>NC_034592.1:140005213-140023152 GCF_900095145.1 Mus pahari
TCCTCTTCCTGACAGAGTCTCAGGCAGCTCAGGCTAACCTTGAACTCTCTATTAGCTAGGAATGAACATGGACTTCTGACCCTTCTGCCTCCTCCTCCTCCTCCTCCTCCTCCTCCTCCTCCTCTTCCTGACAGAGTCTCAGGTAGCTTAGGCTAACCTTGAACTCTCTATTAGCTGGGAATGAACATGGACTTCTGACCCTTCTGCCTCCCCCTCCCAGATGCTGAGACTGTGGGCACGCATTACCACACTCGTTCACGTGATACTGAGGATCAAAGCCAGAGCTTGGTGCATGCTAAGCCTGCACTCTGCTAACCTAACTGTGTCACGTTTCCCGCCCCAAGTTTTTAAGGGCTCTGGGTTTCTATCTAGCTCCACTCCTGAAAACCAGTTGAGGAGACTGTGTAACCTGGCCACTCCTGCTGGAGCAAACATTATGTAATGCCTCCCATCAAAAGTAGCTTCATTCCTCCACAGTGGGGTGAGCCCAACCTCAGCTCTGACTGCTGCAGGGGCAGGTGAAGTTTGTGGCCAAGGAGCATCCTGAGGGGAGGAGACACCAGGGAAAAGTCGAATTCAGGCCACTCCAATCCACTATGTTTTTGCTAAAGAAAGGGCAGGGTGTAGGTGAAGACCCTGCCAAATGCCAAGGTTGTAGGAGGTCCTTGCTAGCTTCCCTGGATTTTCCTAGGACATGCATAGATGTGGCCAGGAGAAAGTTCCAGAGCCTCCATCAAGCGAGGAGCCTCACTCGCAGCACACAGACCCCTCCATTTTGCCCTCACCTCCATCGAGATGTAGTTCTGTCAGCATGAAGCCGAAGATGGGCTGAAGAGGTCCTGTTTCTCAAGTACCACAGACTATGGGGCCTTCAAATGTCAAAATCAGACTCAGCACCTGCGCAGGCTTGCGCAGGCTTGACTCTAGGCGCCGAGTACGCAGCGAGTAGCCAGTTAGAGAAAGGATCATTAGTGAGAAGCCATGAACCTGAGTCACATCCATGGCTGCAGGACTGTCTGGAAGCTCCAATAAATGGAGGGATTAAAGAAGGAAATCATGGAAGGACCTGACAGTTGGACTCCACTGACAGAAATATAAAAACCCAACTACTATGTTTGGTGGCACATGCCTTTCATCCTAGCACTCAGGAGGCAGAGGCAAACAGATATCTGTGGATCCATGGCTAGCCTAGTCCACACAGGGGGTTCCAGGCCAGCCAGGGCCACATAATGAGGCCCTGTCTAAAAACAAAAAAACGAAAACCCACTGACAGTGTGAGGTATCACAGATGCAGTTATAAACTATAACAGCGTCTGCCTTGTCTTCGGAGACTATTTCAGTTCTCGGGAGCAGATGGGGAGGAGAGGATTTGGGTTTGGCGAGTGGTCTATAGAAGGCTTACAATGACATCTGTAACATTTTAGTTCCTTGAAAAGATAATAAGTAGCAAAAGATAATCACAGGACACACTGTGGCTACTCTCTGGCTTTGTTGGGTGGGTTGCTATGGTATTGGCTAAGGGTGGGAGGTGTGCACTGGGCTGTAGCTTGCTTTCTTCCCCTTGGCTGGCTGCAGTTCAAGTTCACTGCAGCTTGGTGCTGTTGTCTGTTTACTTTGCTGTGGGGGTGGGGGTGGGGGNGGGGGTGGGGGAGTGGGGGAGTGGGGGGATGGGAGCCTCCCACTGTGTGAAGACAGAATGGCGCAGGTCCAGGTAGGGAACTGCTGCACATGGTTGGTAGGAGAAAGATCGATACAATTGCACTGGGAAACAATTGGCAGGCTGGCATTGCAGGAATCTGCAAACCCATGTCCCTGTCCATCCCAAGAGCCTGCCTGGTGGCATGCATTTGTGCTGCAGCACACAGGACCAGAATTCACATACCAGCTCCACCCAAGTAGTGAAAACCCAGAACCAACTGAAGTCAGCAAAACATTGACATGCTGACACAATAAAAATTAAAAAATTAATAAAAGGCAAGAGCTGAAGTCTTCATCATATTAGTCTTTAGGTACTGTTTCCTTGACTAGAAACTAGAGACTGGTTTCTCCAGTGTAGACCTGGCTGGCCTGGAACTCAGAGATCCCCCTGCCTCTGCCTCTCAAGTGCTGAGACTAAAGTTGTGCGCCATCACCAAATGGCCTGGAACTAGAGTTTTAAAAGTGCTAAACTGTAACTTTGTGAGCTTGGGAGGCGTGCAACCTTTGGTGTGGGCAGGGGCAGGTGATCCAGCTATCCTACCTGGGCTCTCATTTAACTTTTGACAATGTTCCTTGCAGTAGGCACCCTCAGTGGAAGACCAGGTTATTCCCAGGAGTGAGTCAGGTGGGGATACAGAGGGAACCCTTCTCTGCAGGCACTGCCTGTTGGAATGGCGCACAGGGAGCACAACACCCAGTCCTATGACCAGGACTCCTGCTGGGAGAGGTTAGGAGGAAATGGATCCCAGAGCAAAGGGAGGGACATATGTCCACCCTAACAGAGAGAAGCTGACAGGCTCAGGAGAGCCACACTTTCTTCAACCTCCCCTCCAGAGACCTGCTTGACTTCCCGATTCCTTCAAGCTAACGATCCAAGCCCAGTTCCAATCCCTAGCTTGGTGGGACGTTGGTATAATCCCTATAACTGGTGCAGTGTGTTTCAGATCCATGTATTCCTCAACATGTGGACCGCTGTACCTGGATATGCCTAGGGGTCATCAGCTATGGACTTGTGCACCCCTCCAAGGCAAATCTAATTCTGCAGTGGCCTCCTCTCTCACCTCCCTCTACCTCAGAGTGAATCAGCAACTCAGAAGGAAGAGTGTGAAATAGGCCAACTCTGCTACCCCACCGTGACTGAGAGAATGTGTCATAGGTGTGTGCCTGCACGTGTGTGTGCCTAAATCACACAAGATGACCTGTGAGTGTGCGTGCAGCACTGATTTACTTTTTTACACTTGATCTTAAGCCAAAAGGCTGAGAAGCAATGAACTTATCTATGTATCCATCTGTCCTGGCTGGTTTTGGGTCAACTTGACACAAACTAGAGCTATCACAGAGAAAGGAGCTTCAGTTGAGGAAATGCCTCCATGAGATCCAGCTGTGAGGCATTTTCTCAATTAGTGATCAAGGAGGGGAGGGCCCCATCTCTGGGCTGGTAGTCTTGGGTTCTATAAGAAAGCAAGCTGAAGCCAGGTGTGGTGGCGCATGCCTTTAATCCCAGCTCTCGGGAGGCAGAGGGAGAGGCAGGCGGATTTCTGAGTTCAAGGCCAGCCTGGTCTACAAAGTGAGTTCCAGGACAGCCAGGGATATACAGAGAAACCTTGTCTCAAAAAACAAAAACAAACAAACAAACAAAAAGAGTTGCCTTGGTCATGGTGTCTGTTCACAGCAATAAAACCCTAAGACACGGCCCAATAAAAAAATTATAAANTAATTTAAAACAAGCGATTTTCAGCATCCCTCCTCCTGGTCCCTGGATTGTACAGTTCTCAAGCATGAACTTTGTAGATGGCATGCATCATCTCCTGGGACTCTAGGAGGTGATCCCAGCCTGGTCAACGTGTGGGGACATAAAACAAATGAGGAAAGGAAGCCAGTACTGGGTGGGCCACTGCCATGCCTGAGGGCCCAGAGAGAGTNTGTCATAGGCTCAGCACTCAGGACCTCCACTAGCTGATGGTTGTCGCTAAAATGGAGGCCTCCCGCACTGCCAGCTTGCTCCACTGACTAAGACCTGCTCAGCTGGACAGTGTCCTTGGGCTACATCTAGGATCTATATAGGTACTGATCACCCTTGGGATCCTGAGTGAGAAATGGGGCAGAGGCCTGGGAGTGCCCTCCACTGCCCGGCAGCATATGGACCTAGCCAGTCTGCTTCATTTTCCTTACTGCAAAACGGAGTTGATGGTGACCCCTCCCGCAGAGGACTCATCAGGACATGGGATGCTCAGCAGCAGGTTAGAAAGTAGCTTTGCAAATGATGGCTGTTAGGACTTTAGTTGTGTGTGTGTGTGTGTGTGTGTGTGTGTGTGTGTGTGTGTGTGCATGGGTGAGCCTGAACACCTCTATATACACATGTGGAGGTCAGAGATGGACATCTCTTGTCTTCCTCAAGACCTTCCCATCTTATCTTAAGATTTATTTGTTTTTATTTTATGTGTATGAGNGTCTTATCTGCATGTATGTGTGTGCAGTCCCTGCAGAGGCCAGAGGAGGGCATCAGATCTCCTGGAACTGGAGTCACATATGGCTTCAAGCCACCACATGGGTGCTGGGAATTGAACTCTGGAAGAATAGCCAGGGCTCTTAACCACTGAACCTAAAATGTACTGACTGACTAGAATATCTGGCCCAAAAGTCACAGAAATTCTCCCGCCCCTGCCTCCTAACATTGATAGCACAGATACTGTGTGTGTGTGTGTGTGTGTGTGTGTGTACATGCACCTGTGCATTTGCCTATCCATGCATCAATGTATGTCATGGCATGCCTGTGGAGGTCAGAGAAAAACTTGCACATTCTTATGTGAGTGGGTTCCAGGGACCAAACTCAGGTCCCCAGGTTTGACTGTAAGCAACTTTATGACTGCACCATCTTGCTCACTGCTATTTGTTTGTATATGTATATCAATCTTTTGATTAGGTAATACATGAACATGACAAAAAAACAAATAGAAAGTTGCACCCAATGCCAAAGCTGCACAAGGACTCCTGACTGGCAGAGGAATTCTTACTCAGATCTGTTCCTTCATAAAGACAATGAGGGCAGTGGAAATTTTTTCTGATTTTCTAGGTGAAACACTGAAAATTAAATAGAGCCAAACAAAGCAAACCTGATAAGGTCTGGATGCTCGTGTCCTCTTCTACTTCCTTCCAGATACCCTCTGCCTATCTGGCAGTGCCATCCTGTGACTCTGCAGAGTCTAAACAAGTACTTCTGTAAGCCTTGTGGACCCCTCCAACAGAGCAATCAAACCTGACCAGGGGTCACGGCCTTCTGGAATATAGACAACAACTATATTCTGTCATATGAAGTTGTAAGGAGTATTGTAAGAATGGGCCCTAATTTGTATTGTAAGAATCTTGTAAAAAATTTTACTTCTCCTCCTCCTCCTCCTTCTTATTATTATTATTGTGTGTGTGTGTGTGTGTGTGTGTGTGTGTGTAAAACATAAACTATTATAGTCCATTGTCAGCGTGAGATGCATTTAGAGTTCAACATAGATAACAGTATGCACTGTGCCCATCTCCCCAGATGGCTGCTGCACCTGCTTGTGTCTAGGTGCTTTCAGTCCATCTTAGGGTTCAAAAGTTACAGCTTGCTGGGCATGGTAGCACATGCCTTTAATCCCAGTACTCAGGAGCCAGAGACAGTTGGATCTCTATGAGTTTGAGACTAGTCTGGTCTACATTGCAAGTTCCAGAACAGCCTGGGCTATTAACACAGAGAAACTCTGTCTTGAAAGAAAGAGAGAAGGGGAGAGAGAGAGAGAGAGAGAGAGAGAGAGAGAGAGAGAGAGAGAGAGAAGAGAGAACTTACAGGCAGCTTGCTATGTAACTAAGCCCAGGTATCAGAAGAAGTCAGAATCTTAAGCCCTGGGATATGTATTAAAGCTTTGCATCCTAAACCAATAGGATGGACACTTGTGGGGGGAGGGAGGGAGGGACAATGCTGGAAGGCTGTGCCTTCTTAAAGAACTCAGCCAATGAGAACTGAAGGGGATGGAGAAGCATGGTTAGGGATGTAGAACCTACTGTTCTGTGCCAAATCAGCCATCAGCCATTTTTGCCTTTTATCCAGATGATGCCCAGCTTTTAAAGAACCAAAACTAAATCTGCCTCACTTCTGCTATTCTGGGTCTCCAGCATTCTTATTATGGAATGAGGATCATTGTTTCTTATAGTTTGGGGGCTTGTCTGGGATTTATGTTCATTGTTTCTTACAATTTGTGGGCTCATCTGGGATTTATGTATTTGAGACAAGAGCCTCTCCGTCTCTGGAGAGTGGAAGATGAGTCTGCCCCACATTTGGGCACCCTCTCTGCTGGATCTTGGTCTTTTCCTAGCACTTTAGATAAGACCCTTGAGAAGTTTTGAGGGAAGTGAAAACTGATGCAGGGCATTTGGATAGCTCACCAGGAAAGACCTCATGCATGAACCGGGTAGGGAGTTTGGCAAGGAGTCCAGGGCCCCTTGGTGACTGGGTATTGTGGAAGGTCAGGGTGTGAATGGAGGATACAGACCCCTTTACTACAAAACGAAATACTCTGCTGGTTGGTTCTTCATCCACTTGACACAACCTGGAGTCACCTGGGAATAGGGAACCTCAATGCCTCCATCAGATTGGTATGTGGGAAAGTATGTGAGGTGTTTTCTTTATTAATGATTGATGGGGGTGATGTCATCCCTAGGTGGTCCTGGGTTGTACTGAAAAAAAAAAAAAAAAGAAGAAGCAAACTGAGCAAGCTATGGGGAACAAGCCAGTAAGCATCCTCCTCCACGGTCTCTATTCTGTTCCTGTCTCCAGGTTCCTGCCCTGCTTGAGTTTCTGCCTTGGCTTCTCTCACACACGGGTGATGCGAACAGAGAAGAGAGGGTATTTGTATTATGACTGGTGGGTAATGCTACACATTTATTCCCAGTCATACAGTTCTGACAGGACAATTACCCAGGTCCTTCAAGGATTAACCACCCTTACCAAATAATTAGCAGGAAATTCAGGAACTGATGATCCGTGTATAGACTGGCTAGAAGGGTAGCTGAGGAAACAGAAAGGGCTGATGGCTTCTGTCCTAACTTACCTCATAGCTGTAGTGGGAACACTGTCTGTAGTAAGTAGGATGGATGCTGCGTTATTCCTAATGTAAGGAGGTTAATGGAAAACTCACTGAAAGAGTAATCAATAAATAAATGCCTGTAATACATCAGTATAGCCTCATACTTCCAAATACTAGATCAGACCATTGGTCCTGTGATAGAGGCTAAGAGTATAACATTAATTTTAAAAAATTAAAATGACTCTAAAAATAAGCCTGTATGTGTAAGATTTTTAAAAGGGGGGAATTATAAGAAATAAATGGGGGCCAGGTGGAGGTGGCGCACACCTTTAATCCCAGCACTTGGGAGGCAGAGGCAGATGGATTTCTGAGTTCGAGGCCAGGCTGGTCTACAAAGTGAGTCCCAGGACAGCCAGAGAAACCCTGTCTCAAAAAAACAAAAACAAACAAACAGAAAGAAAAAATGAAAGAAAGAAAGAAAGAAAGAAAGAAAGAAAGAAAGAAAGAGGGACTGAAGAGATGGCTCAGTGGTTAAGAGTACTGGCTGTTCATCCTGAGGACCCAGGTTCAATTACCAGTCACTCACATGGCAGCTCATAACTGTCTGTAGATCCAATTCCAGAGGCTCTGACATTCTCACACAGACATACATGCAGGTAAAACATCAATGCACATAAATAAATGAAAATAAATACATTGAAAAAAAAACAAGAAATAAATCATGTGGTCCATTTCAGTGTAAGGTGGATTTAAAGCTTGTGGGGGTTTGAATGAGAATGGCTCCCACAGACTCATGTATTTGAATGTCAATCCTCTGTTGGAGGACTTATTTGGGAAAGATCAGGAGGTATGTCACTGGGGGTGGGTGTTCAGGTTTCAGAAGCCCACACTATTCCCAGTTAGCAACCTCTCTCCCTCTCTCCATCTCCCTCCCCCAAGCTCCCCGCCTTGTGGTTGTTGTCAGGAGATGTGAGCTCTCAGCTACTGCTCCAGGTCCATGCTGCTTGCCTGACCCTCTGAAACTCTAAACGCAACACTCTTCCTTCCATAATCTGCCTTGGTCATGGTGTTTTACATGACAATAAAAAAGTAACAAAAGCAGAGCTCATCAGAAGATCACAGCTAAGCAGGGGGCACCAGAGCCCTGCCTTCCCCAGCTGGCCACTGTGCCTGCTTGTCTGGGCACTCTCAGTTCATCTCAGGGTTGAAAAGTTACATGTGTCATCTGCGACATGTCTGAGCCCAGGTATCAGAAGAGGAGGGACTCTCCAGCCCCAGGGTAGTCATACACGCTTTGCATCTTGAATTAAGAATGGAGATATTGTGGAGGGGCAATACTAGACCACAGGCGGATTGCACTTTCGTAAAGAACCCAGTCAACAAGAGCTAAAGAGGACAGAGAAAGGTGACATGAACCCCACTGGTTTGGGCCAAACCAGCATGACAGCCATTTTTGCCTCTTGCCTAGGCTGACATCCAGATTTTGCAGAACCCCCATGAACTGGCTGGCTTTATGTGTCAACTTGATACAGCTCCTTTATCACTCACTGAGAAAGGAGCTTTAGCTGGGGAAGTGCCTCCATGAGATCCAGCTGTGGGGCATTTTCTCAATCAGTGATCAAGAGGGAGGGCCTTTTGTAGGTGGTGCCATCCCTGGGCTGGAAGTCCTGGGTTCTATAAAAAAAAGCAAGCTGAGCAAGCCAGGGGAAGCAAGCCAGTACATCCCTCCATGGCCTCTGCATCAGCTCCTGCTTTCCGACCTGCTTGAGTTCAGTCCTGACTTCCTTGGTGATGAACAGCAGTATGGAAGTGTAAGCTGAATAAACCCTTTCCTCCCCAACTTGCTTCTTGGTCATGATGTCTGTGCAGGAATACAAACCCTGACTAAGACACCCCAAAATAAATTGGCTTTGTTTTTAAGTCTTCAGAATTCTTATTATGGAGTAAGGTTAGTCTAGGCCTCAGGTTTCTGTAGCAAGCTCTAACCTGCGGAGACCAGCTCAGTGGCTCTTCTGAGAGTCTTGAACCGTGACAGTGTACACCTGAAGCCTAGCGAGGTAGGGACCCCTCACTATTGGACCTGGCAGCTCCTTGCTGAAAAGCTTCACTTCCAAAGTTTGTCTGTTGGGCCTGAGTTAGAGTGCACTGTGTACCTATCCCAGAGACATTTGTTGAAAACATTAGCAATGATTTAATGTGGCAGCTGCTGTGGACTGAACCTTCTACAACCGTGAGCCAAAATGAACCTTTCCTCCCTATATTGTTCCCATCAGGTACACTGCCATTAGCAATAAGAAACTGAGTAAGTTAGAGAAGGAAAAAAAAAAAAAGGCATGCTTATGCACTGGGAAACGGGGCCAGATTTGGCAGTGCACATCTGTAATCCCAGAATGCCCAAGAAGTGGGAAGCAGAGACTGGAGTCTCTCCAGGAAGCTCTCAGGCTCCCTAGGCTTCAGTACACAGTGCAGCTGCAGAAGAAAGAAGAGAGAGAGAGAGAGAGAGAGAGAGAGAGAGAGAGAGAGAGAGAGAGAGAGACCATACCTTAGCAGGTGGAAGGAGAGAACTGATTCCTGGAAGTTCTCCCTTGAGCTCCACATGTGTACCTGGAATGTATATGCCTGCCCCCATCACACATGCATATTCATGCACACAACCAGCCAATCAATTAATCATTAAATTGGAGAAGAGGATGGGAGTGATGTCTTACTAAAAAAAATATATCAAATAAGAACTTTTTCTAATTTTTGAAAAGTATGAATTCTGCAGCTGGAAAACGCTGTTTAACTGCAACGACAATTTCTTTCAATAATGACAGAAGGTCCATGCAGAAGATCAGGATAAAATCAAGGGGGAAGAGCATTCTAGGTCAACTGGACCTAGCAGGTGTCAGTGAAGAACTCTCAGCAGCAGCAGCAGCAGCAGCAGCAGCAGCAGCTTCCCAGGTACCTAAGCAGGACAGATGCGAGGTTAGCTCTGAAAGAAGAATCATGAACTTGAAGGGATTTAAATTCTACAAAGTGTGTCACGTAACCTTACAGAAGTCAGAAATCATAATGGAAGAGCGTTCAGAGATTCATAGCCATGGATTCTAAACAGAACACCGTCAACCAGCAAACCACAGAGAAATAAAAAAAATGAAATAGTATATTTTTGTTTATTTTTGAGATAGTCTTAGGTATCCCAGGCTAGCCTTGAACTCACGATGTAGCTGAGGATGACCCTTGACTCCCGATCCACATGCCTCCACTTCCCAAGAGCTGGGATCACAGGTGTGTGGCACCGTACCCTGGCATTGAGCTCAGGGCTTTGTGCCAGGCAAGCTCTACCACCTGAGCTGCAGCCTTCACCTCTCCAACAATCGTGTGTGCATGAGAAGAGAAATACAACAGAGCAAGCCGTTGTATAGTAGGCCACAGCTATACATACTTCCACTTTAGAAAAGGAGGCTGGGGGGCCGGAGACACCTCAGTGGTTAGGAGGGAATGCCTCTTTCTCAGAGGACTAGTGCATTAAGGGTCAGCCAAGGCCCTGTTTAGTTCTTAGCGCCCACATTGCTGACAAGGGTCCTTGTGCATCATTCACAGGGATGTAAAGTAGGTCAGCCTCTTGCAGAACAATCAAAAAAAGCTAGACAGAGAGTTCCTGCATGACCCAGTGATTCTGGTCTTGAGTCCACACCCAAGGCAGATAGAAGCAGCTTCGCACAGTGTCCAGATACATTCATAGTGGAGCTGTTTGCAGTAGCCAAAAGGAACCTGCCGTCATCTCCTCTTTTTCATTGTTAATTCAAGTCATTTATTTTTTGGTTGTTTTGGCTAGAGGTTTGTCAACCTTGTTAATCTTTCAAAAGAAGCAACATTTTGCCCGACGGGTTCTATGTAGCATTCTTTAGTCTCCATCTCATCAATTTCTACCCATTTGTTGAAATATATATATATCAGCACCAAACCTATAAACATTCCTCTCAGAACTGCCTTAGCCGTATCCCAAAGGGTCTGGAAAGTATCTGACTGGACTTAAACTCACCAAGATCCTCCTGCCTCTGCTTCCCAAGTGCTGGGATTCAAGTCCAGTGTCACCAAGCCTGGCCTGGTTCTAAGAAGCTTGATATTCCAATTTCTTCCAAGGCCCACTGAAGTCACTGGAAAGTGTTCAGTCTCTAAGGATTTGTATAGTTCCTGTGGCCTCTCTTGCTACTGATTTCTAGTTTATCCCACGATGATGTGATAAGCTATATACTATGTCGTTTTATTCTGTGGGATGAATGTGAAGTGTGTCCCACAGGATCTGGGGCTGGTGTCCTGAGGAAGGCACCATGGTAACTCACACACATTTCTCACCCTGTTTTTCCTCTGATCTTCCTGTGTCTCATCTGAACTACATTCCTAGAGGTTCCCTTTGAAAGAGTCCGGACGGAGATTCTGTGCTCTGCCTGTGCACCTGTGAGTGTGTGAGTGTGTGGGAACTAAATGCCTGCACATGTGAACTTCTCGTGTGGAGAACCTGCATGTGCATACACATGTGCTCTTGTGCAAGCTGCTAGTCGCTGGAGTACAAGCATTGGCTGCATGCTGCACGTCAGAGGCTAAGCATGTTGGTATTCTGTCTAGGCTCCATCCCCACAGTTACCTGGCAACAGCCAGGTAGGCCTGGACCACTATAAAAGGGGCTGCTTGGCCCCTCTTTTCTCTCTTCCTCTCTTGTTCTCTTGTTTCTCCCTTGCCTCTTGTCCCCTTGCTCCCCCCACCTTTCCCCATCCCTTCCCTGCTCTCTCTCCATGTGGTCACGGCTGGCCTCTACTTCTCTACTCTCTCCTTCTCTCTGCCTTTCTCTGCCTCTACTACTCTCTTAACTCCCCTCCCCGTGCCCTGAATAAACTCTATTCTATACTATACCGTCATGTGGCTGGTCTCTCAGGGGGAAGGGATGTCTCAGAGGGAAGCATTCTACCAACGGAGCTATAGCCTTAGCCGGATGCACTGTGACCTTTGTAAATGTGTTGGTGGTATCCTGACTCTAAGGGTGTGGACAGATAAGCCACCAACTGTCCTCTGCCTCTTGGGTTCATTTTCTCATCTATAGGGTGAGAAACACCAAGGGCTGGGATAATGGCTGCCTCAGCAAGCTTGGCAGTGGGTAACCCTAGGACAGTGGCACCCCCTCCCCCCACACCCCCATAGAACACATCCTTATAGCTCTTTATCTTTTTATGATCACAACAGAGCATATATCTACACGTTATATGGGCATAGGTGGCTCTCAGGTCTGCTTAAGGTACGCCTGGGCAGGAGGTCAGGGATCCTTACAGAGGCCCTCCACGGCTCTCTGGTGATTAAGTCTCCCGTCAGGTGGTGCCTGGGGAGATGGGCAGGTGTACAGTGCAGTGACAACCTGCGGCCCGCCCCCTTCTCCTCGTTGACGCCTCTGTGAAGACAGTCTGGTCTCAGATGAGTATATTCCCTGAAGAGAGGCAGCCAGAGCAGCTGTCAGCATTCCTGAGAGGGTGAACGGCTGTGGTACCTGTCAGCAGCCACTGCATAGCTGTCTTGGTGACAGGTGCCAGCGGCAGGAGGAGAAATCAGCTCTTCTTGGGCTCTGGGTTCTTGTACCATTGCTGCCTATTGATCTGCCTACATGGAAGGGTGAGCGGGACCCTGTGTATTTGAGAGCAGGGCTTAGCCCCTGGGTTTGTTTCACTAGATTTAATTCTGGTTGTATTGTCTATAGGACCTCTGCCTGTTCCTTGTTGGAGGAACTGATCCTGCAGCCCCAAGGTGTTGGCCCTCCTTTATCCACTGGCTCACTGGTGAGCTCACTGTTTCCAGAGCCTGGGCCCAGTCTTCAGGCCTCCTGTCCTACTTCATCCAGGAGGTTGTTTCTTTTCCCTCCCTCCCCACAGGGCTTCCATCACGTACATTGTTCCCATGAGGGAGAATTCGACCCTTTTCCTCTCAACTCAGATGTCTGTAGCCTGAAGAGGGAGATCTGGTGGGCTGTAGGCCCCCTTACCCAAGGGCACCAGGGTCAGAGTTGGAGAGTACAGGGACTGGATCCCAGGAAAGGGACTCTGTCGTTGTTAAAATTAGATTCCAGCTGGTGATCAGAAGGGAAGCTTAAAAAGCAGAGGCTAGGGTGGGTCTGCCTGCCTCTCAAGATAAAGGGCTGGCTACCACGGAACAGATTGCCAGAGTGCTGGGCCCTGCCACGGAGTCTGGAGCACAGTGAATGTCACACATCTGGAATGATGCTCACACCGAGGCAACATCTGGGCATTCACTGTGTCAGGTTTCATGTCAGCTACCCAGGGCCTTGGGAAATGGTAAAGCTGGGCACACCTGGTCCCTGAGAATCTAGAACCCAATCTAGGGTGGCACAGGGGAGACACAAAAGCACCCACTGACTTGTGCCAAGCCTAAACATCATGAGACAAGGTCAGGTGGAGACAGACAGAGAGAGGTTTCTGAATGGCAGGCGGATGCCAGGGAGTGTGGTGAAG
Source organism: Mus pahari (assembly GCF_900095145.1). Taxonomy (NCBI): domain Eukaryota; kingdom Metazoa; phylum Chordata; class Mammalia; order Rodentia; family Muridae; genus Mus; species Mus pahari. Next base: position 140,018,466 of record NC_034592.1, read on the forward strand.
ATGAGCTGATCTGTGGGCATTGCCTGTGCCTGGGCACTCTGTCTTACCTTCAGGGTCTCATTTAAAGCTCCAAACAGGCCGGGCGTGGTGGCGCACACCTTTAATCCCAGCACTCGGGAGGCAGAGGCAGGCGGATTTTTCTGAGTTTGAGGCCAGCCTGGTCTACAGAGTGAGTTCCAGGACAGCCAGGGCTACACAGAGAAACCCTGTCTCGAAAAACCAAAATAATTAAATAAATAAAGCTCGAAACAGCAGTTACAGGGACTTTTTGTCGGCAAGTAGACCGTGCCACCAGACAGGAGAACTGGTCAGGCTGAGTGACCCCAAACCCCGTGAAATCAGAACTGAGAATGGTAGGAGTGGGGCCAACTCCATGCCAAACTCTACCTGCTCTGGAACACATAACTGCGACAACCCACTGAGATAACCGTGGCAATCAGCTGTGTGGGGGAAAACGTCTGAAGTCCCTCCCCATGCAGACAGAGCATCACTAGCATCTCACACTGAGCCAATGGGAAGCATCCACCCCTGGATCCCACCCCACGCCTCAGTGTTTGTACAGTCCCTGTACACATGGAATAAATAGAGTGCGACCGAGAATCATAGGAGAGCGACTGTTTTACTGAGCTGCGACACTTTGGGAAAGAGTTTTCTCCCCAGAAGAATTCATCGCTGGACTTGTACCCCTCCTCCCCACCCCCGCAGGCTGCGCTCACTTTCCTGCTGCCTCTGTCATCACCGCCTGCTGCCACCTGCAGCTGCCCTGCCCCAGCCGCTGGCATTGACGCTGCCTCGGTAGTAGGCCAGATCTGGGACCTCAGGTACCTGCCCCGAGTAGGCTTTCCTCCTGAGAGCTGTCGTATTTGGTCTGTCTCTGGCTGGACCAGAGGGTTCTGCAGAGGATGACAACTTCTAGTCCCATTTTACGAATGCAGAAACTGAGCCCAGAGAGATCGAGGAATGGCTGACGGCAACCTTCATTGTCAACTTGATAGGATTTAGAGTCACCACGGCAATAAATCTGCAGGAATGACTCTCAGGAACTTTTTAGACTGTCTTAACAGAGGTGAGAAGACCCACCCTAAACGCGCACCGCACCATTCTATGGCTAGGAGCGTGGATTAAGTGAAAAGGCAAAGCAAGTTGAGAACCAGCATTCATCTCTGAGTCTTCCTGCAGATGCAATGAGACCCACCACCTCATTCCCAGTGACAGGATGGGGATGGAAAGATGCAAACAGGGAGCCTGACCAGGAGATGGCGCCAGCGTTGCTGACTTTGAATGACAAACGAGATGGACAAAGTGGTCAGGCTTCTGCTGGATTAGAAACAGAACGCCCAGCATGAGAAATAGCCAGGGCTAGAGCCATTAGCCTTATCAAAAAGCTGATTGCTCTTAGCAAAGTATTTAATACGGTTTCCTGCTATTAGGGCCCAAACCTGGTCTAGCAAGATATTAATTCTGCAGATAATCATTGAGAAGGGAGGACCATATTTTAATATATGGCAACAGGCAAGCTATTGTCATTTTTCCCTTCTATCTTGATTGCCGGCTACCCAATTAGAACTGGCTTTCGATGCCCCTTCCTGGAGGGAGGGAGATAAGGCTTAATGTCCTCGAACAAGATCTATCGGCTGCGACGAGAGGCCCATAAATATTAATAAATCTATAATTAGTCCTGTGGAAAGGGGTATCCATCCATGAGGAGGTTCCACCCATCTTCACTGGGAAAGCAAGACTTTTCTCTCCCAAATGCCAGGCTCTTTGTTCCAGAAGGAAGCAGCCCTTAGATGGTCCAGACCCTGCTTTGTGTCTACTTTAAAACTGACCCCCAAGAACAGCAGCAGGATTTCTGCAGTGGTCTCCAGGAGAGGGAGGCTAAGCCTAGTTGGTTATGGGAGAAGGTTGGGGACCCAGAAACATTTTCTCACATTATTTTAATTTTTAAAACCTTTTTTATTGATTCTTTGTGAGGTTCACTTTATGCACCCCAGTCTCACTCATTTCCCCATCCCTTCATATCTACCCTCTGCCCTTGCAACCCAAAGGAAGATTTTTTTTTTTTTTAAAGAAAAAGAAACATCAACCAAAAACATCTCTCTGTAGAAGCCGCAGGATGTCCCACAGTACACCCTTTTATCCAAACATCGTTACTTGCAAACGTTCATTACATCGAGGCTTTGGTCTGGTTCAAGGCCTCTGGCTTCTGCCAGTCTATCAGTACTGGATGCTCACCAGGACTCCTCTCAGATATTCTGTTGTTGCCCTATGTCATGGAGATTCTGCAGCTTTGGATCTGCAGGACCAGCCCCTTCATGAGCTCCAGCAGTTCATAGATGGAATAGATGGGCCCTGGATCAAAGCTCCCCAGTGCTGCACCCATCGAGGGACAGGGCCATCTCTCCCCTGCCCATGCAATCACGCGGCCAGTGAGGGGCGGAGCCAACTCTGCTCAGCGCCCCGCCCCCTTGTACATCTACAGGGCCCGGACGGCAACCCAGACTAGGACTATGCACACAGCCTTTGGTGGTAACAAGGACCACGGACATTGACACAGACCCTTGCTGCTGCAGGGCGATGGACCCAGACGTGGCTCTCGGTGGCACCATGGGCCGGGTCTTCACTGTGGCCTCAGATGGCAGCACAGGCTACTCCCTTCAGGCTGTTCCTCAGCACCCTCATGTCTCCAGTTCTGCCTCTCTTCAGGGCACTCAGACCCTTCTGCTTCTCTTTCTCTCCCATCTCTCTATCACTTACTTGCGCACTGCAGTGGCTCTCGTAGTGGACGGGTCTCTTGGCTCTTCCCACTCCCCCACGTGGTGGTAGACAGGCTCCTCCATTATTTTAATTTTTAACTGAAACTATTTTGAGTTATTTCATTTCACCTGAAAGAGCATATAAAATTTGAGAGGCCTGTGGACTAGTGAAGGGGTTTAAAGTTACCCGCAGATAGGAATACAGATTGTTGGTTTAAAGATTTGTGTGTGTAGCCAGGCAAGTTGGAGCATGCCTTTAGTCTAAGCGCTTGAGAGGCAGGGACAGGAGGACCCCTGATCCTCAAAGCCAGCTTGGTCTATACAGTGAGTTCTAGGCCAGTCAGGGCTACACTGTAAGACTCTGGTCCATCACTCTTCCCAAATTCTGTGTATATACGATGTACATGTGTGTTAATGCATGTGCACTGGTGTGTGCATAGGTATGTATGTGTGGAGTCTAGAGACTGCCATCTGACATACTTCCCTATATCACAGTCCATATTATTCTGGAGACAGGGTCTCTCACTGAACGGGGGCTCACCCACTCAGCTAGATTTGATGGCCAGTTGATGATCTTCAAGTGTCTTCCAATCTCTCCTCCCGGTTCTGGGCTCAGCTTTTCTGTGGGTGCTAGGGACCTGAACTTAGGTCCTCATGCTTGTGTGGTCGGCGCTTTCCCCACTGAGCCACCTCCCCAGCGCTACTGTGAAATGTTTTTATTATTGTGATTATTGCTTTGTTTGGGATAGGAATGTTGGCCCAAGGCCCACATGTGGGATGCCTGGTGTGTTGGTCAAGGTTCTCTAGAGCAGCAGAACTTATAGAATGCGTCAGTCTCTCTCTCTCTCATATATCCATATTATATATATATATATATATATATATATATATATATATATATATATATATATAGAATTTGTTAAAATGAGATGACTTTACAGGCTGTGGTCTAGCTAATCCAGCAGTGACTGGTTACAAATGGAAAGTCCAGTGTCCAGTTGACGTTCGGTCTTCATGGCGTGTCTTAACTGGTCTTCAGTATTCACTGGAATCCTGAAGAAGTCGTCTCTAAGGCCAGTGAAGGAATGGGCTTGTCAGTGAGGTGAGAGCGAGCAGGCACAGAGCAAAAGCTTCCTCCCTTGATGTCATTATACAGCTTCCAGCAGAAAGCACGGCCCAGGTTAGAAGTGGGCTTTCTCATCTTGAAAGCTCTGGATTAAAGGTGTGTCTTACCTCAAAGATCTGGATTACAAGTAGATCTTTCCATTTCAAATTAAGCAGAAATCTCTCACAAGTGTGTCCTCCAGTTTTGGAATTTTAGTTAATTCCAGATGTAGTTGACAACCAAGAATAACCGTCTCACCTGATCCCTTGCCTGGAGTGCTGCTTGGAAGTCCTGGACCTTTAAGAGGTGGGGTCTCAGGGGGAGCCTTGGAGTGCCAATGAAGAGAACTGGGGAGCTGGGCTCTCTCTCTCTTTTTTCCTGCCTTACCCTGACTAGGCGCCGAGATGCCTGAAGAGAATGAGTCTGTGCTTATTGACCACAGACCCTTTTAACTAGGAACCAAAATGACCCTTCCTCTTCAGAAATGCTCTCAGGCACCAACTCAGTGACAGGAGCTAATCAAAGCTGGCACACATCAAGTGAAATACACACCTCCCCCACACGTTCAGCTCCACAGCTTCCGACACCCTGGAGATCATCACCGGGGAGATGGGCACTCTTCCCACCAGACCAGAGACGCCTAGGACCTGCCCAGTCCCAGACCATGGTGTCCACTCTTCTGTCCTCCAGAGCTACAGATGCCATCTGCCTGCCTTCGAACCCCATAGACGCAGACTCAGAATGAACTTCCGGCTCTGCCTGCCATCATTCCTCATTATGTCCTGACACTATGGCATCCATTTTAGAGCAAATGATCTTTTTCTTT
>NC_034592.1:140023180-140026520 GCF_900095145.1 Mus pahari
TTTTTGGTTTTTCGAGACAGGGTTTCTCTGGAACTCACTTTGTAGACCAGGCTGGCCTCGAACTCAGAAATCCGCCTGTCTCTGCCTCCTGAGTGCTGGGATTAAAGGCATGCGCCACCACGCCCGGCTTTTTCTTTCTTATCTTGAGAGTAACACTAGTCATGGTAGAGAAGACATAGAGCACAAATGAACAGAAAAGGATGGACATTGCCTTTGCTCCTGTGCCTCATTTTATATATTTTAAAAGGATTTGGTTTACTGATAAGTTGTGTGAGTATGAATGTGCACACGTGAGTGCAGGCACCCTGGGGACAGGAGAGAGCATTGGATCTCCTGGAGCTGGAGTTACATGCTTAGTTGGGAGTCACCCAAAAGGGGTGCTGGGAACCAAACTCAGGTCTTCTGCAAGAGAATTATGTGTCCTTAAATGAGAGCCATCTCTTCAGCCCCCTGCACCTGAGTGACTCAAAGCCCCCCCCCCCCACATTAAATTTGTGCTTGTTTGGTTTTGAGACAGGGTTTTTCTGTGTAGCCCTGGGTGTCCTGGAACTGACTCTACATTCCAGGCTGGCCTCACATTCAGAGATCCACCTGCCTCTGCCTCTTGAGCACTGGAATTAAAGGCATGCACCACCACCCACCTGGCTCACATTACATTTTTTAATTAATTAATTAATTAATTAATTTGTAAGTACATGGGCAGCTAGGGAAGGTTGGAAAAGAAACTTGGTTACCATTGATAGAAGCCTGACCTCAACTGGCTTGAGAAGATTTAATCCGTTGATTTAAGTATCAGTTCTTTTCACTGTCTGTCTCCGCAGTCGCTATAGCAACCTCAGACAGGATTGCTAGGGTTCCAAGGCCTTGCATGGACCGCTTGCTATGGCTAGGCTGACAAAGAACTCTGACTGGGCAACCCCTGAGTTGGCTGAGACAGCATGGGTATTTCCACCCCGCTTCATAGTCAGAAAATCAAGACGGAAGGGCTCTCTCAAATCATCAGACAAAGGAAGGCCGAGGGGACTGTTCTAAGAGGAGCCTGTCCTGCCCATGGAGACAGCCAGCAAGTCTAACAAGGGAAGGGACATGGTGTGTCTGCTCTGTAGGGCAGACCACACCTCCAGCAGGACAGGCCACACCTCCTGCCCTTCCTTACTCAGCCACAGTCTCCATTCCTCTTTTGTGCACCCCTAGCCCCATACTTTTTCAAGGTCTAAAAGACTTTAGAACCCAGGAAATGGCATGATACAGAGAAGACGAACCTCAACTATCTAGTCAAAACAAGCAGTCTGAGAGCTCCGGGGTATACCAAGCCAGCCTCCTGCTGGCTCCCCGGCATCCAATCCCGGACTGGATACAGAGACAGTGACAGACGCTGTTTAATGGATGGCTGGAGCCTTTTCTGAGCTGACCCAGTCCTCTGGATGTCTGTAGCGTTGCTCTCACCTTTGAGGGTATTATTTTGATTCCTGTTGTGGCAGATGTGCCTCTATTTATGTCACAATTCATTTACTATCCAGTGTCTCGGGTGCCCAGGAGATAGAAACTCCCTCTCACTCAGAATGTAGGCTTGAGTGTGTGGGGAAACTGAGGCACTCATATAAATGGAGCAGGGTGTCCACTGGGATTTGGTGGGAGGCCCTCTGGATCTTCAACTGGAAAGAGTTCAGAATCGCGGGGAGGCGTAGCCTGAGCAAAATAGTCTGAGGAAAAGAGAGCTCTGTCAGTGTTTCTCCGAGCTCTTATTGGTCTCATCCAGTGCATGTGGGCAGCCTGGCTCTCCTTCTCTCCAAGCCTCCTTAGCTCTCTCGGCTGGTGATGTGATTGACACAGTAACTGGTGTGTAGGCTGTGGGCTAATTGAAGTGGGCTGTGGACTGTCGTGGGCTGTAGCAGCCCTGGAGGGGGTGGGGATGAGGCCTCGGGTTTGGTCCTCCCCTCCCGGGTTGTGGTGGGACGGTGCCATGGTGGTGACTGCCTCCTTCTTCCATAAGGAAGAATCTTAAGAACTAGGAAGGACCTTTGGGCTCCCTAAGGGGATGGGGTACAGAGGGTAGGCCGAGAGCCACTCCTAAACCAGTGGAACCCTTGATGGTGCCGGAGCTCCCGGAGAGGGAGGGGAAGTAGTGCCCCTATTTGTCCTTGTCATTTACAGGGCCTGGGGGCCTTGGCAAATGAATTCTCTATTTGGAGCCTGGTTCAGGTTCCTTGATTCTTTCTTCATTCCTTCCAAGTTCAATGCCAGATTATGGCATTCTGGCCTTCTGGGTTTGAGATTGGAGTTTCATGGGAATAAGCTAAAGTCTGAATGTCTAGAAGCTGAGGGCTGGAGGGAGACACCCAAATCAGCATATGCTCTCCCGAGAGGGTGGGGGCAGTGGGAAGGGAGCTGAGAGCAGTGGGAGCAGGCTGTGCCCGTGTGAGGAGGGCAGGAAAGTGGGCAGATACTGCACTCATGCCTGGCACACTGGTCTAACCCTTCACTACCTCTGCCTTTCCTACCTGGATGGTATACAGAAGCCGGTTCCAGCCTCGGGTTTGAGCCACCACTAGAGGTGATTTCGAAGTCTTCTGCACAGTAGGATATGGTCAGGCCATGGGCAGGGAAGTAGACCCTGCTGGTGACAGGTACGGGGAGGACAGGGCACGTCCTACAGGGACAGCAGCACATAATCCCTACTACCTTGCAATGTAGCACAGAGAAGGACCTGGCCTGGCACACAAGAGGTGGCTTGAACCCATCTTAGCTCAGGAGCAACTTGTGGGGAAGGCCAGGCAGGGCAGCAGCTCTGGTTGTTAGGAGACTAGGCCCAGAAGCTGTGGCCACAACGGTGAGTCCAGTTGTCTCTCCTAGCTGGCCATGCACAGAGTTAAGGGGTTTGCAGTCAGCTAAAGGAAGTGAGGGGAGTGTGGCTCAGATCCAGGGCAGATGTCAACCACCTCAGCTGTTAGCTTGGTCCTCAGATGATAGATACCGAAGAGACAAATGGAGATGCTAAGAAAACACAAGCAGGATCCCAGCTGCAAACACAGATCTTGTTGTGGTCCAAACCCGGGTTGCTGATGGAAGGAGATCAGAGCTCAAAACAGAAACAAATTAGGGTACACTGTTGTTCCTTGAAGTCAAAGCAGTTTTCCCAGTGATGATGACACTGAACCAGAAACTGCCTTTGCTGGGAGCTCAGAGCAGCGGAATTGGGTGATGAGGAGAAATTTGTGTGGCTTCCAGGGACCCAAATTTCGATTCACTCTCTTTTGCTTGAAAATTAGTCTAAGAAAGTTACAGAACTCTCTCTCTCTCTCTCTCTCTCTCTCTCTCTCTCTCTCTCTCTCTCTCTCCC
>NC_034592.1:140027845-140050860 GCF_900095145.1 Mus pahari
TGCAGGCAGAGCTGAGAATTCTACATCTTCATCTGAAGGCTGCTAGCAGAATACTGGCTTTCAGGCAGCTAGGATGAGGGTCTTAAAGCCCACACCCACAGTGACACACCTACCCCAACCAGGTTACACCTCCTAATAGTGCCACTCCCTGGGCCAAGCATGTCCAAACCATCACAGGCTGCGTTCATAACTTCCTTTGGTCACAGGCGTTGAGCATACATGTTGGCTTCAGGAGGTGAGATTCCCCTCTGCCTAGAAGACACACAGGCTGTTCCTGATCCTGGCACTTGGCACATCCTCCCGCACCCTGCCTGGAACACCCCCTATCTCTGCCCACGCACTTCACTGAAAAGACCGGCTCGCACTGATGTGTATAAGGGGGTTTGTCTGACACCTGTTCTCACACTGAGAACTGACCATCCCTTGGTACCACAGAGGGCAGACTTTTCTTGTGGCCCCACTACTAGAAACCTTGGGAAGGACCATGCCTTCTTCCTCTCAGAAACTACAGGTCCACCCAGGAGTCAACACAGAACAGGCCCACCCCCAACCCCAAGTCACTGTGACCCGCCAGTCACCCCTGTCTGTTTCCTGTGTCCACTGCTCCAGGCCTCCGTTCACCACTTCCGCTCCCACGGTGACCACTTAGATCTTGGCCAGCCTTTTTCACTTTCTGGCTGCTGGTCCGTCTGCCTGAGGGTCTGGCAGCCTCTCTCCAGGCTTGCTTCACTACACGGGCATATTTTCCTATCTGCCTCCCTGGCTGGATGGGAAGTCCTTCGAGGCTTGCACTGTATCTTGTTGATCATCACGCTGCTGTGCTACGCAGTACCTATTACATGGTGCATGCTAGTAAATGTTTGCAGAATGGATGAATTAATTAATCAACCTACACACACACATCCCTGGGTCCCTGAATGGAAGGACACAGGAACGGCTACAAATTATCCAAGGTTGTCGGTGGGTGTCCCAGAGCCCCGCTCAACTGTCTTAAATAAGAAGGGGATGTGTTTGGGTTTTTGTTTGTTTGTTTTTAAGAATAATTTGGTTGGGTTAGCTTGAGTAATTTGCAGGCACTTGTGTGCATGTGTGGAGACTCCTCTTTCTTCAGACACCATCCATCTTTTTCTTTGTGTGTTTCCTTTGAGAAATGGTCTCACTGGCTGCACTACAGCTCATGGGTTATGTTAGGCAGGCTGGCCAGTGAGCCCCAGGGACCTTTGCCTGTCTCTGCCTCACTAGTGCTGAGATACAACATCCTCTGTGATGCCTAGCCTTTTCTTTTACTGGGGCTCAAACTCAAGTCTTCATGCTTGAATAAGAAGCATTTTACCAACTGAGCCATCTCCTTAGCTCCTTAGTAAGACAGTGTCTTCCTATGTGGGCTAGGCTGACCTTTAATTCATGGTCCTTCTGCTTCAGCCTCCTAAATCCGCCAAGGACAAGCATCTCCATGATGGACAAGGAGCAGATGCTTATTGGTTTTATCACCCAGCTGCCTAAGCGGACTTCAGGCATGGTTGGATTCAGAAATGCAGTAACATCAGCCACTGACTTTCATAACTTCTCTCTCTGTACCTACCAAAGGTAGTGTGATCCAAATATAACATTCCCATTTTCTAGTTAGGAAAAACTGAGGCCCAGAGACTCCACGACTTGCGCAATGTGATCCAGCAAGTTAGGGGTGGTGTGGGCCGTATAGCTCACACATCTGACCTCTATGGGAAAGAGAACAATGGTACCTCTGATATAGAGAGCCCCAGAGCCCCAGGGAGAGGGACTTTAGAGTCAGCTCCTGCTTCCTGCCTCCTCCTTGGGCCTCACCCTAGTTTTATTCTGTCCTGTATGAATGTCAAGATTCTTGGGGGACACAGACTAATTTGAAGACTAGCTCCACTATGGGACAGCTGTGACACCTATAGTTCAGCTCTTCTCACCTGAAACATGCCAAGCTGTCTGCACAGGTGTGATGGGAGGCCACAAGACTCCCTGCTGTCAGCTCGCCTAGTACCACTCTGGTTTTTTTTTTTTTTTTTTTTTTCCAACCCTACAGCCACACGTCCTAGAAACCTATGGTTCCAGGAACCGGCTGGTGGGTTTTCCTATCAGACAAGGCCCTTTCTAGCATAGAAGAGAAGGTGCACTCAAAAGACTGCCTTAGTCAGACCTCCCCGACCCCCAAAGCCAGATCTTCCAAGAGAAGGGTATTGACCAAGGTCACGATGGCAAACCCCTTCTGGACCCCTGCACCCCTTGCAAGTAGAGCAACTGTCTGATCAATGAGCTCAGGAGGCTGTTCCTGTTTCTGCCTCCCTCTCTGCTTCCAGCTTTTTAGCCCCAAGTGCTCCTAAGTCTCATACCATAAGAACACAGAGCTAAAGGGGACCCTGACATGTACCGTATCTCACAGGGTACTCTCCCATCACCCAGATGGGAAAATAAAGCCTAGAGAAGGACACAGCTGGCCTGAGATACCACAGCAGGGCTTGGCAGACCTCACAGCTGCTCCTGGATGCTGCCAGTGACAACTCAGTTTACAAATGACAGAGTGACAGAGGCTCGGGTGAGAACACAGTCTCCCTCTGGGAGCCACACATTTGCCAAGTGACTCCAGGCCCCTGTGACCCTGCTATGAAATGCAAGGGATTATCTTGCCAGAGTGCATGGGGGCAGTGGCCAAGTGTCAGGCACTGTGGAGCCAAGTACTTCTATCAGATAAGCCATGTCTCCCTTCCCCCTCCACCCCCGCCATGTGTATGTGTGTACCTGTATATATCTTTATACAAATATGTGCGTATATGTATAAAGATGACTGATGATGACTCAGTAGTCAGGAAATCCAAGTTTGGTTCTCAGTCCCTCACAACTGCCTGTAGCTGCAGTTTCAGAGAACCTGGGACCCTCTTCTGGCCTCTGAGAACACCTGCATACATGTGGCATACACACACACACACACACACACACACACACATTTATTTTTTAAATCTTTAAAAGCAACTTTTTGGCAGCCTGGTATAGTAGAACAACAGTCATAATCCTAGCTTTTAGGAGGCAGAGGTGTGAAGGAGTTCAGGCCATCCTTAGCCTTGTAGTGAGTCCCAGCCCGACCAGGCTTTCTTTATACATGAGATCCTGCCTAAAAAGCCGAAACAATTTGTTTGTTTGGTATTTGAATACGAATGGCATTCAAAACTATTCAAATGAAAGCTTGACCCTGAAATGCCTAAATCCAGGGCACACTTCCACCCATGCCTTGTGCTTTATTTAAGGAACTCAGATATTCTAAACCTCGCCCCCTGTGTCTCAAAGGACATGGGGAGGGGGCGGAGCCTTTGGTTCAGACCCTCCCACTCTGCTGAGAGTGGAGAGCAGCCAAGCAGAGGAGCCAAGCTTTCCCTACTTCTAGACCGGTGCATTCCTGGATCGCCCCCTCCCCCAACACACACAAACTGTCTCAGACCAGCTCCTGTCCGTCATAGGCTCAGTGCAAACCATAGTCTTCCCCAGGGATTTCTCCCGGAAGGCAGTGGGAGCCTGACTTCTGCAGGTAATGCCCCATCTGAATCCTGACGTCCTATTTGTTCTGTCTGTCTGTCTGTCTGTCTGTCTGTCTGTCTGTCTCTCTCTCTCTCTCTCTCTCTCTCTCTGTGTGTGTGTGTCTCCAGCTTAGGGGCTTTATAAGGCAGAGCAGATCCCACAACTCCCTCCTCACCCCTACCCCCCCCCCCCGGGGCAGATGCAGAGGAAGCCTTGAGCAGTGCTGTTTAACTAAGGGGACTGAGGACAGTGGGTCACAGAGCCCTGGGTCAGCCTCAAGAGGGACAGAGCCATCAGGCCTCCAGCTTGTCTCAGGTGGTAGCATAGCTCAGCCAGGGCCCCTATCACTCCACCAGATACACTTCAGCTGCTAAGAAAGAAGTTTGAGGGCTCACCTGGGTCTGTTGCTTAGCAACAGGAGGCTGTAAATGACATTGCTCTTGACACTTTAACTTACCCCTCTGTGGCAAGCAGAGGATAATGAAGGCCTAGGCAGACAGCGAGACAGAATTCAAACGCTGCAGCGAGCAAGTACTGGAGAAAGTAAGGGCCTGCAGCGAGCCCTTCTGGGGTTTGGCTCTCCGAGTCATGTGGCAACTACTGGGTTCTTCAGAAGCTAGTTCAGGAGTCCTGGGTATGCTTGCCATCTTTAAAAGGCCTGGCGGGGCTTGGTCCCCACTCACCGATTCCCACTTGGCGGCACTGTGCCTGTAATTCCAGAAGTCGCCACTAGAAGGCGGGCAGCCAAAGCAAGGGCCGCCCTTTTGGCCCACAGTACTCCACAGACAGCTTTAAACTTGTTAATCCACGGGCTCATCACAGCGTGTCTATGATGGGGACAGAGAGAAGATGAAAAGCTCTTTGTTCCCTGTGTTGATTGAGCTGAGCCTCTGGACCAGACTCTGCTGTCACCTCTGTATGTGAGGCAGTGGGCAAGGCAGACAATAGCTCTAGCTTTTGGGAAGCCATAGTCTGGTCAAGGGAGAGGATGTCCGGTCTATAAATACAATCAGCCACACATGCCAGGACCTAGTTGTCACTTTCCCACTTTACAGACAGACTAAAGTGACAGAATCCAATAGAATTGGGTAGAGTATTCATTTTTGGTTTAAAACTTTATCTAATTTTTGAGCATGCATATACGTATGTGTTCATATGCATATTCACATCTCTAAAGTTGAATTTCCTTTGTCTTACTCTGTTGCTCTACACTTTTATTTTCGAGGCAGGGTCTCTCATTTGAATCCAGAGGTCGGCTAATCTAGCCAGCCATTTTGCTCCAGGGATCCCCTGTCACTGCCTATCCTGGGAGTCCTGGGATTACAGGTGATTGCCTTACCCAGTCTGGTTTCTTACAGGAGGTCTGGGGAATCTGAAATCTGGTCCCGTGCTAACAATGCAAACACCTCATCCACCAAGCCAACTCCCCAGCCCCCAAGTACCGAATTATAATCCCACCTCTCAATTTAGCAGAGGTGATGCAGTATTGTCTTGTGATAGCCAACTGTAGGTCAGTGAAGCTGCGAGCACACTCAAGGCAGGGAGCTCTGTAGGCTAGTCGAGAATGCACTTCTGACATAAGATGGGTGGTTATTATTATTATTATTACTATTATTATTACGGGTTTGTGGGAGTGGCAACGTCGACCTCAGTTGACAAACAACTGTGAATCACACCTTAGAAAACACTAAGACCCAAGGAGGAAAATAAAGTAGGAAAGGGGGCCAGAGACCCACGGGAGAAAAAAAGAGCAGGGTAGACAGAGGCCGCTACTTCTGAAGGAAATGTGCTCAGACGCTGAGAGTGGCGATGGGGGTGGGACCAGCCTTTTAGGGAGGCTGGGGTAGCTGTAGCTGCATCACTAAGGAAGAAAGCAGGAAGGTATCAAGGTAGAAGTGTGACAGATGAGGGCCACAGGCCCAGAGGCAAGAACTCAGCTAAGATGGGAGCCATGGAAATATGAGTGTCAAATCTCCCAGATTAAATGACAGGTTAAGTTTGGATTTCAGATAGAGAATAACAAAGATTTTACTGTGTTTTCCTTGCCTTTTCTTTTTTTAGTGCAACTACATCCCTGACTCCCCCCAGGACACACGTACAATAAAATCGCGATGTTGTTTACCTGACACTCAAATTCAACTGAGCATCTGGAGTCTCTCTGCCAACCCATCTTGGGTCGTCTTGCATCAGAGGCTTAGAGTTGCATCTCAAGTGGGGAGCCCAGAAGGACGGGAGTGATGGGGAGGCTGACAGTCCTGCGGAGAGACAAGGATAATGGGGACCTGGGTTCCGTGGCGTGATCATCGGTGATTTTGTCCAAGGCAACATGTTGTTTGGGCTGATGAGGGGTCGAGTGAGCTCATGTGAGAAGGGAGGGCTTTCCTTTTCTCCTCTTCCTCTTCCCCCTTCTTTTCTTTCCCCTCTCCTCCCTTCTCTTCCCTTCTTTGAAGAAATCAGTGATGACACAGATTCCGGGGCAAAGCAGACCCAGCCTGCAGCAGTGCGGCTGGAGAGCCAGCAGCAGTGCGGCTGGAGAGCCAGCAGCAGCAGGGCCCAGGGGGCAGCGGCTGAGGATGGTTAGTGCAGAAAGGGGGCTGAGCAACCTGGTGCATATGGGGCCACAGGAGGTGCTCCGCCAAGCTAGAAGTGTGCTTGATTGGAACTGGGGGTGTTTCTGAGCCAGTGGGTATAGGGAAGCGTGTTCTAGGTGTGTGGTATGCATGTGTTTATGCGTACACTCCCTGTCTGCTTAGAGGGCTAGCTTGCAATACCCACTCATATAATGATACCCACTCATAAGCATCACTCTACGTACCCAAATCCTGGTGGTTTATTTAAAAAAGAATCGTGTGTGTGTGTGTGTGTGTGTGTGTGAGAGAGAGAGAGAGAGAGAGAGAGAGAGAGGGAGAGACAGAGAGAGAGAGAGACAGAGAGAGAGAGAGAGACAGACAGACAGACAGACAGACAGAGAGAGAGAGAGCGCATGACATACCTTGGCACACATGTGAAGATCAAATGACAACTTTGTGGGCTGGAGAGATGGCTCAGTGGTTAAGAGCATTGACTGCTCTTCTAGTGGTCCTGAGTTCAATTTCCAGAAACCACATGGTGGCTCACAACCATCTATAATGGGATCTGATGCCCTCTTCTAGTGTATCTGAAGACAACTACGGTGTAGTTGTCACTTTAACATGAATTTCTCTATTCATTTTATATGGGTTCCTGGATTTGAACTCAGGCCAAAAGTGCCTTTATTTGCCAAGTCATTTCACTGCCCAAATATTGGGGTTTAGATACCGTTTTCTTTCTTTCTTTCTTTCTTNTTCTTTCTTTCTTTCTTTCTTTCTTTCTTTCTTTCTTTCTTTCTTTCTTCCTTCCTTCCTTCCTTCCTTCCTTCCTTCCTTCCTTCCTTCCTTTCTCTCTTTCTCTCTCTTCCTTCCTTTCTCTCTCTCTTTCTCTTTCTTTCTTTCTTTCTTTCTTTCTTTCTTTCTTTCTTTCTTTCTTTCTTTCTTTCTTTCTTCCAAAAAACATGATTGACTTGTTTTAGAGACAATCTTTTTAAAAAGATTTATTTATTATTATATGTAAGTACACTGTATCTGTCTTTAGAAATGCCAGAGGAGGGCATCCGATCTCATTATGGGTGGTTGTGAGCCACCATGTGGTTCCTGGAATTTGAACTCAGGACCTCTGAAAGGGCAGTCAGTGCTCTTAACCGCTGAGCCATCTCTCCAGTCCCTCGATATCATTTTCTATGAAAGGAATGTAGGATCTAGTTTTAAGGGGATTCAAGACCTGGGGCAATGTAAATCTCAAGATGAATTGACAGTAACAGTGGGTAATATATTGAATATATTGAAAAAACAGGAACCCACCAGAAAGGAAGGAAGAGAGGGAGGGAGGGAGGGAGGGAAGGGAGAGGGAGAAAGGGAGGGGGAAGGAAGAACAGAGAGCCTCGAAGATGAGCAGAATGGAGTTGCTGGGATGTGCTTGCCACATCCTGCATGGAGTGGAGAAGCAAGTGACACAAAGACACACAGAGAAGATGCTTTTTATCTGAGAAAACACAGTCTGGCACATGTCTCAGAGGAGAGGCATACACATGTGCCTGAGAAGGCAGAGAAGCCAGCTGCTGTCGGATCACCTCTGGGGAGACAGAAGGAGCCCTGGCCCCTGTTCTGCAGCTTGAGAGTGTGCACCGAGTGTGTTTAGGGTAGCTTGGGGCACTCAGCAGCCTGGAGGGTAGGACAGGGAGTAGGAGAAGACCTGATAAGCTTGTGCTGTTCGCTTTGAAGCAGTATGTCCATACGTAGCCCAGACTGGCCACAAACCTCAAACTTTTAATTCTTCTGCCTCAGCTCTGACTGTTGGGATGCTAGGCATGTGCCGCTAACCAGGCTCTAGGTCTGGGTTTATGTGGTGGCTTCCTAGTGCATGTAGTCTTTTGGGCCAGGGACTTCCTGGCTAGGTCTGTGAATGGGCAGACCCTTGTGTCAGGGCCTCTCTCTTTCCTACCTTCTCTATTCTCAAGCTCACTTTTTCTTCCCTCCCCCTCTTCCTTCTTTCCTCCCTCCCACCCTTCTGCCCTCCCTCCCTTCTTCCTCGTTTTCCTCCTTCCTTCCCCATTCTTTATTTTTTTCCTTCCTCCATGTCTTCCTATAAATATTTACTGGATATCTTCTACATGGAAAGCTTGATTCAACTCATTAGGCCTAAACTCCCTTGCTGGACTGAAAGTCTTGGGAGAGAAAGAGATAGGCATGAATCAAACCAATTAACTCAGTTTCAAACAACGATAGGAGCTATAAAGGAAATGAACAAGCTTCAGAGAGAGGATGATGGAAGACTCGGATGGAGTTGTCAGGGAGAGAGTCTCCATAGAGACAGGTGGTGAAGAGAGGGGCAGCATACAGAAGGGCCCGAGCTGAGGAAGCATTCAGGGAGCTTGCTGTATTGAGGTAATAAGCAGAGGGCAAGGCTGGGGAGGCGGGGATTATGAGAGTGTGGGCAGGACAATGTGCTCCCACAGCATGTGGCACGGGTTGCCTTCACCCGTGCCTTCGTGGGACTCACAGGGCCGTAACCGAGGGAACAAGAGGGTAACCGAAACGGGGTGGGAGCCTCAGGACCTCCGGTTGGACCGTCCCACGTTCCCTTTCTAGTTCAAGGCCTTGTTATTCCTTAGATCCCACCCACCCTGACTGGAATTGGCATTGCCTGCCCTTGTGACTTTCCCCGACTGATGCTACCATAGTATAAGTGTGGTCAGGAGGGGATGTGGTCATGAGGGGTGTGGTCATGAGGGGCTGGGAAGGACTTGCATGGTGCTAGCCTGGTCCTCAGTCTGGTCCTCATGCAGTCTAGCTGGATCTGTGCATGAGGAAGAGGAGGAGGAGGGGAGGAGAGCATGGGGCGAGGAGGGGTGGGAAGGAGGAGGGACCAGGGAAGCCACACAGTTGCACTGCACACTAGCCAGCCAGCCCAGTACTTGTTCAGTTCTGGTGATTCTGGTTGTTCTGTGTATAATGCTTGGGGCATGTCACATGGCACCAGGACTCTGGGACTTGTTTGGGACAAGAGAAGAAAAGAGGGAAGCCAGGACTCTATCTTTTTTCTCCGGAGGCTTTGCCTAGGCCCTAGGCAGGTCCTTCCCCCACAGGGGCCTGGGCTTGTTTTCCATCCATTTAACAACACCTGCTCACTCACACCTTCCTCCCGAGCTCTGCAAACTCAGGTTGTTCCAGTACATGGTTGCTCTATCATTGCTATGACAAGATACATGCCAACTTAAGGAGGACGGATTTGTTTTTCTGTTTGTCATCTCCTTTATATTCGGTTCAGGATCCTAGCTTAGAGAATGGTGCTACCCACAGGATCTTCTTCCTACCTGTGATGGCTAGTTTGGGCTGTCAAGGTGACACAATTTAGAAACACCTGGGAAGGAATTGCGTTTAGGAGGAATTGCCTAGGTCAGGTTGGTCTGTGGGGATTGTCTTGATTATGTTAACTGAGGTGGGAGAACCTACCCACTGTGGGTGGCACCAATCCCTAGGAAGGGAATTCTAAATGCTAGAGGAGCGGAGACAATAAACTGAGCGCTAACATACTTCATTCATTCTCTCTTTGTTCTTAGACTGAGGATGTGACCTGTGCTTTAAGTTCCTATCATCCTGACATCTCCACAGTGATGGACTATAACCTAGAATTATAAACCAAATAAGCCCTTTCTCCCTTAAGTTGTCATAGCAACTGGGAAGGAAACCAAGACTCCACCTCAATTAATCTAATTTAGATAATCCCTCACAGGTGTGCTCTGAGGCTAACCTCATTTAGATAATCCCTCATGGCCATGAGCAGAAATTCTTTTCCTAGTTAACGGTCTTAATCATCACAAGACCACACTCTTCTCTGGCTTAACCCCCACCCCGCCTCCAGCAGTTCTACCCTTTTTCAGAGAGAAGTCAAACCTCCCTAGACTGCCATACAAGGTGTGTGAGGGGCTCCTCTGCCCTCCCCAGCAGCTCAGCTCCTACCACTGCTCTGATGTTTCCAATTCCAGTGTCCTACCTCCAATTCCTTCCATTCCTTTCTCTGTCCTTTGTGCCACTATCCCAGCCCCTCTCTCCCTGCTTTGTGCCTGCCCACCTATATGCTTTGTTTCTAGTGAGCACCCTCTGAGCTTACTGTGTACCAGGTAACAGGTTGAGCCTCGTGAATGGTTATTGGGTTCACTCTTCCCCCATGAGTCTAGGAAGTGCCACTATATCATCTCTGCCTGGACTGCTCATAAATATGGGCCCCGAGGAGTAAGTCTGCTGGGCCGGGGTTGCGCAGACAGGCACACATTGGGGAGAGAATTAGTGTACTTGAATGTAGGTGCACCTGTTTCCCCAGATGTCTCCCCAGGTGTCTCCTCAGGTGTCTCCCCGGGTGTCTCCCCAGGCCTCTTTGTGTCTCTTCTGCTTGCAGAATATCTACTCCTGTGCAGGATCTCTACTTACTCAACTCGAAAACACTGTGCCACACTCTGCCTGAAATGTCACCTCCGTGGTGCCCCCACCCCCTCATGACAGCACTGGAATCTTTACTTATCTCCTGTTGCAGAGAAGAGCCAATGAGGCTCAGGGAACAAAGGGACGCTCGCTCTTCGGGTTCTGCAGGCATGAAATGGTGAAGCCAGCTGGATCCCCAGACCCAGATCCCCATGCCCAGGCCACTTGGTGACACTGGCTCTGAGTTTACTAGAAGCTTCAAAATCATACGGAACGCTGGCTGGCTGAGTCCCAGGGAATTGTGACTCTGACCCGTCCACCAGTGCCCTGCTTATCACAGGATTTGGGCAGGAGAGTCAGGCTCTAGCAATCACCCCTCCTGCCTACAGAGGCATCTGCTACCCGGCCCCCTCCAACCCTGCTCTCCTGTCTCAGGCTTGGAACGCAAATAAACACAAAGCCAAATGACTTTCACTCCGTCCCTTCCAACTCAGTGACTTTGGAGGAGAATAAATACTGAAGCCACTGGCATGAATAGAAATTAATCTAGAACCAGGCTAACAGGATGGGGATGTTTGTGGGAAAAAAAAGGGGGGGAACTTCTCAATTTAAAATCTCAACACAAATAGACTTTCCTAAGGTCAGATGAAAGAAATGTGTTAGGAAAGCAAAAAGATGTGTGTGTGGGAGGGGGCGGCAGACATGTCCCCCTTTCTATCTCACCTCCCTCTCTTCTCTCTCTCTCCCTCCTTCCCCCTCCTCTCTTCTCCCCTTCTGCCCACTCCCTGCTCTCATTTCCTCCCCCTCCTCCCTCAACCTGTTCACCTCCCAGTCTTCCTCACTTTGCTCTTTCCTTCCATCCTTCCCACCTGTGTATTGACATCTGCCAGTTGTGTGTGTGTGTGTGTGTGTGTGAGAGAGAGAGAGAGAGAGAGAGAAAGAGAGAGATTGGCAGTGTATGCATATGCATGTTTACATCTGCATGTCTGTGGTCCTCTCTGCGTGTGCACATACACTGTGCATTGAGGCAGGGTGTCTTGCTTGAACCCAGAGTGCAACTATACAGCTAGTCCAGGTAGCCAGCTTGCTCCAGGAGTTCCATTTTTACCTCGAGTTAACTAGATTTACAGGCACACTTAGCATATATGTAGGTACTGGGGATCCAAACTCTGGCCCTCACACCTGAGTGGCAAGCATTTTTACCCAGTGGGCCATCTCTTCAGCCCTCCCTTTCCACTCAGTAGCAGAAATTGCCCCTCAGGAGAGTAGCATGACTTTGGCCACATTGTTTCTCCACTTTATGCCCGTTTCCCAGTAGTCTTGGTTGGAAGGAGGCTTTCTGCTTGTCGAGGGGTATGGTGACACAATCCCAGGTAGATGACCTTAGTCCTGGAGGGTGGGCAAAGGTCAAGAGCATGCATCGTTCGGCAATGGAAGAATTCAAGTGGATGAACATACGTGTCTTGTGACCTTGGCATGTGTATGTGGTGTAGGTGCACCGGTATGTGTAAACAAGCGTGTGTCTATGCCAACATGCCCACATGTGAATGACAGAGGCGAATGACAGATGTTTTTGTCTGTCACTTTACACCTTAACTTTTTCCCATTTACATGAACATGTGTATATACACATCTATGTATTTGTGTGTATGATGGTACACATATGTACCATGGTGTGCATCTTGAGGTCAAAGGACAACTTGAAGGAGTTGGTTCTCTCTTTTTACCACTTGGGTCTCAGGGAATGAACTCAGGTCATCAGGTAAATGTCTTTGCTTGCTGAGCTATCTCTCTGGCCCCCCAGTTCAGTTTTTGGGACAATGACACTGACTGAACCTGAAGCATGTCCTTTTGGGTAGACTGGCCAGTTGTCCACAGAGTTTCTGGATCTGCCTGTCTCTGCCACCCAGTGCTGGGGTTATAGGCCCACATGACCACAGTCAGCTTTTTACTTGGGTGTTGGACATTCAGGCCCTCTTGCTTTCACTTGGGTACCCTTACCCACTGAGCCATCTCCCTCACTGGCACCTTGGCCTCTCCACCTCAACTCAATGCTGACCTGACATGAAACTAATTTGAAACCAAGAAGAAACAGAGGGGTGTGGGAGGCCTGGTGGGTGGGCGGGCCTTCAAAGGTCAGGGTAGATCTATGTGGAGTGGGCAAGCACAACATATTGAGTCTAAATGAGGAAACTGTGACTGGCAGAAGGAAGTGGTCTCCTGGCAACCGCAGGGAGCTGAACCCCGGGAGGGACCAACTGGCAGGGAAGCCTGAGGCATGATCTTCTTAGGGAAGGGAACACATCTCTCTTTGTCATCATTGTCTTCCCCAGGGCACAACATGAAATCTGGATTCATAAATACAGTTGCAAGGCTGCCTTAATGAGTGAATACACCTGGTCCTGGAGCCTCTCCAGACAGGCTGGATGCCACTTCCCCAGAGCCCAGAGCCCTCCTGCAGCATGCACTTAGCAATCCCTGGCTAAAGATGGAGTACCTGAACTGCAGGCATGGCCACAGCAGGCCATCCGTGCATCTTTTACAGTGATCTGAGAGGCGTTTCAGGGTAATCTGCAACGGGACAGCACCTTGTCAGCCAGTCATCTCTGTTTAGCCCGCTCCAAACACTCTATTGCCTGGAAATGAGGGGCAGACTGAACTAATGATGCTAACTCAAGAGCCAATCTGGTTTCCAGGGGCACTGAGCAGAGGAGCCTGGAAGGGATTACCTTCAGACAGCAAAGCACTGCCAGGGAGACACAGCCGCATACTCTACACTCCACAGCAAAGTCCAGTAGAGCAAGCCACCCCGAGCCTTCTAGCCAGAAAAACCTTTCTATCTGTATATTGGAGAAGGTAACTGTGGGGCTGGAGACAAGTGTGCAGTCTGTCAAATGCCCTGGATAGAGATGGGACCAAGAAGCAGGGCCGGGCCAACCCTGTGATTGTTTCTGAGCAGTCCTGGCCAACCCAGGATTGCTGGGGAGAGGGGAGGCATGGGGGGGGGAGGGAGGCATGGGGGGGGGTAGTGTTACATTGTCTTGGTAATCAGGAAAGGAATGCAAGCTGCCCCAGAAGAGTTGTTATCAAGAGTGAAACTGTGCTCTTCAGCTGAGGCAGCTCCCTCAGGCACTGACAGGCTGATGGCTCCTCTTGCCAGGGACACCCCTGATAGCTGGTGAAACAAATCCTTTAGGTCTGAAGGGAGGTCTGTGCGAGCAGTTCAGCATCCACTACAGCACGTTTGTCCCATCAACACTAATCCCTCTTGCAGCCCCACAGACTACATTGTATCATCCAGCTTTACAAATGAAGAAAACAGGTTTGGAAAGAGAAGCAACTGTGACCATGCAGGTAACTAGTAACTGTGTGTTGCGGAGATGACTCAGACTGTGACCATGCAGGCGACTAGTAACTGTGTGTTGCGGAGATGACTCAGACTGTGACCATGAAGGCGACTAGTAACTGTGTGTTGCTGAGATGACTCAGACTTAACCATGCAGGCGACTAGTAACTGTGTGTTGTGGAGATGACTCAGACTGGGACCCTTTTGGCTCTCCCTTTCTTTCCACTACAACTGCATCTCCCTGACTTTTCTCCTTCGTTCTCAACTCCACATTCCACCCATTTTCTCTCAAGACTTTGACAAACAGCTCTTCTCCAGGAGGCTCAGGTTTTTGTTGTTGTCGTTGTTGTTTGTTTGTTTGTTTTGAGACAGGGTTTCTCTGTATAGCTCTGGCTGTCCTGGAACTCACTCTGTAGACCAGGCTGGCCTCGAACTCAGAAATCCGCCTGCCTCTGCCTCCCGAGTGCTGGGATTAAAGGCATGCACCATCACCGCCCGGCTTCTTTTTTGTTTTTTGAGGTTGATTTACAGCTGATTATTTCTCAGAGAGGCTTTTGCTTCAGAACCCAGGCTGACTTACAATCCTCTGACATCAGCCTTCCAAGTTCTGGGATTACAGATGTGACAGATGTGTACGAACATGGCATCCAGCCATGGAGTCTAGACATCCCAGGAAATACTACACTAGTTTTGGTACTAAAATGTATTTTTCTTTTCCATTTGTTTTTCAAGACAGGGTTTCTCTGTGTAGCCCTGGCTGTTCTGGAACTTGCTCTGTAGGCCAGAGTGGCCTCAAACTTATAGAGATCTACCTGCCTCTGACTCCTAGGGCTGAAATTAAATGCCTGTACCACTACTACCTGGCTCACAATTTGAGTTTTTAAGGTTTTTTGTTCCTCCCCTCCTCAAACATAGTGTCCATGATATTTTTAAATATGCATATTATGAAATGTTTCTGAGGCCAAAAAGAGTTTGACTCTCCAGCACAGGTGGCCGAAGGCTCCAGTACAGGTGGCCGAAGGCTCTTTGGGGCAAAATGTTTGGGATGTGCTTTCTGCCCTTGAGAAATGAAGACAGCCAAAGCCGGTCAGCACCACGGACAGCGCTCGAACCGCGGGGCTCCTCACAAGTCTGGCCAACTTCCTTTCTAACCTAGGGCAGCTGGAGAATTCTTGATGCCCGGGATCAGTGGGATGGCAAATCTGAATGGGCAGTCGACGCAGATGGTTCCCTCCCTTTCCCCCCTTTTTAATAAAAGAGCCCCAAATGTTGCAATTGTCCTCACAGTGACATTTCCCCCATTCTGAGGGCCACCCGTCCCTCCCCACCACAACAGTGACGAAGAAGGTATTGAGCCGGGCAGTGGAGTACCCTGGTGACAGATTAGCGCTGCCAACCACCGACACAAAACCATTTGGTGTGGGGAAATGATAGATGCTAACACTCATTTTAAACACAGGCAACTGAATTCCCGCAGACAGGCGCCACGGCTAGAATTTAGGGCACAGCTGGTAGGTTCAGATAAGGTGTGAAAGCGGTCCCGCACAGTGCTGCGTTACTTAATAATGGAAATGTGGTGATGGATGCCACTGTCTTGAGGATATAACCTCCCCATTTGGAGGCTTGCAGCTCCCAAATCATCCACCCCCACCCCTCATTTCTTTTTCCTTTTTTTTTTTTTTTTTTTGGAAAGGATGGGGTGGGGTGGATAAAGACCAGGCATGAAGGAAGGAAGAAGCTCACAACTCTAAAGAATTTGAGGAAAAGTTCAAAGAACTCAGTTTGAAGGAAGGCAGTTCTGTAAGCTCACCCGGGACAGCGAGTTCAACGTGAGAAAAATGGACTATGTTTTAAATGGTCAAGGGTACCGCTCCTAGACTTGTTTCTATGATGTCACAAAGAGCCAATTAGAGTTTTCCATACAAAACTTCACCTCCCACCGGACTCTGAGTATGTACTATGTTCCAACGACTCTCCGTGCTCTGGAGAGACACTGGTGACAGGTGTTCTTAGGCACCCAATAGTCTAATGGAGGGTGACAGGTGCTCATCAGTGTGGGGGCCTCAAGAAAAGGAGCTAAGTTCTAAAAGGGCATGTGACAGGGGAGGCAGGTCAGCTGGGGCATGTCTCAGCTACTTTTCATTGCTGTGATGAAACCTCACAACAAAGGCAACTTATAAAATGAAACGTGGGGCTGGGGAGATGGCTCAGTGGGTAAGAGCACCCGACTGCTCTTCCGAAGGTTTCGGAATTCAAATCCCAGCAACCACATGGTGGCTCACAACCATCCTCAGCAAGATCTGACGCCCTCTTCTGGAGTGTCTGAAGACAGCTACAGTGTACTTACATATAATAAATAAATAAATCTTAAAAAAAAAGATGAAGAAAGAACATATTAAAAAAAATAAAATGAAACATTTAATTGAGCTTATGATTTCACAGGGTTAAGTCCATGACCCAGCGAAGGCACAGTGTGAGGATCAGCTCAGAGCTTGCAGGAGGTAGGAGAGCACATTGGGAATGCGGTGAGTGTTTTGAAACCTCAAAGCCCTTCCCCAAGCAAAACACCTCCTCCAACAAGGCCACACCTCCTAATCCTTCCCAAACAGTTCCACCAACTCAGGGGCAGGCATTCAAACATATGAGCCTTTTGGTGCCATTTTCATCCATACTACCTTGGAGGGTTTAAGGGGTTCCTGAAAGGAAACTTCAGTGAGGACATGAATGATACCACCAGCAGGGGAAGGACTTGCATTTAGGTTGAGAAGGGTGTGTGTGCTGTCTTCCTACTTCTTTCTTTTTTGTGTGTGTTTTTGAAACAGGGTTTTCCTTTGTAGCCCCAGCTGTCCTGGAACTTGCTCTATAGAGAAGCTGGCCTTCAACTCAGAGATCTGCCCTCCTCCATCTCCCAAAGGCTGGGATTAAAGTTGTGCACCACCAGTGCCTGGCTTACGTCTCTCTTTATTTATTTTTATTTTTATTTGCTTGCATGTGTGCAGGTGAGTACCTGAGGAAACCAGAAAAAGTCATCAGATCCCATTGAATTGGATTGGAGTTCCAGGTAGTTGTGACCTACTCAAAATAGGAACTGGGAATTGAACCTGGGTCCTCTGAAGTAGAAATGTAAGGATTCTTTGGAGAGTCAGTGTTAGTGTTTTGCTGGGGTAAACATGTAAAGGAGTGTTTTCCTGAAGTGGACACAGGTGAAAGGCTAAGGCAGACTTGTGAAGGAACATTTCACTGAAGCAGACACAGGAGTGAGGATGTGAAAGGGGAGAGACACGTGAAAGGACATGTGATAAAAGATCCTTTGCTAACAACATGCATGTATTGGTCTGCCTTATGTTGCGTAGTTGAGCTCCGTTTGTCGGGACCCTGAGGACTCAGGCTCACTGGATGCACATGCTGAGGCATGAACCGTGGAGGACACATGATGTTTGGAGGGTATAAACAGGACAAAGAGATGGAGACAGAGCTTGGCTTGCTGGTTCAGCTAGCTGTGCAATGCTTGTCGATCTCGTGTCTTCACTGATCTTTGCTCCACGGAGAGAGGCACAGCTGAGAACATCTCCTGGTGTCCCTGCTGTCTGTCACCACTGAAATCCCAGATGTGAGCATCTTAAAGCCTGGAATCTCTGGAGATCCAGCCTGACTCTCTCTTCACTTTGAATCTGCTGACTCAAGCTGAGGCTGAGGCCTAGCTAGGCTGTGTCACCACTGTTGCTAACCCAATGCTACCAAGCTGGACTGCTGGTGTATCCGTGGAGTGTTTCCCAGTGGATTTGAGCTGCTGCTGCTGCTAACCTGTGAACTGAACTGCCAATTTCCAGACAACACAGACAGGAGTTGCTCCAAAGAACCTTTCTAAACAGATCCACTTCCCCCGTATCCTTTCTTTTCTACTACCTCTCGTGGGTGGTGGGCTACAAGGGAAGAAGGCTTTAAAATAAAGGTATAAAGTTGAATAAAAGAGGAGTGGACAATGAAGGCAAGTCAGATGCTTAGACCCAAGCTTACTCTTTATCATATATATATATATATATATATATATATATATATATATGTGTGTGTGTGTGTGTGTGTGTGTGTGTGTGTATGTGTGTGTGTGTGTATAAATGTTATATAAATATTATAATATATTATTATATAATATATGGAGAAGTAGATCTCTCTCTCTCTCTCTCTCTCTCTCTCTCTCTCTCTCTCTCTCTCCCTCTCCCCTCTCTTTTTTTTTCTCTCTCTCTCTTTCTCTCTCTTGCTTTGGGGTCATTTGGGAAGAAGCTTGATTTAGAGCCACCTGTGTCCAGGGTCTGCTCTTCTTGACATCCAGAGGTGGCATTGCCTACTCAATACCATATCAAACCCTACAGCCTACATCCCTTCCATCACCACTGAAATCCCAGATGTGAGCATCTTAAAGCCTGGAATCCCTGGAGATCCAGCCTGACTTTCTCTTCACTTTGAACCTGCTCCATTCTCTGTCTAAACAAAGGCTGGGGATTGGCCTGTCTCCTTGGGGCTCCCTGCAGCCTGGCTCCTGATGGAGTTCTTCTCCCATTACTGCGAACCAGTCAAAACTATGAACTGTGGGTACTGATCTGGAGGCTACCCGAGAGTCTGGGACCCAGGCCTGGAGTGGAAGCTGGGACAGAGAGGGCCTGAAAGAGGCCCTCAGCCCCTGTGACCTTTTTGATGCTGCTGAAATGACTCCCACTGCCCAGATTACAGCTTGCTGCTGTCAGGCACGCACCAAGGTCAAGGCTGTGCCTCTGCCCTAGACTCAGCAATAATGGCTTGTAATGGGCTGTAAACAGGTAAAGCTTGCCCGGAGGTGCTGTTGCCACCCAGACAAGAGCAGATCCTTTCTCTTTAACCCTCTCCTGGCTTCCCACTGTATCAGAGTTCTCCCGGCTCAGGCAGGGCCTGCTCAAAGGCTTCCATACCTGGCACCTCACCAGCCTAAACCACAGGGTGCAGGAGGACATTACTGTGTACACGCTATGGATGGAAAAACCCAGGTGTGAAGAGGAGGAGAGTTTAGCTCTCCCAGAGGTTGGCACATCTGGAAGAGTTACCCATCCTTGTGTGACTTCATGACCCGAGACATGAACCTCTGCTCTGCAGAGAAGGTTGAGGAAGGAAAGGACACTATGCAAGCAGGGGATGCTGGAGTGAGGGGGTTTAGAAGGAAAAGAGGTCTGTGTTTTACTTGCTGTATGACTTTAGACTCATTAATTAACCTCTCCCAGTTGCAACGGCCTCATTTCTAACATGGAGATAGGATTTCCAGACAGAACGTCTGTGCTGATTAGAAGCCATTAGGTGCATGCACTTCGTGGCACAGAAGTTTTGATAAACGCTTCCTCCCCCATCCTGTTTCTGCTTTCTGAGTAAAATAAATGGCCCAGGCTTCTAAGGGACATGACTTCAGCAGGGGCTGCTGGACAGAGACCAGTAATCCTAGCCACTAATCCCAAACCCAGTCCTACTGTGGAAACTGCTGGGACAGGAATGCTGTCTGCTGTCTGCAAGGTCACCCTGGGCCAGGCAGGCTGGGGCTCCCTCCCTCTGCCTGAGCCCTGGGCAGCAAGACAGGAGCAGAGGCATTATGGCCATAAATAAGGCCAATGAGGAGCCATAATTCTGCCTGCATCAACTGCGTGGTCATTCCTGTCACGCTGTTACCTTTAGTGTGGCCACCGTCACGCCAAGGCACAGGAAGACAGCAGGATCCTCTCTGCCCTGCTTCTGAGCCTGTTAGCTGCCAGGCAGGGGTGTATGCCCGAGGGTTGCAGAATGGTGGCTGGCCATCACCCTGCATCATCTGCTAGCTCCTTGTCCTTGTCCCCCACATGGAGACTTGCTCCAGTGGCCAGAGAGGAGGGACCTGGGACCTACTGCAGAGCATGCCCATATGAGGCTCAGCCGTGCTTCACTCGACCTTCGACCCGATCATCTGTTCTTCTCTTCTGGAGATCAAACCCAGGGCCTTATACCTGCTACACAAGTGCTCTAGTCA
This sequence comes from Mus pahari, assembly GCF_900095145.1. Taxonomy (NCBI): domain Eukaryota; kingdom Metazoa; phylum Chordata; class Mammalia; order Rodentia; family Muridae; genus Mus; species Mus pahari. The sequence continues at coordinate 140,047,740 of NC_034592.1, forward strand.
TATCTACACCCCTCTTTATTCTTTATTTTGAGGCAAGGTCTCATTAACTTGCCTCAGCTGACCTTGAACTCACTCTGTAAGCCAAGAAGCTCTTGAACTTTCAATCTTCTTACCTCAGACTTATGACTAGGGGGTTAAGGGTATGGACCTTGCCTGGGTAACCCTCTTATCACCTGACATTCTCAATATTTCATTCACCTATTCTGGTTTCTGTCTGCCCTGGCAGCACTTCCCTTGGATGGACTCCCAGAGCAGTTACTGAACTACCAGTGTGGTCACAGGGCTTCCATTCTGAGTTTGGGCCTCACTCTGAGCTTGGTGGGGTGTGGGGTGGCTTTAGTCATTCAGCAAGTCTATTGTCTCAAACACTACCCTGAACATATCAATACCAATAAAGGGCTCACCTGTCCCCAGGCCTGGTTAAATCAATGGACTGTAAAGGGTGTCCCCTGAAAGGACCTGCAGCCAGTACACCTTAGAGGAGTCAAACTTAGCTCACCTAGATGCCCAGGCCAACTGATCTTCAAGCTCGAGGGAGTTCCCTGAGCCTTAGACCGCCACTCCTCTGTAGAGTGGGTGGTAAGAGGGGCAATGAGGACCGAAAGAGTTGCTCTGGCCATCTGCAGGACAACACAGGGGTGAGACCCTGGGGGGACTCTAGTCCTAGAATCACCGCCCAAGGACATCATGGCTTCCCTGAGGGAGGAACCATTTGTGGAGGAGAGTTGCAGTACACGTAGAGGAGACCCTGAGGGGAAGGTCAAGGAGAGGGCCTCAGGCTTCACAACTCTGAATGCCAGTGCGGTGAGCTGCAGCAAGGGGAGAGCCCTGGACACGTGCATGCACATATGTCTGAGTGCATACATGTGCATGTGTGTATGCATGTGGGTTTGTATATGTGTGTGTGTACCTGTACACATGTTTACATTGGCACATGTATTGGGATGGGAGCAGGCAGGGGGCAATTTAAAGTAGCTGAGACTCAGTATGGCAGATGTTGTAGCTGGTACAGTGTCGCAGCACTGGGGGACTGTGGTGACCTTCCCAGCCCTGCTGTGAAAAGGCAATGCCACCTGCCCTGATGCTGAGCTGAAGATCCAGGAGGACACCACGGAAAGGAAGGGAGGGGAAACCTTGGGCCTCATCTGACCTCCCTTGAAGTATCCCAGGCTCTTACCAGGCATCTGTCTGCTATGGACACAGCCCTGGCTAGGACTTCTGTCCTGCTGGGTACACACGTTCATCTGAGAATGGCTGGGGAGACACAGAGAAACTGGGGATCCTGCCCTCAGGCAGGTTTGCTGCACACAGAGGGCAAACTCTTCTCTAAAGCCAGGATACTCCATGAGGAGCCGCCAGGGGAGCCTGGTGGACAGGGGAGCCAGCAAGGACAGCGGGCACCCGAGGATAGTGGGCATCTTCCTGCTCTTTCTCCAGCTGTGTGAGAGGATCTTCATTCAACTTTTCTATCACTGTGACCAAAGCCACCACAGTTTATACAAGGCAGATAGGAATCTGGTGTGCTGAGATCTGCATTCAACTCCCCATCCTGTAATATCTAGCCTGGGAGAGCCTTGTCCTAGGTAAAGAACTTTACAGTTTACCCAGTGCTTCTCCTGTGACCTCACTGACATTGTCAGAAGAGTTACAAACGCATTGTACAAGGATACACACACACACACACACACACACACACACACACACGTACTTTACGGCACATGTGTGGCGGTCACAGGATACATTTCAGGAGTTGGGTTCTCTTCTTCCACCCTGTGGGTTCTGGGGCTCAAATCCAATTCCTCAGGCTCAGCATCAACATCAGCCGCCTCTGCCAATGAGAAACCAGAGTAACTAACATGAAAGTGGCTGACTGGGTGCACAGTGCAGTGCTTCTAGCTGAAGTCGCCAGGGTTTGTCTTTTGCTATCTGCAAACCAAGAGTCCTCAGGGGAGAGGGAAGCCACCTCAGCTCCCATGAGAATTGCTGAGGTTAGAGTGGGCCAAGAATCCTTAGGCCATCCAGCAGACTCTGGGTTCCATACCTGGCTGGGCGAGCACTCTGAGGAAGGAGAGGTCAGCTTAGAGTTGCATACAGGAGAGGAACACATGAGAGCTTGAGGTGTAAGCTTTGAGAAGATCCCAGGGTCACAGCCAGTAAGCTGGGGACATACAGTCTGAATCAAAAAAGAAAAGAGACAAGGTAAAAAAGAGAGGATAAAGGGCAGAGGGGAGAGGGGAGAGGGGAGAGGGCAGAGGGGACAGGGGACAGGGCAGAGGAGAGAGGGGAGAGGGGAGGTGGGAGATGGGAGATGGGAGAGGGAAGAGGGCAGAGGGCAGAGGGCAGAGGGGAGAGGGGAGAGGGGAGACGGCAGAGGGGAGAGGGGAGAGGGCAGAGGGAGGGGTACACCACTAGACTTAACCAGTTAGTATATGATGTGAGACCTCTGGTAAAACTGAGGGAGGCTGAAGATCAGTCTGTCCTTCAGTCTATATATTCAAACCCATGACCTTGGGACACAACTAGGTACAGAAGGTAGAGCCCTGTTGTATGGGTCTATGTTCTCACACATGGAAGTAGGAACTACCTAGTTCTTATCAACCCTCCAGGGCACTCTCTCCAGAACTTGACCATGCCAGCCCCTCACCTTGGCCTTGGCCTAGACCCTCTACCCTCAGAGCTGTGAAGACTAGTTTGCTGGTATGTACCTGCCTGGGACTTTGGTATAGCAGTCCCTAGAGACTATGTATCCTGCTACAACACTGCACAGCTTCTGGCGATATAACTGAGGGGAAGGAAGAACAGGGGACATGGGTCCCCATCCAGCCCTGTCTTTCTTGCTTTGCGGCTTTGGGCCCATTGCTTCGTCCTTTTGACGGTTTTCTCATTTATAAAACAGTGATAAAGTATAAGTCATTGTGGCATTTGAATGGGGTGTCCCGCATTGTCTCTGGCATTTGAATTTGGTCTAGGACTGGTCGTGCTGTTTGGAGGGTGTGGCCTTGCTGGGGAATGCTTGTCACTGTGGGTGGGCTTTGAGGTTTCAGACTCTTGTCTTCCCCAGTTCCACTCTCTGCTTTTAGATTCTGTTCCAGCCACCATATCTGCTGCTTGCTGCCCTGAT
>NC_034592.1:140051125-140060843 GCF_900095145.1 Mus pahari
TTTTTTTTTTTTTTCTTTGTTTTTCCAAGATGCATTCTTATCCTTCTGGAATCATCAGCCAAATTAACCCCTCTTGTATGAGCTGCTATGCCATTTGTTCACAGCAACAGGAAAGTAACTGATACAGCTGTTTAAAACCAAAAGGTGGAGAGAACGTGTCCTGTCTTCATGGGTGTTTGTGGAGACAGACAGACAGACAGACAGACAAGACAGAGGAATCAGAGAGTAATTTTAAATCTTTAATGCATTTGAAAACAAGTTGGGTTAGAGGTTGGGGGTGATGGTGGCTCAGTTGGGAAAATCACTTACGGTGTGAAGACTAAAGTTTGGATTCCCAGGGCTCATACATAAAGCCATGTGCAGGAGCACACACATGACATCCTAGAGTCGGGGAGGTGGAGACAGGAGGCTCCCTGAGGCTTGCTGTCCAGTCTAGCTGAATAGGTGAGCTTTGAACTCAGAGAGCGTCTGTCTCAAGACATAAGGTAGAAAGCAGCTGAGGAAGACACTGGGTATCGACCTCTGGCCTCCACTCCACACCTCCCCATGGTTATACACGTGCTTATAATTTGGGTTACGAGGAACGACAGACAATAAATCCAAAGGGGGAAAAGTTTTAAGAGATAAAAACAAAAATTATGGACAGAAACAGGAGACAAAAGGAGCTGATCTCACGATGCAAGGCTGTGATAGGAGCAACGTGAGCACATTCATGTGCTTGCTTACTAAAATCAAGGCATGCGCTTTCTTCCAGGCACTGCACTAAGGACAGGGTATATAGCAGAGCCGAACTCTCAGCCCCGCCTTCAGGAGTCGCCAAGGGAAAGGTGCCCTTTCGAAAACCGTCAACTACTACTGAACCCGTTGCCCAACCACTTGGAACACAGCAGAGGTTTCCTGGGAGTGGGAGGGACCCCTGAGATCCCCCGCAGACTGGGCTGAGGCAGGCAGCTCGGTGGTTCCTAAAACAGCCCCTACCACCGCAGTTGCAGATGCAACCCACAAGACACCCTTGCAGTCTCCGGAGAATCACAGCAACCCTGCAGCCAGGGCTTTTTACCATCTCCACCCCAGAGCAGAGGGTGCTAAGGCAAACTCATGAAGTGGCTTCACGCTTCATTCAGCGAGCGTGCAAGGGCAGCGGGATAGGGTTTCCTGAGGCAGAGGCCGGGCTGGCACAGGAGCTGGTACCAGTGCAAACTGAGCAAACGGAAGGACCGGAAGTGGAGAGGAAGGAGCCAGCTAGCAGAGAGGCCTATGTCTGAGCATCCACTGAGTACCAGGTATGTGGGAGCAATCCATGTGTCTGAGCTTGGCCTCATCTCATCACTGCCATTTCCAGATGGTTCTACACTTTAGTCTAAAGGGTACTGTTGCTTGACTCCTAGGGAAGCCTGATCCAGCCCCCCAAAAGGTGCTTTTCCGATGGCCTGGTATTTAATATCCTGGCTTGAACTCGTGGCAATCCTCCTGCCACCCACTCACCAAATGCTGGGATTACATGCATGAGCCACCACTTTTACTGAGTGTGAAAAGGTGTGAAGAGCTGAAGGTCCCAGTCCTGAGCTGAACCAGTAGCTGCCATTTGGTGCACTTAACGGAGGTTGCAGGCTGGCCTTTGTCTAGGGAAGGAAGAGCAGACAGAGGCTGTGGGAGCCCTTTGTGAAGTAAAGGTTCTGGTGGAGAAGCCTAGTCATGCCCAGAGGCCTAGGCTGGGCAGGTGGGTGTGGCAGCATCTGAAGTTGGGGGTGGTGGGCGGGGCCCAGAACCAAGGCTTCTGTGATTGACTGGACAGTGCGTTTCTCTGCAGGGCAATGGGGGCAGAGGGGGGTGTCATGGAGGATTCCAGTCATTGGCAGGCCTGTGGGCACCAAGAGCAATTGGAAAAGAGACTGGGCTCTCTTGGCAGCGGGGCAGAGGGACCCTGACTAGCTGGGAAGGGCGACCTCACCCCCTCTCCTTCCTCTCCAGGTCCTGGGGCTGGCAGTCGTTTGCTCCCCGCGAAGCCGCTGCGCACATCCTTCAGCGTGACATTGGAACATCACTGGGGGAGTGGAGGGTGACGGAGCACCATCCAGGGCGGTAATGGCTCCAACGCCTAGAGGAAAATGACATAAATAATGTCCCATTAGAGGCGCCGAGCTGCTCCGCCGAGTGCCTTGTTTTGCTGGCAACATGATGGTCTTCATAAACAGACTCATTTATTTTCCAGCCCTTGTTCAGGCGAGGTGGGGGCGGGGTGCTGAGGAAGGTGACCCAGCAGCAAGGGCAAGAATGGAGACCCACTCTTTGCCCAGACTCTAACAAGGTACCAACGTCCCCCATCCACCCGCTCAGTCTTTGGAAAAACCCTGCTTCCTTTACAGCCACCCAGTCTCTCATGGACTCCTGGGTGGTCTCTGTGACACCAACCTGGCCTCTTAACCAAAGAATATGAGAGACAGACTCACATTCAGGTCCTGACCCTGCAGGGACCAGTCGGGTCCCCCCGGGTGTCATCTAGCCTTGTCTGAGCCTTGGTTCCCTCTTATGCAAAGTGCAATGGTAGTATCTTCTGACTGTCATGAATTGCCCCATGGGATTGTTAAGACCCCAAAGCTTTCCTAAGCAGTCCTAAGCCCATTCTGTGTCCTCAGCTTTGTACACAGAGATGCCTCCTGTTGCCTCTGCCCCTCCCCAGCCTGGGTCTTTTGTTGTGCTCAGTCCACAGAGGCTCTGTGAATGTGGCCTGTGACACCCGGGCCAGGAACGTGGGGCTTCTGGTTGTGATGTGGTGGCCCTGGACCCATCCCTCCCCTCTCTGGCCTCTTTCTCCCACAAGGAAATGAAAGGTTAAGCTAAAGGAAGTATGGTCCCTCTCACTTCCCACTTCCAGGATCCCCCCAGAATCTCCATCCCTCCACCCGTAGAGAGGAACCAAAAAGAATGGGCCCCCTCTTTTTCTGCCATGTGGCTTTAGGCAAGGATAGAATGTCTTTGTGTTCATGGTGGTGTTTTAGAGGACTGAATGACCGAACCAATGGTGGTTGAGGCCCTACAATATGCCAGGCATTGCTTGAAGCTGGCGACACCACATATTTCAGTGGGAGAGGGGGAAAAAGAGATCTCAGAGTTCCAGGGCGCTGGCAGCGGCCCTAATGGCAGATATTGGCTCTGAGTCTCTAAGCTACCATCATATCTGTCATTGCCTGTGGTTACTCTGGGTTAGGGCTCAGAAGGCCCAGCTCAGAGCTCCATGCTGGCCTTATGAGGGTTTGGTGAGAGGGTAGAGGGCAGAGTGTCCCCTTCTACAGGGTCGAATGAGCCTCTGTCGACCTCCTTCCCGAGACTGACCGAAATGCTCTCAGCACAGGGTCCTTAGGACACTTGGGTGTGCACTGCACTTACGTAGTGGCCCGGAGTCCCTGGTCTTCCCTCAGAAGGCTCCCTGTGTTACAGCACACTCTGTGGCGACAAGATGTCAGAACTTAGCTCACATGAAGGGGCAGAAACATCAGCTCCACTGGACCCCCAGTGTTTCCCTCAGAGCAGTCCTGAGAACATCATCATCATGGAAGATGGAAGACCTACAGATCTGCTAGGTGAGAAGGAGCTGAGGTGGGGGAGGGGAGGAGGAAGAGGCGTCTAGGCAGAGGAGAGCTGGTGCGCAGCCCTCAGCATAGGAGAGGCTATCTGTTTCAACTCTGAAGAAACCTCGGGAGCACCGGCCACGGCGCTTGGGAGCATCTGCCTTGTGTGGGGCACAGAGCAAACGCGTGTGAACAGACAGCATCACCCTGGGCTGTGCTCGCTGAGATCTGGAGACTGGGTGGGTACAGGGTTGGCATGTGGTTTTCCTTCCAGCAAGTCTTTCCCAGGAGGTGCAGGCTGATTGAGCTCTATGGCTGGGAGGGAGTAGGCCAGTCATACCAGTGGGAAGGAGTGGGAGGAGGGAGGGAGGGAGGGAGGGAGGGAGAGAGAGAGAGAGAGAGAGAGAGAGAGAGAGAGAGAGAGAGAGAGAGAGAGAGAGAGAGAGAGAGAGAGAGAGAGAGAGAGAGAGAGAGAGAGAGAGAAGAGACCATTGCCAGGGCCACCAGGTGAGATGCCTATGACAGTAAGCGACAGAGTGGTGTGGTGTCCGTCTGGAGGGAGAGGCCAGGTTTTATGTGGCCCTGGCAAGGATTGTGGGCTGTTTCTGCGCATGACAGGAAGACCCTGGCAGGATAAGAGGAGGATAATACAATCTGATTGCACAATAACAACAAGTTGGCATGTGGCACTCAAGTATGGATCCAATACCAGCCCAGCTTCTATTCCCGGTGGCACTGATATGCTGTGCGACCTTGTACTAGTCACTTACCTTCCCTGAGCTGTCAATCTGGACCCTGGAGAGTCCCGGTACCTTGTGATTGTCTATGGAGGAAAACAGGATCCCATTTCTAATAAAGTTTAATCACATATTACATCTCAGAGTGGTTAAGTGATTAGCCCATGGTCACATAGCTCTTCCAAAATATCACTAGGAATGGGAAGAAGCCAGGCATAGTCCCCAGAATACAGTGCCACTGTTGGGGCCAGTGCTTGGTGTGGGGGATGTTTCTGTGCTTGGGTCTCAGGCCTTCCTCCCTGTGTTTCTCCACCCTGCTCCGTCCTTCCTTTGGACAACCTCCTTTCCTTCCTTCCTCCCTCCCAGGATGTTGGTGGCTCTGGCTGATGCAAGCCCAGCAGGTGTTCTTCGCCTAGCTGTCGCTGTGATGAACAGCTTCCTGTGGCCGAGCAGATAACAGAACACACACAGGTCAGGGGGGGCCCATGTAGCCCATCCATCAGGCCTGTGGCGGGCGGAGGGCTGGCACGCCCTTGCGCCTCTTATCTGCCACAAATGTGTTTTTCCCCCCAAGGTTAACAGCAAGAGTGACAGCTGAGCTCCTGACATCAGCAAGGGTTGGCTAGCTGGCACCAGCCAGGCCTTCTCTTTCCCAGGAGGCAACCCAGCCCCTGCAGCCCAGGCTGTCCAGCTGAGAGCATCAGATCTCTGAGAGCTGAGGCATACAGAACACTTTATTCCTTGAGAATGAGGCGTTTCAAAAGCATGGAGTCTGGACCCACTTAGCTGGCCTGGGTTCAAATCCAAGTCTTCACACTCATTTGATGCCACCCGCAGCTTATAAATCTAATCTTTAAAGTGTTTAGGACAGTGTTGGGCACACGGTAGTGGACACATGTAACTTTAATTTCTTCAAACCTTATCTTTAATGATGGTTTTAAGTGCTTTAACCTCCCTTCTAGTCCACCACCCATCAGAGGTCATGGGAAAGAAAGATACAGGGGTAGTGGACCTGTTTAGGAAGGTTTTCTGAAGCAACCCCTGTCTGTGTTGTCTGGAAGTTGGCAGTTCAGTTCACAGGTTGGCAGCGGCAGCTGAATGCATTCACAAACACTTCACAGATACACCAGCAGTTCAGTTAGATAGAGCTGGGATAGCAAACAAGAATCAGCAGTGGTGGCACGGCCTAGCAGACACAGCCAGACCTCAGCCTCGGCAGGTGTCAGCGGGAGGGACCCAGAGTGATGCCAGGAAAAGTTCTTAGCTATGGCTCTCCCAGCAAATCGAAGATCAGCGAAAATGAGAGACCCACGGGCATTGCACAGCTAGCGCTATAAGCAAGCCTAGTTCAGCCTCCATCACTGTTCATCGAGTCCTATTTATACCCTCCAAATATCACATGCCCTCCACGGGTCTTAGCACGTACATTTGTCTCAGCTGACATCACTCTGCCAATCAGCCCGAGTCCTCGGAAGTGGCAAGAAACTGCAACACATCACCAGAAGTTTTTTGGCTCATTTCTCTCTATGTAGTCCTGACAAATGCAGCTCAGCTATGCAATGTGCGGTGGACCGATACATGTCTGTTGTTAGCAAAGAACCTTTCATCACGTGTCCTTTCATGTGATTGCTTTTTAGTAAGACATCCTTTCACCTGTGTCTGCTTCAGCTAAACACTCCTTCCCATGTTTGTCCCAGCAAAACACTATCCAACCAACTTTCCAAAGAACCCTTAAGTTTCCACTTCAGGCACATACACACCCACACACACCCACACCCACAGGAGGGGGAGAGGAAGGGGGAGAGAGAAAGGGAGAGGGAGAGGGAGAGGGAGAGGGAGAGGGAGAGGAAGAGGAAGAGGAAGAGGGAGGGAGAGGGAGAGGGAGAGAGAGAGAGAGAGAGAGAGAGAGAGAGAGAGAGAGAGAGAGTTAAGATATCTTTAATGACACCTCGAACCCATGCATTGCATGGACCCACTCCTCCCATCCATCCATCCATCCACCCATCTATCCATCTATCTATCCATCCATCCATCCATCCATCCATCCATCCATCCAACCAATGCATCTACATCTCCACTCATCCCTCCATGGATCATCTGCCCATTTCTTCATCTATCTACCCAATCTATCAATACCCACACATCTGCCCATCCACACCACTCACCCAACCATTTACCTATCCTGTCACACTCACGCACCCCATCACTGTCCTAACCACTAGGCAACACATCCATCCATCTACTCATCCACCCATCAGTTCTTTCCAGGCATCTATGCACACATCCTTCCAGTACATCATCTTATCCATCAATTAGCTGACTCTTTATCCATCGACTCTCTCTTACTCATCCATCCTTTTGTCTTTTCTTCCATCCACCCCTCCGTACTCTGGTCACTGATCCACTCATCCAGTTTGCTCATTCTTCTTCCTCTGATTCACCTTCTATCTTCTTCAAAACCCCCCTTTTCTCAATCTTTCATCTTCCTTCTTTCTTCTCTTTCTCATCTTTCCCTCTCTTTGTATTTCCTTATCTATATCTATCCATCTCTGTCTGTCTGTCTGTCTGTCTGTCTATCCACTCATCCCTTTACTCATCCCCGACTGAGTACCTATCACATACTAGGCAAAGGGTTGGCTATAAAAAGACATTTATGAATTGGTTTCACCTTGTACCCACAGTTGGCTTTTAGCCTTACCAAAAGCACAAACACAAACCAGCAGACACCAGGTTGTGGTAGCTCATGTTTCAGCACTCAGGAAACTGAGGCAGGAGATGTGCAAGTTTGAAGCCATCTTGGGCCTCCTGTCTCAAAACAAAACAAAGCAACCCCCCACTTCCTCCAAAACCAACAAGAAAACAGCCAACACAAGATCGAGTATATTCATCCAGGATAAGAAACCATGTAGAAGGACAGAAATGAAATTCTGTTTTTGCTAGGGCATCTGACCCAGGATCCTCCCCTAGCTCCCGCTGCTCAATTATTAACTGTATAGCCTGGAATAGGTTTCTTAACCTCCCCAGGACTCAGTTTATCCATCTCTAGGATGAGGTTAGTAATGGAATCCCCGTTGGAGGGTTATCACAGTGATCACATTAGCTTAATAAGTGTTGAACAAATGGTACATTTGTGCTTTATCAGGTGTCTCGGAGGGAGCATTAGCACAGAGAGAGGACACTTTGAAAGAGCTGGAGCAGAGACCACTGAGACCTTATCCACAGCAAGACGCTGTTATGGAAGGAAATAACCACCAGTCCTCCATCCCCTGGGCATTGCCTGGGCATTTCCAGTGCTACAGGGTATGGAGGGGATGCTGAGAGAGGTCAGGAGCTGGGCAGCCTTGAGGGAGTGAAGCTCTTGAGGGAGGGGTTGTGCATTTGACTGGGGAGCTAAAGAGGAGACCCAGTGACTGCAGGAAGACAGGCTCCTGGGCTCGGCCCTCCCTCCGTGTCTATATGCTCAAACCTTGGGAGACAAATCAGAGGTACTGTGGCTGCCCTGAAAGTCTGCAGAGTCTGGCTTCGGAATGTCACATGCAGGAGTCCTGCTGAGACTTCTAAGACCACCACAGAAAACAGCCAGAGTCCCATAATGAATTCAAGCTAGGCTTTGTCAGGCTTAGCTCTGGCACTGCCTGAGCATGTTTTTCATATATTCCTGTATTCTTCAACTAACTGATACAGTGTGCTAGATTCTGGGATGTGCTGCGAGCTAGGCTGCAATGGGGATGATCCTCAGGGAGCTTGCATACCAGTGGAATGGATCTCTCTCTCTCTCTCTCTCTCTCTCTCTCTCTCTCTCTCTCTCTCTCTCTCTCTCTCTGACAAAGTCAACTTACGAGAGACGGGGTTTATTCTGGTTCTCGGTTCATCATGGTAAGGAAGTCAAGGCATCCGGGGTTGGAAGCAGCAGGGAACATCACATGTATAACCAGGAAGCAGAATAAAGTGGTGCACAGTTGACTCCTTTTTCTACAGCCTAGGGTCCCTCGCCCAGGCATGGCTCTGCCCACAGTTGAGTCTTTCCATATCAATTAGCATAATTGAGATAACCATTCACCCAAGATATGCCCAGAGGCCAGTCTCTGGGGTGATTCTACAGTCTGCCAAATTGACAATACCATCCAAAGAAGCCAATGAGATGATTGGCATATAATCTCATGAAGGAGAGCAAACACAATGGGCCATGGAGACTTCCTCTTTTCTGGTCCTCCTACTCCTACACTTAGGACTCACGGGTCCATGGAAGATATCCTAGAAATGTCTCAGGAAGATGTCCTAGAAATATCTCAGGTCAGTATAGATACAGTTAGCACACATGCTTGGATGCAAAGACTGTGAAGATGCAAATGGCAGCCTTGCAATGGATAATGGAGTATCACTAGGACCTTTAGACAATGAAAACAGATTTCTGGTTTTACCTTCAAATGGCTACATTTTGTGCAAACCTTATCTAGCTGGGTTACTGTGTGATTATTTCTCACCACTTAGTCAGCTCTACCATGAGAGTGGAGAGCTATGAACAATGGAAGGTTTGTCAAGGAAAGATGGGGGCAAGTTCAAAGACACAGAAAACGAAGGTGCAGAGAAAGCAGTTGCCCCTGCTAGCCAGATCAATATCATTAAAGAGACGCTCTGTGTTCTTCACCAATATGATGGGAAAGGTACCCCAAGGCAAGACCCCATCTGTCAGAAGCTTCCTGGAGGATGCTAATGAAGGGGTACCCTGCTGCTCAGTACAACCACCCAAGGGAGTGTTTTTCTAGGTGCAGCTGCCAAGGTCCATGGAGACCACATCTGTGGTCAAAGAAAGCGACATCTTGAGCTGTCAGAGAACTTGGAAGCGCTATTCACAAGGTGCTGTTTCTGCAGGCAGCCAAATGTCAGCGTTACGAGGACATGGAGGCTTCCACCAAGGGTCCAGGAGGCTGAAAAGGTCCAGATTACCTGCAAGGAAACTGTAGTGGTTTGGATGAGAATACCTCAGGTGCCTGGCATGGAGCTACAGCTTAGTTCTCTCCCTGCTGGGCTCCGGTCTCGCGCTGGGTCTGATCTTTACTGTGGTGCCCCAGTTCTTCCATTTGGAATGGGAATGCTGGATCTGTGCTATTGTATACAGAAATATGTGACTTACTGTTTGATTTGATGGAGCTCACTGTTCAGCTGTCTTGATGTTTATAATTTCAGCCTTCTAACATAAGGAGATTAGCTCCCTTGGACACATTTGGGAAGAAAGTAGTTAAATTTCTTTGTCTATTTTCTTTCTTTCTTTCTTTCTTTCTTTCTTTCTTTCTTTCTTTCTTTTTCTTTCTTTTTTTTCTTCTTCTTCTTTTTTTTTTTTTTTGGTTTTTCAAGACAGGGTTTCTCTGTGTAGCCCTGGCTGTCCTGGAACTCACTCTGTAGATCAGGCTG
>NC_034592.1:140061248-140066807 GCF_900095145.1 Mus pahari
TTTATATATATATATATATATATATGCATATATCATATCATATATATGCATATATGCATATATCATATATATATATCTGATGCATATATATATATATGCATATATATATATATATATATGCAACAGATGCATACTGGGCCCCCACAGAAGTAAGAAGAGGGCGCCAGATCCCCTGGATCTGGTGCTGTAGGTGCTTGTGAACCATTGTGGAGGTGCTGGAAACCGAGCTCAGTCCTCTACAAGAGCAGCAGGTTCTCTTAGCCACTGGACTGTCTCTCCACCCCGCATTTCAGGCTTTCAACAAACAGTTCCTGGGAGAAGCTATTGGATTTACAATAGAGAAAAACTCTTCCTTTGCTTTGGATTTCTGCCCTGCTTCCATTCATTTGAAGTCTGAGCAGGGATTGCCAATTCCATGCTATGTAAACAAAACTTTTTAGACACAATACCTGTAACAACCTGCTGTATCGGGCTGCCCCGTTTCAGACACTTCTTTCGGAAATAAACTGTATCGCTCTTACTGAGCCTGTAATTTCCACAGGTATAATGTGTTCACAGATGCGCCTTGCATCCAGTCTGCTGCTTTTCCTATTTTGATTTTTTTGTGTGTGTGTGTTGGGTCTCCTTCCTGCTTGCCAAAAGTCAGGCTGCTTCAGGTCCATGTGCAACGCAAATGCTTTGAGCTTTGAAGCACTGAACAGTCTGGAAAAGGTAACACATCACATACTGAAGTGAAAAGGTCTGCGTTCTGTACCTTTCTTTTTTTAATCAAAGTTTTCAGAAAGGTTTTAAAAAAGAGATTGCTTTGAATCTCAGAGGAGACCCTGGACTTTTGAAGTGTGGGGGTCGTTAAAGACGGTAAGGACTTTTGAAGTGGGGCTGGGTGCTTTTTACCCAGGGGATGGCCGTGCATGTCTGAGGACCAGGAATGGAATGCTGTGGTTTAAAAGTGGTCCATTGTATGCGCTGGAGAGATGGCTCTGTGGATAAAGTGTTTGCCAGGAAAGCATTCGGATTCCCAGAACCCACATAAAAACTGGGAAGGGGTGGGGTCTTGTCTCTAACCCCAGATCCCCGGGGCAAGCTGGCTAGCTGGACGAGCCGGAATTGGTAAACTCTGGGCTCAATAAGAAAGTCTGCCTCAATAAAGTAGAGAACTGTTGAGGTTAAGAATTGATATTTTCAAGCCTTCATAAGACACACACACATACACAGAGACACACACACACACAGACACACACACAGAGATACACATAGACACACACACACACACACACCCATACTAGTGCATGCATGCACACACACTAGTGTGTACATACAGACCAGTGCATACACATATTAGTGCATATACACACATACAAGTACACACACACTAGTGCAGACAAATACATACTAGTGCATACACACATGCCTTAGGGGTCTATTGCTGTGAAGAGACACCATGACCATGGCAACTCTTATAAAGGAGAACATTTAACAGGGGCTGGCTTACAATCCAGAAAATTAGTCCATTATGGTTATGGTGGGAAGCATGGTGGCATGCAGGCAGACATGGTGCTGGAGAGGGAGCTGAGAGTTCCACATCTGGATCTACGGGCAGCAGGAAGAGAGAGTGAGCCACTAAACCTGGCTGAAGGTTCTGAAACCTCAAAGCCCGCCCCCCCTAGTGACACACTTCCTCCAACAAGGTCACACCTACTCCAACAAAGTCACACCTCCCAATATTGCCACTCCCAATGAGGCTATCGGGCCATTTTCATTGAAGCCACCACATTGTACTCCCTGGCTCCCAGAGGCTTGTAGTCATATCATTATGCAAAAATGCGTTCAGTCCAACTTCAACGGTCCCCATAATCTCTCACAGTCTCAACAGAGTTTAAAAGTCTGAAGGCTTCTGAGACTCAAGCAATCTTTTAACTGTACTTTCCTGTGAAAAGAAAGTAAAAAGCAAATCACATACTTCCCATATCTAATGGCGTAGGGTATACCTTACCATTCCCTAGGGAGGAGAGAAAAGCATAGCGAGGAGATACTGGACCAAACAAGATGAAACTGGCCAAACTAAGATCTGCATCTCCATGTCTGAGGTTGAAGGAAATGAAATTTAAAATGAAATTTTAGGCCTGGGATTCATGTAACTTATGTCCAGAGAGTTGTTTTGTGAGCTTAGAAGCCTGAGGCTAGGAACCTAGCAGGCCCGGGCAAGTCCGGCAAGTCCAAGCAGGCCCACTGTTACACAGTAACCAGATGTTCCACTGACCTGCCCCTTAGGTCTCCTAACACTCCTGCCTTTGCACGTACCATTCTGCAAATGTGTGGTCGTTCTGCTGATGTTTAAATGAGCCAATCACAGGTAATCGTACCAATTTTTGCTAGCCCCGTCCCCTCCCCCTATAAAAACCCCTAGCTTTCAGGCCACGTCGGTGTCTCTACCTCCTGAGTGAGGTACGCATCGGCCCGGAGCTCCGCCAATAAACTACCTTGTGTTTTTACATCAAGATGGATTATTCGTGGTTTTGGGGTGCCACCTTCTCGAGACTGGTGTGGGGATGGCTCCCCACAGAAGTCTTTCAAGGTCAGAGTTCTCTTCAGATCTCCAGCCCCTTTCATCTTTGTTGACTGTAGCACACTTTCTCCTGTTAGCAGCTTTTCTCAGCAGGTGTCCCCCAACTTTGGCCTCTCCGACAACTTGGGATCTCTAACACAATCCAGGCTTTGCCTTCACAGATTCATGAAATGTTCTCTCTAAGCCCCCATTCAGGGACACCCCTGACATAAGCTTTCCTTAGTTGTGGAGGGAGATTTCACAACCCTGTCTATCCTTGGCTCTAAAGCCAGAACCGCAAGGCCAAAGCTGCCAAGTTCTGGTGCTTGCTGGGATGGGAACATGGCCCCCTTGTTCAAATACATTCTCACCAGGTTTCTAATTTTGATGGTTTCCTTCACTGTCTATGGTTGACTGTTCTAAAACTCGGTCTGTAGACCAGGCTGGCCTCAAACTCAGAGATCCACCAAGCTCTGCCTCTTAAGTGCTGGAATGAAATGTAACCACCACCACGCCCAGCCCTAAGCTTTTCTCTAATTCCTGTTCACTTTTCTTTAATTGCTTTTTCATAGGTTGGAAGCTTAGCTGGGTGGAATCTCGCTCTGAGGTCACCACTCCTCTATTCCACTTAGCATCAGGCTTTTCTTTCATTTGTTTACATGTACGAACTGGTGCCCATTTTCTCCTCAAACCACAGGTTTTGTATGTTTCCTTGATGGGCTTGCTCCTTTTCATTATAGATCTGCACAAGACTGGCTACTAACAGCCACACTGCACAGTCAATGCTGGGTTGTTTGGAAATGTCCTCTGCCAAAGCCGTTAATCCCTAACTCTTCAACTTACGCAAGGGCAGAGAGCAGCCACATTCTTCACCAAAATACCACAAGAATGATCTCTAGGCCACATACTCAAAATTTTCTCCTCTGAACCTCTTGAGTCAGGCCTGCATAGTTCAAATCATCCTCATCACCACTGTCTTCCATGTCCCTATTAGTGTGGCTCATTAAGCCCCTCTTAAAGTGTTCAACTGCTTTTCTAATCCAAAGTTCCAAAGTCTATGTTCTGGCAACAAAAAGCACAGTCCAGCCTACCACAGCAATACCCCACTCCTGGTTCTAACTTCTGTCTTAGTGCTTTTATTGCTGTGAAGAGACACCATGACCATGATAGCTCTTATAAAGGAAAATGTTTCATTGGGGCAGCTGGCTTACAGTTCGGAGAATGTGTCCACTATCATCATGGCAAGATGATACAATCAGCATGGTGGCATGCAGGTAGACATGGTGCTGGAGAGGTGGCTGAGAGCTCTACATCTGGATCCACAGGCAGCAGGAAGAGACAGTAAGCCACTAAGGTTAGCTTGAGCTTCTGGAACCTCCAAGCCTGCCCCTAGTGATACACTTTCTCCAACAAGGCCATACCTACTCCAATGAAGTCACACCTCCCAGTAGTGCCACTCCCTATGAGTCCATGGGGACATTTTCATTCAAGCCACCACATTACATACACACATAGCACATATATGCACCCACATTTGCATACACATCCCCCCACATACATACATGTATATGCACATGCACACATAGCACATACACATATACAAACACATTCATGTTTGAGTTTTCAAATTGACAAGTAATGATTAATCTTCATTGTCAACTTGACTCAACTTGGAATCACCTAGGAGACACACCTCTGGGCGTGTTTGTGAGGTGTTTCCAGAAAGGGTTAACTGTGGAGGGAAGACCCACTCTGAATATGGTGGCACTATCCCACAGACTGGGTCCTGGATTAAGGGGGAGTGGGTAATGAACTGGGTACCAGCATTCATCTCTCTGTTTTCTGATTGTGGATGCAACGTGACCAGTAACCTCATGCTCCTAACGCCATGCCTTCTCCAAGACGATGGACCATACTCTCATTCTGTGAATGAAAACAAGCCCTTCCTTTCTTCCTTAGGCTGCTTTTCCTAGTTATCTTGTCACAGCAATAGAATATTTACTGATGCAATGGGTACTCATGAGCTAGCCTAGCCTTGGTTCTGACTTCCTGGGGCCTGAGGTGTTATGCCCAAGAGTGAAGATGAGACTGAAGTTGGTCTGGTCCTTATCTTAGTTAAGAGTCACCATGACCAAGGCAACGTCTAGAGGAAAGAGTTTATTGGGGGCTTGCTTATAGTTTCAGAGGGTTAGTCCATGACCATCATGGTATGGAGCACGGAGGCAGCCAGGCAGGCATGGCACTGCAGCAGTAGCTGAGAGTTCACATCTTGATCCAGCAACCATGATGCAGACAGAGAGTTAACTGAGAATATCCTCAAACCTCAAAAGCCCACCCGCAGTGACACACCTCCCCCAATGAGACCACACCTCCTAATCCTCTCCAAATAGTTCCACCAAGCAGAGACCAAACATTCGAATATGTGAGTCTATGGGGGCCATTCTCATTCAAATCACCATATTCCTCTACCTATATTGGAGGTTTGGAGACCATGGGAGGAACACAGGACCAGGACTTAGCATCCCCTAGCATGTAGCCTTGGTGAGGAAGCTGCTTGCTTATTTGAGCTTCAGCTCCTGTTGGTGTGATGAGGATGGAGACTCTCTCCTTGCTGTGTGACCTAAAGACTGAGGGAAAGATGATAGATGAGGGAGAAGTTGGTCAACATTGAGCTTTGTGAACCTGAGATGTGCTCACTGTGTGTCTACAATGGGCTCACTGTCTGTCTACAATATGCTCACTGTATCTACAATGTGCTCACTGTGTGCTTACAATGTGCTCACTGTGTGTCTACAATATGCTCACTGTGTGTATCTACAATGTGCTCACTGTGTGTACTGGCTAGCTTTGTGTCAACTTGACACAGCTGGAGTTATCACAGAGAAAGGAGCTCCAGTTGTGGAAATGCCCCCATGAGATACAGCTGTGGGGCATTTTCTCAATTAGTGATCAAGGGGGAGAGGCCCCTTGTGGGTGGGACCATTTCTGGGCTGGTAGTTTTGGATTCTATAAGA
>NC_034592.1:140068177-140076364 GCF_900095145.1 Mus pahari
AGGAGGAGGAGGAGGAGGAGGAGGAGGAGGAGGAGGAAGAGAAGGAGGATGTTGTCTTCTGAAGGAGTCCTCTCTGACAGGACCCTCCAGAGTCATCACTGACCTTTTCCTAACTGAGAAGCCTTGGAAGACACATCAGTTTCCCCTCATCAAATTGGGCTATTCGGCCACACCTTCTTGGGTTCTTGTGGCTAATGTTCGACTTCTCAAATCTCAGTGCACCTGTGGGTGTCCCACACATTCTTTTGTGTCTGTGAAGTTATATTGTAGTGAGCAGTGTCTCCCTCCAGAGGGGTTTGCTCTTTCCTATCCTGCCTGTCTGTGAAGAATCTCCTCACCCCAATGCCGTGTTGTCCTCTGAACTATGCTGGGACCACCCTTGGCTGGACTGTAGCTATCCCAAGGCAAAAGAGAAAAACATTGCCAAGCCAACAACTTCTCACCAGACAGGGCCCGAGTTCTGATCATGTCTCATGAGTCAAATCTAGTGAGAGAGCCACATGGAAGGGAAGTTATGTGGGAAAAGCAACCTCCGTAGAGGAGTGACTAGAGCCAGCCCAGGGGGCAGGGCAAGATTTGCCTGTCCTCCCTCCTTCCTTCCCTCCCTCTCTCCCTTTCATTCTTCTCTTCTTTCCTTCCTCTCCTCCGTGAGAACCTACTTCTGGGGGAAGCTGGCCTGGACCATGAGTAAGACCGAGGTGTGCCCAAAGCCCTGACAATCTCAAGAGACTGGCGGAAGTTAGGACGCTCTCTTCCCATCGTCTGCCTACTTCTGCATGTGACCTCTATTTCCGCACCTCTGAGAACAGTCGTGTAGTCTTTGGCCAAATTACAAGTTCAGCTTCCTCTTGCCCTGAAAAGAACCTGCCCAACAGGTACCTGGAGTTTCCCAGGACCTCTGCTCTAGACAATAATGTACGCTCACCCTGGAAATCCCTACCCACTCCCCGAGATCTATACAGCCCTTGTTCATCCCAGTGAAGTTGAGTTGTCTCACTGAAGCTGATCCCAGAAGTTAATCTGTTGGTACCCACAACTATCCGAACCCCTATATGGTAGCCCTTGTGGGCCTGGTAGCCAAGGATCTCCCAAAAAGGGTATATACCCACTCTCCTCCTCCTACCCCTCCTCTTCCCCTTTTCCTTCCCCTTCTCATTCCTTCTTTTCTTTTTAATCAGGGTTTCAGGTAGTCCAGGCTAACATAACTTGATGTATAGCCAGGGATAACCTGGAACTTCTGGTTCTTTTGCCTCTGTCTCCTGAGAATTGAGATTACAGGCATGCTTTAGCACAGCTAGTTTGTCCTTGTGCATCCTAGGCAAGCGTCCTAGGCAAGCGTCCTAGGCAAGCATCCTAGGCAAGTACCCTAGGCAAGCATCTTAGGCAAGCATCCTAGGCAAGCATCTTAGGCAAGCATCCTAGGCAAGCACCCTAGGCAAGCACCCTAGGCAAGCCCTCTACCAACTGAGCTACATCCCCAGGCTGATTTTTTCTTTTTCTCTTTCTTTCTCTTTCTTTCTTTCTGTTTTACAGTTGATTCTGGGATTAATCCTAGGACCTGATATGCTAGGTAAACCGTTCTATCACTAAACCACACCCCAGGCCCCCAAGTACTTTTCCTTATTTTTTAGATTGAAATTAAGTAACCAATCTACACTGGTGTGTGCGTATAGAGAGAGAGAGAGAGAGAGAGAGAGAGAGAGAGAGAGAGAGAGAGAGAGAGAGAGAGAGAATATGTGTGGATGTCAAAGAGCAACCTGCAGGAGTCTGTTCTTTCCACCCTGTCTTTCCACCCTGTGGGACCCAGGAATCAAACTCAGGTCTCCAGCCTCGGTGGCACCCGCTTTGATCTGCTGACCCACCTCATCCCATCTCAGGTCCTTTTTAAAATAGTAACACAACCTACAGCCATATGCACGCTCATCTATGTTACCAACACAGCCAGGCATCTGTAAGCACTTACAAAAGAAAAGGGTGAGGCAGACAAGGCTGGCATCTGGAAGTGGCCTTTTGGGTGTAGGTCTTTGCTACTTTTCTGTACAGTTTGAAATGACTTTAAAATGAAAGATTCTGTCCGCACTGGTGCCCTGCGTGCCCTGTACCTCAGATCGGATGGTCAGGAGAGGCTGCAGAGAATAAAAATCCACTGAGCATTTAAGGAGTATTTGCTAACTGTGGCCAGACACTAACAGGACACTGATAGGGCCACTGAAGAGAGTCACACTTGGAGGGTGTAGCCAGGGAGACCCTTAGACACAGGCCTCTTCTCACTCATTCACTATTGAGCACCTGCTGTTTGCAGGGTCCTACTGGGTGCTGGGACTTGGTGAGGGGTGGAATTGGAAGACTCAGACCCTCTTTTGAGCAGCAGCTCACAGACTCACAAAAGAACCAGAATGAAAAATGTCATCGTGAGTCAGGGGGTCAGGCTGCCAGCTGGAGCTGTCACCTGTTAGAGAGGGACTTGCAGGTACACCGTGGCCAGTGGCAGGTGACCCACAGCACACCTGGACTTCTAGGTGTCCTGGGGAGGATGTAGCAGATCTATATGATTGTGTGTCTATGAGCAGCTCCCTATATAACCCAGGGTGGCCTCGAACTTGAGCCTGCCTTAGCCTCCCAAGCTCTGAGGTCACAGGCACACACCACTGTGCCCAGCTTCAAGAGATCATTTGAGGCCAAACTATTGATTTTTCAGATCAAGGTGACGATAACATGGCTTGCGTGGGTTTTAAAACTTATCAAAATGTGGTGCTCTCCTTCGTCCCAGCACTCTGGAAGCAGAGGCAGGCAGATCTCTGAGTTCAAGGTCAGCTTGACTTAGGGAGTTCCAGGCTGACCACACCTATATAGTGAGACCCTGTCTCAAGGAAACAAAGCAAAGTCAGACAGATGCAGCTTGCCAGATATAAATCGCATCTCTAGGGCCGGTGTAACCAAGATGGACACAGAACAATTGGGAGGCTCAGAGAGGCTGAGCATCCTGAGACTGAGTCACGCAGTGACATCTTCTACCAGGACAGCGCTGAAGCCCAGTGTTCTCCACCTGTCTTAGATCTCCCACCCCCCGGGGTGAAGACTTTAGGGCACCCCAGCACTCAGCCTCCCTCTCCCCCTTCCCAGACACAACAGAGAGGACCTGGACTTGAACCTCCGCCCGTTGACCTCCAACCATCACCCTGGACACTTCCGTGAGGAATTCTGGCCTCCCTCACTCCCAGTCCATCTGTCCTTCTACCCTGACCCTGGTGGGTTTTGAGATTCTGCCTCCTCTCCCAGGCTTCACTGCTGTTCATTCTTCCACAGGCTGTGGGGCTGGGAGAGGCCCCTTGACCTGGGAGCAGGCAGGGACCAGTTTAGAAAGTTTAACACGAACCTTTTCTACAGATAGAGTGGGAAGGCTCAGAGAGGCCTGTTGCCCACCTTAGGTCACACAGCTTCATGACCAGAGCCTAACTGCTGGATTCTATTTCATTGTATGTCCTAGACCTTTGGTGGGAACAGCAGGAAACCAAGCCAGGGGAGGGGTTGAGGAGGCAGAGGGCATGAAGACTGTTTCCAAAGCCCCTCACTCTGTAGCCAGCTGTGCTCTGCCAATGGTTGAACAGACCCCAGTCCCCAAAGGGACAAAGCTGTTGGGGCTCTTGCTGAGTGACTGCAGCCTGCATTTTTCTTAATCTAAATTGAAAACTGCTCAAGTAGAAAAATCATTTCACTGACTCATCTCAGAAAGGAAAAGGAGAAGGGAGAGGGAGGGGCTGGGCTGGGGAGGTGGGCGTGGCCAGAGAAGACAAGCAGCAAGCAGTGTGACCCTTCCTTGCCTAAACCTGCCACTGGCTGGCCCAAGCCTGCCCCATCCCACTACGCCAGCCCTGGGGTCTAGGTGGTCAGTCCATCAGACTACTTCAGACAGAAGTCAATCAACAAACGCTGCAGCCAGTCCTGCGCATGCTCCTCATGGGACACGGTCGCACACAGTTCCTACCCCAGTGGGGGCTCCCTATTCCTTCATGCCTTCCACCCTCCGACAAATATTTCTGGAACATCCAAAATGGATAGACACTGCTCTACGAGTTAGGGTGATTTGTTGAGTTTATGCCAAGACCTGGAGCCTGGGCTAGGCATGTCACGGTTTATTAGGTGCAGCTGAGGTGGGGGAGCCATAGTCATTTTCAATTTGGATTGGAAAAGGGACACTATCTGTATTTGTAACAGGACAGCGTGTGCCAGCTGGCCTCGCCCTCGGCATCCGGAAGGTGCTGCTCTAAGTACGGGGTCCGATATAGCTGGCCAGCTTAATGCTTTTGTGCAAGCTACTTACCATCTTGGGGTCCCGCAGCCTGGTAGGAGCCTGCCCTGAGTGCTGCGTGTTCTTTGAGTAGGGGGATTCAAACTCAGGTCCTCATGTTCACAAGATAAGCTCTTGCTAAACGGAGCCACCTCTCTGGGTCTCTCCTCTGCCTCTTTCTCTATCTCTGCATTTCTCGGACTCTTCGTTCGTCTGTCTCCACCTTCTAAGTCCAGCTCCAGTGTCCTAGGGCTAACCGCTCCCAGTCTCTGGGCCCGATCTCCCTACCTCAGTAGGAAGAGCAAAGCTGAAGGGCTGTTCTCCTCCCTGGCCAGCCTTCCGCCCCCCCCCCCCGCCCATCCCCAGGCTCATTTCACAGGTCAGCTCCCTTTAATTAGTAGCGCTCTGAGTCTTCTCCCTCACAAAATGGAGTAGGCAGGTTCATCCAAATCTCATTAACCTCCCTCCCCGCTGCAACCCCGCCAGGGTCAAGTCTGCCTCAAACTAGGGGATGCCACCTCCCAGTATGCTGAGGTAGGGGCCTTTCTGGGGCTGCGGGTGACATGGGTTTGCTGGTTCAGATTATATTCTGTCCACAGCGTTCTCAGTTGTGGCCCCCTGGGGTTGAGGAGAGAGGAGGACCCTTCAGCACTTTAATTTGAAAATTTGCTGGGGACCAAGGGATGTGGGGAGCAGAGGGAAACAACCAGTTTCAGATGAATTAATATTTCACTATATCTGGCAATTTTCTCGGCTTTCACATTGCCTGCCTCTTTTCTTCTTTCATTATTTCCTTCCTTAGAGGGGTAAAACGGCCCCACCCCATGCCTACTGCCTCAGTTATCAGGTCGGGGGTTGTCAGATGCAGTCTTTGGGTCTGCTGTTTCTGGAGGAACTTATGAATATACCATTTGGGCTCTGGGACCCATTTACCATGGGGCTTCAGGCAGGGCATCTGGCCCTTCAACCCCACTTCCCTTGTCTAGTCTGAGCATCCTTACCCAGCAAGCACTTTGGCAGCCCAGTGTTGTATTTGCCATGAGTTCCAGCAACCCCAATACTAACAGACTAACTCAAGAGAAATAACATGTCTTTCAAATGATTTTTAACAACTTTATTCACAGTTGCCAAAAACAGAAAACAATCCCCCTGCAGCTCATCTGCTGGCACATAGGTAAATAACTGGCTACCTGTCCATACACTGGAACATTATGTGGCAACAAAAGAAGAAAGAAAGAAAGAAAGAAAGAAAGAAAGAAAGAAAGAAAGAAAGAAAGAAAGAAAGAAAAAAGAAAGAAAGAAAGAAAGAAAGAAAGAAANAAGAAAGAAAGAAAGAAAGAAAGAAAGAAAGAAAAAAGAAAGAAAGAAAGAAAGAAAGAAAGAAAGAAAGAAAGAAAGAAAGAAAGAAAGAAAGAGGGAAGGAGGGAGGGAGGGAGGAAGGAAGAAATGATAGTTCTTTGAAAACATCTCCCTGTGCTCAGAAGTGGGAACATTTTGCAAAGACACCCTAAAGTGCTGCACTGCACAGTTCTGGTCACAGCGCCTGCCTGGACAAGTCCAACTGCCAGGAGGCTCAGAAGGAGAACCTGTGGATGCCAGGAGCTGGTGGAAGGGATGGCATCTGCTGCACAGGGCACAAGGTGTCTGTGGGAGACAAAGCATCAAATGTCTCCAGGAAGGCAGGGGTGGGGTAAACACAGCTGGAACACATGTCCTGCACCCGATAGAAGAGAGCATCAGACCATGGGGAAAGGGCTCATCTGTTAAGAGCTCTGTCTGTTCTTCCTGAGGACCCAGGTTCAATTCCCACCACCCACATGGTGGCCTCTGTGGACAATGCCTGAACACAGCACACAGCCGCACATGGAGGAGAAATAGCCATACACATAAAATAAAAAGGATGTGAATCTTAAAACAAAGGAAGCAAACAAACAGACAGACAAACAAATGACCACAGTAAAGAGCTGGTGAGACAGCTCACCGGGCAAGGCTCTTGCCACCAAGCCTGACAACTTGAGTTTGATCTCCACGATCACATGGGAAAAGGAGGGACAAGACCTGACTCCTGCCTATTGTCCTTCAACCTTCACAAGTGTCCTGTGTAACCACTCTCCCACACAAACATGTTTGGTTTGTTTTTTTTTTTTTTTAAATAAGGTGGAGGGCGTTTTTGGAGAATGCCCAGCAGAGACCTCTACATGTGTGGACACGTGGAGTTAGCTAATTTCTTTGCTTTTTTTTTTTTTTCCCCAAGATAAGATGTTAAATAACTTCAGCTAACCTAGAACTCACTAATTAACCAAGAATGACCTTGAACTTTTGTTCCTTCTGCCTCCACCTCCTGAGTGCTGGGATTATAGGCAAGGAGCCCCATACCTAGCATGCTAAATAGTTTTTCATTAAAATTTTAAATTACATTTAGCGCGTGCGTGCGTGTGTGCGTGTATGTGTGTGTGTGTGTGTGTGTGTACTATGTGCAGAGGCCAGAGGATCCTGTGTGCCCTCCTCTACCGAGCGCTACTGTATTCACTTGAGGCAGGGTCTCTCACTGAATCTGGAGCTCACCCCATTCAGGCCAGCCCCGGGGCTCCTCCCGTCTCCCATCTCTTCCCCCCCCCCCCCCAGGATTACAGATGTGCCACACCTGGCTCTATCTGCAGGTGCTGGGGATCCAACCTCAGGTTTTCCTGTTTGCTCAGCAAGTGTTCACACCCACTGCTCACACTTTTCACACACTCTTGGGTGTATTGCTAGACGAAGCAGCTTTACCCTGATGTATGCTACCTGAAAGTAGCCAGCTCTCAAGCCTTGTGCAAATGGATGAATTCAGGAGGCCTCTTTCTCTCTCTCAGCCTGCAGGCTCACTCTGTAGCCATGTGAGACCTGCTCCCCCAGCTCTGAGGGTGAGTGCCAGGTGGGGTATTGAGCTCCCATGAGCACCCAGCTTCCCTTAGCTGCTTCCAGTCCCTCTTCTCAAGCTCTGGCCCCTTGTGCATTGGGGTGCTCAGCATCATGTGTTGTTGGAGCTAATTCCCAGCAGCCCCTGCCTTGTTGGCACTGGGTGAGTCACTGTGGCCACTCCACCCCCACCCCTATCCGTTAGCAGTCATGGCAGGGAGAAGAA
Organism: Mus pahari; assembly: GCF_900095145.1. Classification (NCBI taxonomy): domain Eukaryota; kingdom Metazoa; phylum Chordata; class Mammalia; order Rodentia; family Muridae; genus Mus; species Mus pahari. Next base: position 140,075,590 of record NC_034592.1, read on the forward strand.
GGGGGCGGGTTGGGTGAGTGGGAAGCCATTGGCTGCTGAGCCCAGCAAAGGTCAGGCTGCCTTGCATTTTCCCCTCCAGTGAGCTCAGCTCTTAGAGGCAATTAGCCCTCAGTAGGGCAGGGAGCTCAGTGGATTAACTGGAGCCAGCACTGCAGGGAGCAGAGTCCCCACCATGGCACATGGGTCCTGGTGATCGGGTCCAGGAGAGGACACACACACTCTTGCTTCTTGCCCCTGTGCACTGTGTGAGTGGCCTGTGCCACTAGATTCTCTCTAGGGAGCCACAAGCACATCTGGTACAGGTAGGCTGTTGTGTGCCTCTGGGGACAGGGTCCTCCTCCCCATCACCCCAGAGGCTGCTGGTTTCTCTAGGTAGGTCTGCCCACCACAGTAAGCTACAAGTCTGCTGCAAGGGGACCAAGGAAGTAAATGACGGTATAAGCTGCAAAAAAATATAAAGGTGGGGGCCACTGTATATCCTTCTGATAGGACACTATGACAACACCTCCAAGTGGATGTGCGATTGCTCTTGTGCTTCCTGCCAGAAATACATACATTGTGTGTGTGGATGATGTTGGGGGGTGGGGGACATGTGTGCCATGGGGCACGTGTGAAGGTCAGAGGTCAACTTTGTGGAGTTGGTTCTCACCTTCCATCTTTTCTGTGGGTTCCAGAGATTGAACTCAGGGTATTAAACTTTCATGGCAAGCCCTTTACCTGATGAGCTATTTTGCCAAGCCCAAGGAATTGTTTTTTGTTTTTTGTTTTTTTTTTT
>NC_034592.1:140076719-140077975 GCF_900095145.1 Mus pahari
AACAAGAAGCAGCACGGGTGAGAGTATGCGAGCATGCACACGCAGGTGCACACTTTAGAAATCCCGATATGGTAATGAACTTGTTCCCTAATTACCATATTCCCTGGCAAGACCCAGCGGCAGGTGTGAGAGCCAGTGTCCTCTCCTTGCGGAGGTGAAGGCAAAGAGCATTGTGGGAAGTCTGCCGGTACTTCCCGCCAGCTCTTCCCTAGCTAGCTCGCCCTCATTCAAACGGAAGGAAATGAGAAATTTCAGTTCGAGGCAAGTGAAAATAAGAATATAATTTCCCGCCCATTTGAGTTCACAGCCCCCCTGAATTCTATTTGCAGTCTGGCCAGCTCCATTACATCCAGGATAAAAATGTATATTTATTGAACTGGAAAGACGCTCCCAGGAGATTAGCAGCGGGGGGAGCAGGTGAGAGGCTGTGTGTGCAGGAGACACGAGTGCTGTGAATTAAAAAATGTCTGTGTCTGCGGTTCATGAGTTCACTCAACAAGCACCCCATGGTCGTCTGTCCTGAGATGGTTTGAGAATATGACACCGACATTGGCAGACCTGGGTTTTCTTCTTCATGGGGCAGGGCACTAGAAGCATCTGTAACTTGCACCAAAATGTTGAGCGGTTGTTTAGTTTTTAATTGTTTGGGTCTTAAACTTATTATTATCACATTTATTTAGTGTGTGTGTGTGTGTGTGTGTGTGCATGCGTGCATGCATAGAGGTCAGGTGAGCCCTTGGGGAGATCCATTCCCTCATTCCACCTAGTAAGACCTGGGGCTGGGTGTCAGGCGACCAGGCTTGAGCACAGCTGCTGAGCCAGCCAGCCATCAACTTGACCCCTACGCTTTCTTTTTTCTAGCTTATCTATATTTCCTAAGTAAACAAGTGCTTTGGCTAAAATAAGATATTTTTTAAAGGATTTTTTATATTTGTTTTATATGCATGGGTATTTTTACCTGCGTGTATGTCTGTGCACCAATCACATGCCTGATGCTTACAGAGGCCAGACAAGGCTGTAGCAGAATTACCAATGGGTGAAAGTCGCCATGCAGATGCCAGGAATTGAACCTGCGTTATCTCTAAGAGCCGCAAGTGCTCTTAACCATAGAGCCATCTTTCTAGCCCCTAAGTACAGCGTTTTTTTTTTTTTTCCTTTTTCTTTTTCTTTTCCCCCTTCCCTTTCTCCCTCTTACTCCAGCCCCTACTAGCTCCAGCTTATAGGTTTTTTTATTTGTTTCTCATTACAGGTGGTTG
>NC_034592.1:140078025-140082964 GCF_900095145.1 Mus pahari
ATTTGTTTCTCATTACAGGTGGTTGTGAAGCCAGGCATGGTGGCGCACGCCTTTAATCCCAGCACTTGGGAGGCAGAGGCAGGCAGATTTCTGAGTTCCAGGCCAGCCTGGTCTACAGAGTGAGTTCCAGGACAGCCAGGGCTACACAGAGAAACCCTGTCTCGAAAAACAAAAACAAACCAAACCAAACAAACAAACAAACAAAAAATCGAGTGGTTGTGAGCACCATGTGGTTGCTGGGATTTGAACTCATGACCTCTGGAAGAGCAGTCAGTGCTCTTAACCACTGAGCCCAAGTAAAATGTTTTTTAAGAGGAAAGAAAATTTATCTTAAGCCAAGACTTGGGCCTGTGATTGACATGGCCTGTGAGTGACATGCCCTGTGTCCCATAAAACAACCTGCTTCTGCGTCAACAACAACCGTCAACAAGGGCAGGCAGACAGCAGTCTTCTCTCAATTGAAGACTCGCTGCCCCTGGGAATCCTTACCCATGTTTTTTCACCAGCACACCATTTTTCTCTGAATCCACCCCAGGTCTCCCACCTTCCTCATACAGCACATAATTGAGAGCTGAACTCCATGTGGGATCTATCCCTCAGATTATAAGAACCCTCACCCCCACCCTGCTGGAGCCCATATTCTACTTATGCAGCCTCAGGCGACAGCCACGTTTAAACAGCTTTACTTTCACAGAGCTCACACATTATACGTATGGATTCTCTGCCACTGCTGCTGCAGCAAATGGCCACAGCTTAGCGGCTCCTCTTCTAGTTCTTTAGCTCAGAAGAGGGACAGATCTTGCTAGGCTAAGATCAATGGGCAGACAGGACTGGGTTCCTCTCCTGAGGCTCATCTAGAGAATTGGCTTCCTCTTCTTGTCAAGCTTGGAGAAGATGCCTCACGCTCAGACCTTCTTTTCTGGAATTTCAATGGTGGCCACAAGTCCTTGTTAGACTGCCTTTTTGGGAATTGCCTCTACTTTTGAGATCCCTTGGGATTATATTTCTATCTGATTTCCCCCAAGGAAAACCTCCCTCATTTAAAACCAGCAGATTGACACCCCCACTTCCCACTGCAAGCTTAGCTCCTCCTCACCATGGTAACTAACATGCTTGTGGAGTCCGGGACTGAGGAGATGGACATCTCTGAGGGGCCATCTTTATGGCTCCACACAACACAACCGCACATTTAAAATGTATAACTAAGTATTGTGGTAGACTGGGGAGATGGCTTAGCTGGCAATGTGCTTATTGAATAAGTGTAAGGACCTCACATAAAAAGCCAGATGTGATGGCATGCGGTATCCATCATAGCACTGGAGAGGAGGAAACAGGAAGCCCTAACCCTAACCCTAACCAACCCTAACCCTAACCCTAACCCCAACCTTCAGGCTAGTAAGAAATCCTGCAGCGAAGGGTAAGGTAGGTAAGTCCCAGAGAAACAACACTGGAGGTCGGCATCTGGCTTCCATATGCAACGCATTTGTGTACACACACACACACACACAAGCACACATACCCATACAGTTGTAGTTTGACCCCAATGCTATGGCTGTCACCGCCTGTCTTAGTTAGGGTCTTACTGCTGTAAACAGACAATCATGTCCAAGGCAACTCTTATAAGGACAACATTTAATTGGGGCTGGCTTACAGGTTCAAAGGTTCAGTCCATTATCATCAAGGAGGGAGCATGGCAGCATCCAGGCAGGCCTGGTGCAGGAGGAGCTGAGAATTCTGCATCTTCATCTGAAGGCAGCTGGCAGAAGACTGGCTTCCTGCCAGTTAGGATGAGAGTTTTAAAGCCTAAATCACAGTGACACACCTACTCCTAACGGTGTCATTCCCTAGGCACTGTGCTCGAACCAGTTGCTTTAGAGCATTTTCATCATCCCCAAAGGCCCTTGTGCCTCTGGCTCTTGCCTCATGGTGTTCCTCTGTCCCCCAATCCCCCAGGGAGGGCAGCCACTGGTCTGCTCCCTACACTGATAGCTTTCCCTATTGTGGACTTTTCACTTGAAGGCAACCCTACAACACAAATACTATTTCGGGTAATATTTCCCCTCCTGTGCACACATACTGTATTTACCTACCGTCCACCCATTGATAGACCTGCAGTTGTTCCTATTTTTTTTACTAAGTAATGTTCCTATTAACATCTGTGTACACATTTTTGTGTGTGTGTGTGTATGAAGATGTATTTTTTTATCTGCTGATAGGTCTCAGGCCTGGCATTGCTGGTCACATGTTTCCTGTTTTCTGGGTGTGTGCGGTGTTTTCCAGGTAGCTGTGCCATTGGCTCTGCCCCCAGCAGAGCAGGAGGCTCTGGTTTCTCTGTCCTTCCTGGCACTGGTTCTCTGTCTCTTAGTGTCCCTTGACTGCTGACTGTGTGAAGTGGTGTCTTGCAGGTTCGATTTACATTTGGTGTTTGCTGTTCTTGCTTTCAGACAGGGGCTCCTTACATGGTCCCTGGCTGGCCTCTAACTCACTCTGCTTCCTGAGTGCTGGAAATAAACGCATGCCCACCACACCCAGAACAGCCAGGATGGACTCTTGGTCCAGTGCCCTTTCCCTGGGACCAAACCTGAAAGTGTCTTCATCGTCCTAAAGTAAAGGTTTGTGGCTTGTTTTCTCTTTTCAAGTAACGTTTACTTTTATTTCCAACAAAATTGTTCCTCAATTTTAGGGATATTTGGCATCAGTGCCTCCTCACCCACCAGGTTAGAGTTAATTATATGATATGATATGATATAACATGAGATGATGATATGATATAATGTATGATGATATTTCATATGGTGATATGATATAATATGATATGATGATATGATATCACCCTGTACAGTGTGGGCTTGGTTGCAGAGGTCACAGTAGGAGAGCAGAGAAGCTAGCCAAATTTTGGTCCATCTGAAGCAACCCCAGGGTAGGGCAGGACGGCCTCTGCTTTGTGATCTCTCACCTCCAGATTAGAGTAACCCAGGAGTTCATCTCCAAGTTGTCATCCTTCTTCACAGGGGTGGTAGCACCCTTGACATCAAGTGCAGGCATTTCAGAGCCTTGGCAGAAGTCAGATAAACTGGTAGGAGCTGGTACTGTCCGCTGGAGCTGTTGGTGGAGGGCCTGAGGGGCTGCTGTGTATTCTCTAGCCTGATCCTTCTCATTGAGGATTTGTGTACTGTGTGTACACAAGTCACATGGGCTCTTGTTAAAATGCAGTTATCGACAACATAGATCTGGGGGAGGTGTGTGTGTGTGTGCGCGTGCGCACACACACACACAGAGTCTGCATTCCTCTAAAGCTGCTATATGGTACTATATTGCTGTCCCATGCACCCCACTTTGAGTAACAAGGAATTCAAATATTCATTCCTAAGCTTTTGCTCCCATAAGAACCAACATCAGGAGCTGGGGTGATGGTTCAGTAGATAAGAGTGTGCACTCTGCTCAAATCCCACACCCACATAAAAAGCTGGGCATGGCTGTTTGTGTTATAGGTTATGTGCCTATAACACACCTATGACAGCACCTAGAGCTGTAAGGACAGAGACAGGAGGATCAGTGGGGTCTGCTCGCTCTCTGGGTTCAGTGAGAGACACTCTGTATGAGGAGTAAGGTGGAGAGGGATAGAATAGGATGCCTGCCATCCTCCACTCTCTTATGTATGTATACTCACACATGCATGTACATATACTACACAGAGACACATACACACAGAGACAGATCATGCATATACAGACATATATGCAGAAAGAGACACACAGATTATACAGACATATATAGACATACACACATGCAAACACACACAGACACAAAAAAGAGAGAGTTCACATGCACACACACAGATACAGGTCAGGCATGCATATGCAGTCATGTATGCAAACACATAGATACCTATGGACACACACAGAGACATATATAGACATTGGCACACATATGTAGACATACAGATAGACACACACAGAGAAAAACAGATCATACTGACATATACACACAGAGAGGCGTGCACACAGAGACCACACATACATATATAGACCTATACACACACACAGACATACACACAGAGAGAAACATATACACAGACAAATCACATAGACATATAAAGACATGTGTGTGCACATGTTCACACATACAGACACAGAGCCAACATCATATTTTTACCCTGCTCTTCTTTCCCTTATATCTTCTTTTCTTTATAAAATAAAAATTTTTCTTTTAATTGACTAGCAATAAAATATCTTCTCGAACTCATCCTAGGCAATAATATGCATGAAATAGCAGGTTTTATATGCTACTTGCATTTTTGTAATACACATTAAAATATCTATTCAGATATAAAGGAATTCATCTGTAAACCACAAGAAATGGTTCTTAGGACGGAGGGTGCCCTCAGCCCCCAGAGCATGCGTGCTACTTTCAGGGATGTGGTTCCTGCCCTTTAAACACCACCACACTTTAATTGGACACTTTTGACTTGCTTCTCATGGTTTTGCCCCATTTTTCTCTGCAGCAATTTGGCCAGCGCTTCCTGTCTCTTCCTCTATTATCCACTCTGATTAACTCGGCTGCACCTGTCAGCCTTTATTCCTGCGAGCGAGCGGGTGGAGCGAGGCGTGCTGGAGAAGTCGTTAAAATGCATGAGTTAGATCTGATCCACTCTTTCTTGGCTGGGGGTGGGGTGGGTGGTGAGTCCCAAGAGGCCCACATCTGGGATCCCCTTGGCAGCTCAGGGACTCATGGTGAGGATGTCTTTGGATGCCATAGGGTCGAAATCAACTTCATCTAAGGGATACTGTGGGGAGCACAGCTTGGTCGGCTGTGGGGAGCACAGCATGGTCGGATCTCTGACCGTCTATGTGCTTCCACCTGGTGCAGGAAGCAGGTGAATTTTGTGTCTTGAAAGGCAGTCTTTCTTCTCTTCAATCTCTCTCTCTCTCTCTCTCTC
>NC_034592.1:140083088-140089473 GCF_900095145.1 Mus pahari
CTCCCTCCCTCCCTCCCTCCCTTCCTCACTCCCTCTCTCCTTCCCTCCCTCTCTTTTTCTCTCCCCTTCCTTCCCTCTCTCCCTCCTTCTGCCTCCTTGCTTATTTTGAGACAAGGTCTCACATATCCTAGACTGGCCTGACTCACTATGCAGCCAAGGATGACCTTAAACTTCTAATCCCTGATGCCTCTAACTGCAGAGTGTTGGGATCCCAGGTGTGCACAACCACACCCAGTTTAGGCAGGGCTGGGAATGGAACCCTGAGCCTTGTGCCTGCTAGGCAAGCATGCGACTAGCTGAGCCCCAGTCCCTGCCAGAAGAGATATTCTTCAAGATGGATGAGGCTTGATTCTAGAACTTTCATTCCTTTCTTCTGACTGTTTTTTTCTTGGATACTTGCAGCACATAGCGTTTATACTCTCTTCTTCTTCTTCTTCTTCTTCTTCTTCTTCTTCTTCTTCTTCTTCTTCTTCTTGTTTCTAAAATTGCATTTACATGTATGTATGTATGTATGTGTGTGTGGGGGTGGTGTCTGGCTCAAGAGCCACAGTGTGCATGTGGAAGTTGGAGGACCATGTGGGTCTTAGGAAGAAGAGGAGGATGATTCAAGGTCATCCTTAGCCCCATAGGTCAGAGTATAAGCTTTGATGCTCATGGTGATCCATAGTAAAAGTTCTGTGCTCGGATGAGAGCTGTGCCCTCTATGGTGTCGAGACAGCTATGCTTCAAGGAGTAATGTGATTGGTCCAGGACAGCTGTCCATCCCAGCACAGCCTTACATAAAGTCTTAGTGAATCTTAACATTCACTTCCTTCTCCAGCTCTTCCTTCCTTTTCCTGACGCTTTGTCTTTATTTTATTTATTTATTTATTTATTTATTTATTTATTTATTTATTTATTTTTGGTCTGCTCGCTCTCTCCCCATCCAATTGCAACTGCAGGGAACAGCAGGAGTTTAAACTGAGGTCAGATCCAGGAGAGACCCCAATGGCAAGAGGAATGCAACCTTCAGCCTAAGGGAACTAGTGACTCCTGACAGGTTACCCAGTGAAAAGAGACCTGATTGGAGTGGGGGGGTGGGGATGAATCTGGCAGCAGGGATGGGGGAACAGAGTCCTGAGGACAAGCTAGGAGCGGAGGGGGAAGATACCGCGGACCCTGGAGGTCAGGTGAGAAGAGTGGTAGGCAGAGGTTGCGTCCCTGGGCTCCACCCTTGCCCAGTGTGTCAGGGAGAAGCCAGCTCCTTCGTCAGTCTCACTACAAAACTCAGCCAGAGCTCTCAGCCTTCCAGAGCGACCTCAGAGCAGAGCGTGACCTCTCCCGGCCAGCACTGAGAGGATTCCAGGCCCCAGTGACACCTCTGGCTTTCCAGTGAAGACTTGGCTGGCTCCCTTAGGCTTCCAGCATCTTCCGGCCTGCTCTCTGCCCGGAGATTAATTTGTTTACTCCCTTGCCTGGAGATGAACTGAGAGAACTAATCGTCCATCAGCCGCACACCCCCCGGCATAACCTTGCCCCGCCCGGCCCTGAATGTCCATTTTCTGGCAACATATGTCCTCTCTGCTGCCAAGACTGCTTGGAAAATGCTAATTTTATCCTCAAATTAAAATTTGTTCCCCTTTCCTCATTTTAATAAAAGCGAGGCGTCCGGAAATGTTGCCATAGCACAGAAGCGAACGTTCCGACATAATTTTCAAAATGCCTTCGATCACGGGGCTTTCGGAAGGGCCTGTCCTCTGGCCCTGACCTCCCCTCCCCATCTCCACGCCCCCTGGGGCAGCATTTACATTTCTTAATAACCCCTCATTAATATGCATGAGAAGGGTGGGTAATAATGGCTGAGCACGCTGCACTAATTCAATTTCCACCCGCCTCGGCCTGTTTACTTAATCACCAAGGGACCCGGGTTACTCAGCACAATTATTTATTCGGAATTAGATCTGGAGGCATCTGGACTGAGCAAAATGGAAACTGGAGTCTCCTGGTCCTGTGCTCTGGGCCCTCCTGCTGGCCGGCTGCCTGCCAAAGGCTCAAGGCCAGCGGGGTCAGCTTAAACCCTGTGCTGGGAGGGTACTTATCAAAGTAATGGGCAGTGCTGAGTCCAGAAGTCACAGGTACGATGGCTGGGTCAAAAATCTTTCCCCCACGGTGGTCTAGAGGGACCATCAGCTCTGCTGGTGGCTAAGAGTAAGGCTGGCCAGAGGCAGGCCTCAGGGGGTGCTGGGAGCTCATCCCAGCAAGGGCATGTGCTGAGACTTGGACACAGGCATTACAGGAGAGTGTGTGCCCTGAGTCAGAAGATTAATGGCTGTTCACCCATATCCGAGTGTCAGTATGCACGAAGCCAACTACAACCTGTGGCTTCAGGCATCCACTGGGATTCCTGAGATATATCCCCTGAGCATAGTAGGGAGCCACTGTGTAATATGCCAGCTACTTGGGCCACACTCCTCTAATTTGATGCTCCATGAGCTCCTGCTCATTCCTCAAAGCCCAACTCCCTTGGCTGCATCCTCCTGGCAAAGCCAAACTCCCCGTCATGTTCTCCACGCTCTGCTCTATTCCTGAGTCCCCTCCAGTGCAGTCTGATTCTCATTTGTCATAAGTCCTATGCCTTACTTGTGTAGGAGCAAGGGGGATGCTTGGGTGTTTCTCTGTCAGGGTGGCCTCTCCTCTGGGTCTCTGGCTCCGGGCAGCTCCACAGTCCACTGGGAGCCCTCTCCTGGATAACTAGCACACAGCCTTCTCCTCTGTCTCTCAGGCACAGCATGGGGGCAGCCTTTGGTAGCCGGTCTTTGGACTCCTCCCAACCTCCAGTTGCTTCTCAGAACCTCCATTAATTACTTCTGACTGAAGTTCCTCTGTTGTGATTCCTTCAGTAGTTCCTGCTTCTACACTGTCTGATCTGGTCACTGCTGGAATGTAAAGTCCTGGTGGGGAGGGCCACATCCTCTGTCCCAGGACTTAGATATGAAAATACTCCCAGAGGTAGATGGATGGAGGGATGGATGGAGGGAGGGAGGGAGGGAATGGTGAATATTGATTATATGACTTCTAGTCAGGTTCTGTTCCTGTTTAGAGTTTCTCCCTGATGTGAATATACATTTTTATGAAAATAATTCTAAGCCAGGCAGAGTGTCACAGCCTGTAATCCCAGCACAGACACTGAGGTAGGATTACTATACATGTGAGACCAGTCTGGTTTATGTAGTGGCCTCTAGGCCAGCCTGGGCTACATAGTAAGACCTATCTCAAAACACAACACAATACAACACAACACAACACATCAATACAACCTTAGTCTCCTAATTAAGTGACTTGTAGTTCTGGGAAGGCCCAGCCAGCACTTCTGCTAAGGTGACTACAGGGTGTCAGGATGGTGATGGGGGGTGGTAGGGGTGGTAGAGTGGTGGGAGGAGGGGGGGATAAGGATGCAGGGGATGGGGGAAATGGAGTGCTGCTGGGGCGGTCATGGATTGGAGGCAGCATCTAGGAACAAATGGAGGGGCTGAGGAGACAGCCGGTGATTTAATCACTGCAGACTCTTGTTAAAGGCGGCCTTCCTCACCCGCTGCCCTCCTCACACGCCCTCCCCTGCTGCAAAGCACCTGGGCCCTGCAGTGCCCAGCCAAGGCTCTTCATTAAAATTTCTTGGAACTCTAGCCAGGTTGGAAGGAAGTCAAGACCTGCCAGCTTGTCTGCCAGGTGAGGTGAGAGGGTGGCCTGAGGGGCATTTCTGTAGAAGTCATTGAAAGAGCCGGCAGAGGACTTGGGATGGGGGGGGGGTCGGGGAGAGTTAAGGAAAGGGGGTAGCAGGTTACAGGGAGGTGCCCCAGCCTGTTTCTGGGCAGGCTATCCCAGTATCAGCACCGGAAACAAGGGCTTAGTAAAAGAAGGTATTTGGGAAGTGAGGGGCCGGGCAGCCAGTAGACACTGCCTTGGGCGATCAGAGCTCAATCCTAAATAGCTGGCTGAAAATCTGGGCATCAGTCCACCAACTCCCAGCACCCCTCGAGGAGCACGGCCCTGGGGTAGGTGCTGGATCTCACTTTAACCCTATGTGCTTGTGTGACTGTGGCGTAAGGGAAGAAGACGTAGAGACAGGTTCTTCAGGGGGAGGGGAGGGCTGCTATTGGCCTGCTTGGTACTGTGCACTGGGGGGCTTGCTGAGGTCGCAGGTATGATGAAAGGCGGTGACATGAGAGTTCCACAGCGCCAGTCGCCGGACTGATGTTCTCCAAACTGAGGTCCCAGGCTCCATGGCTCTTTGGCCCTCCCTCCTTGCCTCCCTCGGTCCCTTCTCGTTCTCTCCCTTCCGTCCCTCCTGTCTTTCCTTCCACAGATATTTCCCAAGCCCCTACCCTGCACTAAGAGCATCACTAGGCCGAGGTGTGCACATGAACACGACCTCACGCTGCCTGCATACAGATTTAGACAGGAGATAATAAACAGGTGTCTGCAGGAGTATGCCGCTGAGCAGGCTGAGCTCCCCCAAGGGAAGAAACCAGAAAGGAGGAATGAACAGTAAACAGGTGGGGGTGGGAAACTGCCTTAGGCTGGGTTGTCAAAACAGCCTCGGAAGACTGATCCCCTTCAGAGAGCAAATAATCAGCCGCTCCAAGCACGCACGCACGCACGCACAAACGCACAGGCTAAACCCACAGCTTCCGATTGGTAGCTCTAGTTTTTGAAGTTTCAGGGGCCAAGCAATAGCAAACATCTAAAATTCTCCTTTGTGTGTTTATTTCATTTTATTTTATGTATGTAAGTGTTTGGTTCGCATTATGCCTGATAGCTGTGGAGAGCAGAAGAAGGGGTGTCATGGCCCCTGGAATTAGTTACAGACCATTGTAAGCTGCCATGCTGGTGAAATCAAGCCCACATCCTCTGGAAGAGCACTCAGTGTGCTTTGCCAATGAGCCATCTCTCCAGAAGGCAAAACGTTGTGTGTGTGTGTATGTATGTATGAGTGTATACCAATATGGGATTACTAAGTTGTTTTACCTAAGAAAAACAAGTTCAACAATGACTCTTTACCACTAGTGTGACTCCATAAAGGTATTTAAAACAGTCCCAAAGTAGGAAGAACATGAATTCTAATTAAAAAGAGAATCTTTTTTTAATGTATTTATATTATGTATATGAGTACACTGTAGCTGTACTGATGGTTGTGAATCATCATGTGGTTGCTGGTAACTTGAGTTCAGGCCCTCTGTTTGCCCTGGCCAGCCCCACTTGCTCCAGCCTAAAGGTTTATTTGTTATTATATCTAAGTACACTGTAGCTGTCTTCAGACGCACCAGAAGAGGGAGTCAGATCTCATTACAGATGGTTGTGAGCCACCATGTGGTTGCTGGGATTTGAACTCAGGATCTTCGGAAGAGCAGTCAGTGCTCATAACAGCTGACCTAACCCAAAAACAGAATCTTTTAAATCAAATGAATATATTTCTACCATCAGGCCAGGAATCTTTCAATGAAGTCATCCATTGTTTACATCAGAGCTCTCAAATTGCAGTTATTGTTTTAATAACCCTATCAGCTGGAAAGCAAGCCTTCTGCTTGCGAGCCTTTTTGCCAAGGAGTGTGTGTGTGTGTGTGTGTGTGTGTGTGTGTGTGTATCTGTGTATGTGTGTATATATGTGTGTGTGTATGTGGCTAGGTGTATGTGTATGTGTACTCGTCTGTGTGGCTGAGGGTGTGTTAATTACTTTTCTATTGTTGTGATAAGATACATGAAGATACCACAACCAAGAGAACTTATGAAAGAAAGAATTTATTGGATGAGTCCATGACCATTGTGGCAGGGAACACTGAAGCAGGCAGATAGGCATGGCGCTGGAGCAGTAGCTGAGGGCTTATGTCTGATCTACAAGCAGGAAGCAGAAGGAGACACTGGGCCTGGTGTGAGCACTTTGAACTGTCAAAGCCTACCTTTGTGGCATAACTCCTCTCCTAAGACCACACTTCTTCACTCTTCCCAAACAGCTCCACCAACTGAAGACCAAGCCTTCATATGGCTACCATGCTCAATCAAAGCACTAGAACGGGGGGGGGGGGAGCTGCTTCATATCTAAATTGTAAGCCAGTCATGGTGGCACATCCCTGTACTCCCAGCACTTGGGAGACTGAGGCAGGAGGACTGCTACAGGCTCAAGTTGAGGTAGCCCTAAACTATACAGTTAGACTAGCATGGGTTAAAGTAAAACTTTGTCTCAAAGGGAAACCACTAAGTTGGGAGATTTTTGCTGGCCTACCAAATACAAGGCTAAGTTCAGTCCTCAGCTCTGAAAAAAGGAAGAAAATCAAAACAATAAATTCACCTTAACAGGGATCTTAACAAGTCTTTTTTTTTTTTTTTTTTTTTTTTTTTTTTTTTTTTTTTT
>NC_034592.1:140089575-140107075 GCF_900095145.1 Mus pahari
CCTCGAACTCAGAAATCTGCCTGCCTCTGCCTCCCGAGTGCTGGGATTAAAGGTGTGCACCACCACGTCCAGCTCAACAAGTCATGTTTTATATATTTATATATCATGCCTTTCTTCATACTACCACTCTCTCTGTAAGGTGAGGTCTTCTACTCAAAGCTGTGTTCAGGGCTGAGAGATAATAGCTCAGTGGGCAAAGTCCTTACTGGGCAAGCCAGATGACCTGAGTTTGGATCCCTATGTAAAAGACCTGTGTAAAAGCCAGATACTATAATGGGTATTTGGGGTGTTGTTGTTGTTTTAGGCTTTTCAAGATGGTCTCACTATGTAGTCCTGGATGTCCTGGAGCTCACTATGTAAACTGGCCTCAAAGCTCCACCCGCTTCTGCCTCCCAAGTGCTGGGATTCAAGGTGCACTCACTACTGCCTGGCTGTGATGGGTATTTGTAATCCCAGCACTCCTGTGGTGAGATGGGAAGCTGAGATGAGAGAATCCCTGGGAGTTTGTGGGTGGGCTGGCCTGGTGTGTGCAATGGCAGAGAACAAATAGATCCTGCCATAAGCAAGATAGAAGGTAAGAAGAAACATCTGTTTTTCTTGGACACATACACACACACATGTGCATGCATGCACACACACACAGCACGAACAACACATACATAGTACACACATAGCACATATACACTCATCCTTGCACACATGCATGCATACACAACACAAACAGCATAATGCAGTACATACACACAATACACACACGGTCACAAATGCACACACATGTGCACATATGCTCATGCTCGCACACATGCATGCACCCACACACAACTTTCTTGCTGCCCTACTGTGCTCTTGCCATACCTCCCTCCCAGGACTCACTCCCTTTTGATTCCTGCTTCCTGGAGGGACCGGCTTCTTCTACTCTAGAACCTGGCTGCCTGGGGACTTACCCCACCTCCTAGAGGAAGATGGCCTCTCAGGCACGTTGCTCAGCCAAGGCTTCACCAGAGACAAAAGGCTCAAGTGAAGAACAAGGGTTCTGGTTGGTTTTTCATTGTTGTCTGTTTTGTCTTTTCAACTGGACACAAGCTAGCGTCATCTGACCAAAAGCCTTAGTTGAGAAAATGCCCTCCTATCAGAACAGTGTTCGGGCAAGCCTTTGGGCATTTTCTTGATTGATGATTCAAGTGAAAGGGTCCTGCCCTCTGTGGGTGGTGCCATCAGGGGCAGGTGGTCCTGGGGTGTGTGTGGAAGTAAGCTGAACAAAGCAAGAACAAGCCAGTAAGCAGTTTTTTCCGGTGGGCTCTGCTGTCGTTTCTGCCTCTGGTTTCCAGTCCTGAGTTCCTGTCCTGGGTTCCAGCCCTAAACTGTAAGATGAAGAAAACCCTTGGTTAATGGTGTTTTCTCACAGTGATTGAAACCTAACTAGGCCAGCTGGCCCCTACCTCTTCTGGAGTCTTTAGCCAGCTCACCCATTCCTAAGACTCAGTTGTCTGCAACTCTGGAATGTTCAACTTCCGATTCCAAGATTCTACAACCCAGAGATTCCCCCAAGCAAGTAGTCACTTCTACTTTAGGACTTTAGCAGTCTCTGTCACCTCTCTCGGGATTCCTGAGTGTGGGGCCAGCCTCAGGGAAAGCCTGTGTGCACCCCGTCTTCTGGTCTGCTGCAAAGCTGAGGCCTTACTTATACATGAAGCCCTTGCTTAGCAAGCAGGAGGGGGCAGGTGCATGGGGCAGAGAGGACAGCCCTGGGGACATTCTCTGCCCTCTGAGAACTGCTTCTGTCAGCCTCCAGGCCTCTTCCAGGACAATGGGTACTCAATACCTACCAGGCCCCGAGGAAGCCTCTCTCCTCAGACCCTCTAGTTTGCTTTTGTTCGTTGGCAAGGAGCCAATTTTCATAGACCAAACGTTTACAACTAGCATGGGCCATGAGCTATCAAAGGCAGATAAACAGCCCCTTTATTACCCTCAGTGGGCAGTGGGCTCTTCATGCTTCAGATTCTGGGTACGATCTCACCTGATGTGCCTTGTGGCTGGGGCTTGCTGTGTCCCCTGTACTGATGGCTACTTAGCATGCGTGGTAGGAAGTCAGGTTCATTAGTGAACTTCGATGCAGTGTAAAACCCAGAGGCTAAGGAGATGCAATGATCCAGAACGCACCATCTGGAGCCTGGGTCCAGCAGAGCTGGAAGCTGTTTTAGTCTCAGACTTTCTCAAAACAAATGCTAATACCATCTTCTATTGCTTAGGACAGTTTGGGATCTTTTCTGTCCCTGACTTATACACCGCAGTGGAAGAACTGATGGTAGTGGTGGTGGTGGTGGTAGTGTGTGTGTGTGTGTGTGTGTGTGTGTGTGTGTGTGTGTGTGTATGTCTGTATGTATGTAGATCTTCAATATGTAGAACTATGATGAATAAGCATATATGTGTGTACACATGTGCACATGTGAAAGTTAGAAGTTGATGTTGGGCATGTTCTTCAATTATACTTAAAAAAAAACCTTTTATTGGTTCTTTTTTTTTCTTTTATTGGTTCTTTATGAATTTTACATCATGTACCCCAGTTCCATTCATCTCCCCCTCTCCTTGTACCCACCCTCCACCCTTGCCACCTCCCCCAAACAGAAAAAAAAAATCTCATTGTGGAAGCTGTAGTGTGCCACGGTGTGTCCCACAGTACATCCTTTTGTCCACACTTCTTTGCAAATGTCCTTTGCGGTGGCTTGTTGGTGGCACGAGGCCTCTGGCTTCTGCTACTTTATCAATATTAGAACCTCACTGGGACTGCTCTCAGATATCCTGTTGTTGCCCTGTGTCATGGAGATCCTGTAATTAAAGATCTTTAAACTGGCCGTCTGGTGGTTTGAATACGTTTGCCTCCCCCACCTAGATTCATGAATTTGAATACTTGGCCACAGGAAGTAACATTAGACTTGTTGGAGTGGGCGTGGCCTTGTTGGAGGAGGTGTGTCTCTGTGGGGATGGGCTTTGAGGTCTCCTGCCCTCAGGCTCCACCCAGTACAGAAGTGAGCTTTTCCCCAGTTGCCTGTGGAAGACAGTCTTCTGCTGCCTGCAGAGCAAGATGTAGAACTCAGCTCCTCCAGCACCACTTCTGCCTGGATGCTGCCATGCTTCCCACCATGATGATGATGGACTAAATCTCTGAAACAGTAAGCCAGCCCCAGTTAAATGTTTTCCTTAATAAAAGTTGCCTTGGTCATGGTCTCTCTTCACAGCAATAAAACGCAAACGGAGACAGGCCCCTTCATGCATTCCAGCAGTTCATTGATGGGGCAGATATTGGAGTAGGGCCTGGATCTGTGCCTGAGAGGACTCTGAGCTGGTCAGCCCGCTCACTCTTCCATTATCACGTGTTTGGGGCCGGCTTACCAGCAACTCCCGAAACCCGGAGAAGCTCTCCCAAGTGTCACAGCAGTGAGGGACACGGCCAGTTCTCCCACTCCCGTGACCCTGGGACCAGCTTTCCTACCTGCCGTAGATGGTGAGGGATGAGGGAGGGGAAGAGGGCATCTCTCCCTCATATGTACCACTGCCCAGCAGACAAGAGGTAGGGCTGGCTCTGCTGCACTCACGTCTTTGGGGCCGGCTCACCTACAGGTGAAGTTCAGCAGAGACGGCTCATCTGCTCTCTCATGACCTTGCGGGTGCCAGCTCTCCTGCCCACTGTCGGTGGCAAGAGCGAGTGGGAGGCCAGGCTGTCTGTCTGTCTGTCTCTCTCTCTCACTCTCTCTCTCTCTTGCCACTGCACAGCAGACAAGAGGCAGGGCCAGTTCTCCCACACCCATGCCTTAGAGCCCAGCTCACCCACAACCTCCACATCCAGGGACAGCTCCACTGTGCTGCCCAGGTGAGAAGCAGGGCTTGCTTTCCCAAATGCTGCAGCAGGTGAGGGACAGGGGCAGCTTTCCTGCTCTGATGACCTTGGATACAGCTCTGGTGGCAGCACAGGCCAGGACCCCACCATGGTCCCAGGCTACACACATCAGGCTGTTCCTCACTACCCTACACTCTCCAGTTCTGCCTCTCTTCATTGTGACCACACCCTTCTGTTTCTCTTCTCTTCCATCTCTCCACCACTGACTTGCTCCTCTAAGTGGCACCTGGGGTCTCTGAGCATCTGGGGTTGTCTCAGGAGTTCTATACCACACTCGTGCATTATGGCACCAGGGATGGGGTCATCTTAGGCATGGTCTGCTCCCCCAGGCCTGCACAGCATTGGACTTGTGGCCACCTCAAGCTAGCTCCCTGTCTGGGCCCCATGGCACTGGTCTGGTGGTCACCTCAGGCTTGCTCTTTTCAGAGACTGTTAGTCTACTAATCGTTCAGATGTTTATAGGTCAGAATACTGAGCACAGACATAGCCACTCTCCTCTCTGCCACCTACTGACACACGTGTGACACAGCCTCCACACCTGCAATGACTCTAGGGGAAGACTCAAGTATACTTAAAAAAATTTTTTTTTTTGAAGACAAGATCTCTCACCAGATATGGAACCTATCAAGTTGGGTAGATCAAAGTTGCCCGCCCGGCTGTGAGGTAGATGCACAGTCCTGCTCCTAGATATGGATGCGGCCTCGGAGACTGAACTCTGGTCCTAACTCACTTTACTGAGTGAGCCATCTTCAAAACTCCTGGAGGGAAGACTGCATTCCACCCTGAGAAACTGGAAGAAAAAGTCCACATGGCAGACAATGGACCAATCGTCTTTCTCACTGATGAGAGGAACAGGTCTGAGGTGACCCTGTCTTGATGTTCCAGTCACACTAAACCTCCGCGTCTCCAGTACATAGCATACACTCTTGTCTCTGCGTCTTCAGTTGACTGAATAGTGCTGGCCCCCAACACGTGTCAGAGTCTTAATCCCAGGTCCCTATGAATATGGCCTTATAGGAAATGGGGTCTTTGAAGAAGTAACACAAGAACTGCAAGACATCATGGATGGGGTCAGTATGGGCAGGCCTCCTCTTCGTCCCCCTCTCCTACTTTTCGGATGCCTCCCTCCCCTCATTTCCCTTCTCTTCCCGCTTTGGGGACTGGACTCTGGCCAGTTCAAGCATAGCTTAACAGACCTTGCTCCTTTTCCATCCTCTTGGCCTTGCTAAAACATTAGGTGACATTCTTAAAGCTAGCCACCAAGGTCTAGTCCCTTATTTGACCACTTCTTCCTCTTGAAGCTGATTGCAAAGGTCCAGCTATCAAATTATTGAAGTCCAGCAATCAAAATCTGGCTCCATTAACATACCTAATTAAAATTAAACACCTCATCCTAATACAGGGTTCTGCTTTTACCTTTATAAACCTCCATTTTCCTATGGGCCATTCTGTCTTCTTTCTCTCCAGAGGCTGTCCTTTGTCCCTCTTGGACAAATATCCCTTCCCTCTCTCCCTTGTTCCTTCCCCCTCTTCTCCCTTCTCCTATCATGTCTTGGTCTCTTTCTTATTCTCTGGCCTTTAATCCCACTGTTATAAATAAATCTCATTTGTGCCGAGAACTTGGTCTTGGGGTCCTGAACCGCTCTGATCTCTTACATTCCCCATCTTTCCTTTTGAGACAGGGTCTCATTATGCCTCCTCTGCCTCCTGAGGGCTGGCATTGCGGGCATGAGCTCCCGGCCTGGCTTACAGGTTTTCTCACAGAGGAAGAAGGAGGAGACACAAGATCTGGCAAAAGTGGGACAGCCATGTGACTATGGAAGACAGAGAGAATGGGAGGAGTCTGCTCGCAAGCTGAGGAGTGCACGGGTTTGTCCACTGCCACTGGAAGCCAGGAAGTGACCAAAACAGCCCCCCAACCCCGCCGCCCCAAGGTCTCCGGAGATGACTAGTCTGCGGAAGCAAATGCGTTTTTCTGTAATTTGAGGTGATCTGTCACAACAGTTTTTGAAGGCAACTCCATGTATTCCACTCCCCAGGTCCTAAGCCCTCCCCCAGCTCTCAAGCCCTCCCCCCACCCCCTGAGCCCCCACCCCTGAGCACCTCTACATTTTGATGTTTGTGGGGAGTTGGTGAGGTTTGTGCTCTAAGAGGACAGAGGGTGCCTTCCACAACCTCCTTTATGCTCTCTGTGTCTTTACTCTGGGTTCTGCAGGCCTCGGCTGAAAAGCCACCTCTGTCTGAGTCCCTTTGTGGCCCCACCTCTTCATTCCCAGGCTCTCTGTGGATCCTTATGCTACCTGTCAGCACAACTTGCCCTGTCTCTATTGGGGTCAGACACCCTCTAAGGTTATCAATGCACTTGACTTCTCCTTGTGGCTACTCGGACACCTCACAGCTTTGGGTAGAGGCGGGACAGACAGTCACTAATGTTTGCTGTATGACTAAAGGAAGGAACTGTTCCCTGTTTGCAGTCAGTCTGGCTGCATGACTCCGCTGGACTCCTGCCTCCACGGGGAGACAAAGCAGGTGTATAATAGCCGGGATCTCCAACCGTTGTGGGGGTGGGCACTTGCCCCAACACAACTGTACCTTGGCACGGACCCCTGCCCGTGTTGCCAAGGCCCTGTCAGAGGCGTGACAAACAGCTTGGCTGATGGCTTATAATGTCACAGATGATGGAAACAGGGAGGCTACGGCTGAAAGAATGGGTTGGGGACGCTTGTCATAACTTTATTTGTGGGAGGTGAGTTCCTGTCGTCCGGGTGATGGATGGTGGCCAGGCCAGCACAATACAGACCCTGCCATTGCCTCTTTCCCCTCGCTCTAAGCCAAATGACTTTGGGGATGAAAAATGACTTTGCTGGGAGAGCTAGGGGCTTGGGAGAATGGTGGGGAGGGGCCTGGGTGCGGGCACCTTGGAAGGACTTTTGCTTTCTTCTCGAAGGGAACTAAATTTTGGCCAGCCTGACCTCCTTCCCTCTCATCTCTCCAGGAAATTACTGATAGTAATCGCGTCCCCCCCCTCCCCCGCCAAATCATCTGCCCTAATTCTCAAACACGCCTTAGGAAAGACGCATCCTTACACAGTCGAGGAAGCCAAGGAAGCTGGCTGAGGAGAGCAGACAGCCTGATTCAGGATGGGGTAGCCGACTGCCTGGGAGAGGCAGTGTTTACAATGCCCCTTCAAGGGAGGGGGAGCTACAATGTTACTTAGTAGAATAAGGAATTCAGCAATTCCTCCTCCCCAATTATCCAGTCAGTAAACAGCCCAATGAACTGAACAGAGTTCTTAAAAAGGGGCATACACTGTCTTAAGCAAAGCAAGATGAGGAAGGGAAGACATCTTTGGGAAAGTGTCCAATAAGCTGTGACTTCAAGGGCTGTGGCCCTCAGAAGTGGGCCTCTGGCAAACATGGCTGCCCTGCCAAAAACCACCAGAAGTAAAACTGGAGTGCCAGGTCTGAGAGAAGAAACGCTCCCTGGGGCGGGGCAAATGAAGCCGCTAAACATCGTCAGCTATCACAGATGAGAATTCCTAGAAGGAGCACCTAAACCCAAGAGGGCGGCTGGTACACTAGCTAGCTCATCATGAGGACTTCCAGGATCAGTGATATGATAGATGTAATGGTTTCAAAGACTGGGAGGGAGGACAGCCTTGGAGGGAGCAGAAGCAAACAGCCAATAAATAAATGAAAAGATGTTCGCCACCCTCAGCTGTCGGAGACATGCAAATCAAAACTACTTTAAGATATCATCTCGCTCCAGGCTGAGTGGCCGTCGTTAGGAAGTGCTGACCAAGATGTGGGAAAGAGAACCCTCATTCACTGCTGGTGGGCTATAAAATGGTGCGTCTGCCGTGGAAATTGATGTGGAGGCTTCTCAATGAGCTAAAATAGGATGCCCTGGTGACCAGCTCTGCCTCTCCTGGGAACATACCCCCAAGGATTCTAAGTCAACACTTAGCAGAGATGTTTGTTAAGTCTGTGTTTATTGCTGTATTTTCCACCATAGTCCAGGTCTGGGATCAGCCTACACGGCCACCAACAGAAGAGTATAAAGAAAATGTGTCTTCCCCTTCCAAGACCCAGAGAACATTTCACAAGACAGAGTGGGAAGAGCAGAAGAGCTGGGGGTGGGAGCAGGGTCATGGGACGCTGCCATCCAGGTATGGCTGTTGCAGTCATAAACACACAACACAAGACCGAGCCCTTCCACATGAACAGAGGAGGTCCCATGAATCCCCTGCCCCTTTCTGAGGAGCTAATGATGTTAATGGTTTCTTGAGGAGGGGGTGTTATTTTATTTAATTGTTTAGCCACTGGGGGGGGGGGGAACTAAATGGGACGAAGAGTTTCAGAAGGAAATGAAGAGGAACAACTTAGGCCAATGGGTTAGATACAGTAAAAACATATTGCATATATTTATGAAACTGTCAAAAATAAAGAAAAAAATGTCCTCTGGGAGAAATTAGGTGGAATTGGAAATCAACATATTAAGTGATAAAGGAGACTTAGAAAGATAAATGTATGGGGGCAGTGAGATGGCTCAGCAGGTAAAGGGATTTGTGGCCAGGCCTGACAACCTGAGTTCAATTCCCGGGATCCATATGGTAGAAGGAGGGAACTGACCCCCACATCTGACTCCCGTAAGTTGTCCTCTGATCTTCATACACGATCTGTGGCACATGCACACACACACACAAATGTTTAAAATAAAAATCTGAAAGAGACAACTGTGCATGGTTTCTCTTATGTACTGAATCCTCTGTGTGTGTGTGCGCACGTGGGTGTGCATGTGCATTTGTGTATGTGTATGTGAGTGCATGCACATATGTGTGTGACATCAAAGTTGAAGGGGGACTTTTCAGAATGATCAAGGGGACCAGTGGGCTTGGAGGAGGGGCAAGGGAGGATAATGGCGCACACTGCACCCACAGATGGAATTGTAGCGAAACCCATTGGGGCGTATAGCAAATGTGTGCTAACTTTAAAAATGACAGTGAGAGAAGGCAGCCAACTATTGGGGACGAAGGTATCTGGGAGTGAGAAGGAAAACAAAAGGCACGTGCCCACTTTTGTCAGAGGCTCACCCTGAACAAGTCACTGCTCTCCTTTTTCAAACAGGATCTTAATTTGGAGGGTGGGTCATTTCCCTGCAGATGGCCCGAGGCCACTGTACCAAGCTGGCCATGCAGTTCCAATTGCGGAGTGAGCGATGTGTTTGGAGTCAGGGACAATTCTGCCCAGTGAGATGTGGGGAGTGCCTGCCTAAGGGTTTCTAGAAAAGATTTTCTTGTTTCTCAGAAAGGAAAAAAAAATAAAATAAAATCCCTGCTTTGTTGCTGGACATGGCCATATTTGTGTATAATGTCTGTGGATGGGGCAATCACCCTGTGAAGAAATGGATAAAGCTGAGTTCTCATGATGTCACATGGGTGTGTGTGTGCTGGGCATGGAGCCATGGAAACAGTGACTCCTACAGCTGCCCCGTACCTCAGAACTGAACTTCTCACTGCTAGCCAGTGAAACTGGTATTTCTGCAGCGCCAAGGCCCTCCAGCCGATATGAGCAGAAGTAGATCCCAAGGCTGTTATTTTACAGCTCCGGCTTGCAAGAGGGATTAAGGAGGCCATGGGTACAGGGCTCAGGCTGTGCCACCCATCGGAGCATCCCAAGTCTCAGCTCAGCAACTTGCTAGATGTGTGACCTTGGACATGTCATTTAACGTCCGAGGTTCTCGTTCCTGGGGACGAGACAGATGGAAGGGCTGCTGAGAATGATATGTGTCCTCATTTGCTTTCTATGGCTGTGATAACCGCCATGACTAGAAGCAACTGGGAGGAAAGGGTTTCCTTCGTCTTAGAGTTTATAGTTCACCGCTGAAGGAAGCCAGGGCAGGTGCTCAAGGCAGGATCCTGGGGTTGGGAATTGGAGCAGAGATAACAGAGAATGCTATTTACTGGCTTGCTCCCCGTGGCTTGCTTGGCTTAAAAAATTTTTTTTCTACATACATGTCTGTACACCATGCTGCATGTCTGGTGCCCATGGAGGCCAGGAGAGGGTATTAGATCCCCTGCAACTAGAATTACAGGTGATTGTGAGATGCCATGTGGGTGCTGGGACTCCAACCCAGGTTCTCTGGAAGAGCAGCAAGTGCTCTTAACCACAGAACCTCCTCTCTAGTCCCTCAGCGTGTATTTAAAAAAAAATACAACCCAGGACTTTATGTCATCCACGGTGGGCTGGTCCTTCCGGTATTAATCCTTCATCAGTGTGAGAAACGGCTTCCTCTCCATCCTTGACTGAGGCTGTGACTAGCTTCTTCACCTTCCTGCCCCGACTTCTCTGTAATGAAGGACTGTCACTTGAAACTCTTTCTCCCTTGAGTAGCTTTTGTCAGGGTCTTTTCTCACAGCACTAGGAAGGGAAAGCAGGACAGGGGGAGTGCAAAGGCTTTTGATGCTGTGTTTTAAAGAAGAAAAAGACGTATCGACAGTAACAATACGTGCCACACTCTGCTAGCTAGTCTCTTGCCATCTTGACACAAGTCAGGATCACTAAGGAAGAGGGAACCTCAGCTGAGAAAATGCCTCCATCAGATTGGCCTGTAGTCCAGTTTCTAGGGGCATTTTTCTTGATCAGTGATTGAACATTTACTGCTCAGCCTACTTCCTCTACCCCACACAACTCAGTGAATGGTACCACTTGCTCTTAGCCTGGGCCTTCCTGCATTCCTCTATATAGTCAAGACAATCTCCATATGCCTGTTCAACCTGATCTACACAATCCCTCACTAAGACCTGTTGGGGGGCATGGAAGGTCTGTGCTTACAGGTAAGCATGGAGGAAACCAGGCGTGTTAAACATGCGGTGTCGTCTCTTCAAAGGAAGACATGTATGACCTGTTTCCTGCCCAGAAGTTTAGGAACGGATGTGGTTAACAGTCTGGTGATCTCTGTGCTAGTTGTACGGCCAGACCACACCCGACTCCCCCAGAGTCCTGTATTTAACTCAGCCATGCTCCCTACATCCTTGTCTTGAGCACTGGTTCTCAGTCAATAGAACCTATCTCCATGGAAGGGGCCACATGTACTTTGAAAAGAGTTTCAATATAATCACGACTCAAGCTTTGTTCTACACACAAGATTGAATTCATTATCATCTGGCCACTCCCCCTGCCCTCAACCCCAATTTGTGCTGTGCTTAAATACGCCTAAATTAATCTGCCTGGTTGGGGTCAGACTCAAGGAGTTTGAACCAACACTGGTTACAAGTTGTGCTGAATTGGATTTTCTTCTTTCCTCACATGGATCAAAACTCTGCTGGCTGTGGTATTTGCAGAGACCTCTTCTTGGTGAGTCTCGATTGTGTGAGATGATAATTAAAACTATTACACACCCCATGCCTATCATAAGTTTGTACTCACCTGAGGCACATGTGCCCAGGCCCACCTATAGGACTCCTGGGAAGGTGGGTTTGGAGGTCCTGGCATCCCATGCCTGAGTCAGGGGTGGGTATGGAGTAGGGTGCTAGAGAATTCAGCTACAGTGCCCTAGGTAACACAGCACTCAAGAGTATTGTCATTCCTGTGACAGAGAGGATTTCCCTCTTGCCCAAGGCTGTTTGAACGATGTATTAGCTACATTTCTGTTGCTGTGATAAAATGTGTGATAAAATGCCATGATTTCAGACAACTTAACAAAGGAAGGGTTTATTTGGGCTTATGCTTCCAGAGGCAGAGTCCACAATGGCAGAGGCGGCATGGCCACAGCAGTGGGAAGAAGACTGACTCCATTTCTACCCACAGGAGGGAAGCAGAGAGAACAAACAGGAAGAGGGGCCAGGCTATACCTTCTCAGAGCCTGCTCCCAGTGACACATTTCCTCCAGCAAGGCTTCAAAAAGTTCCATAATATCCCCAAACAGCACTACTAACTGGGCACCAAGTATTCAGTTACAGGAACCCAAGTGGGGACATTTCTCATTCCAATGACCACAAACCTCTTGAGCCAAGCAGCTGCTCTGCATCTTAAAATCTCTGGCAACACTAAGTCAAAGTGTCACCTAAGAAGGACAACAAAGGCAGCAGGAGCCATCATCCTTCACTCCCGGGTCTTCCCTACCATGTAGATGGCAGACAAGCAAGCTGTGGGCTACATGCTTGGTGCTTCTTGCTGTCTGACTCTCCTTTGCTGTTGTTGTTTGTATTTCTGAGGATGGTCAGGGATTGTCCTGGGTTCTCTAGTTTCTGTTGTTAAGGACGGTTATTATGTTGCAGCTGCTTTCATCCCTCTTGGAGCCCAGCTTCTGCTAGCCATGATTCCGGGCAGTTGTGATCCTCAACAGAGTAACCATGCTGTTGCCTAGCCTATCTCTCTGTCCATACTTCATCAGGCCACAAGTAGATCCCAGACCAAAGCCCACTGGCCTCTTTCCATTACTCATTCAGTCATTCATTCATTTGGATGCAGAGCCTTCTGTATCCCAACCTAGCCTTATGTTAAAAAGTGACTGAAGATGACCTTGAACTGTGTTTCCTCCACCTAAGCGCTTTGAGTGCAGGTAAACACCACCAGTTTTATGCAGTGCTGGGGTCAAACTCTAGGCAGGCACTCTACCAACTGAGCTACATGCCCAGCTTCTTCCACTGTATTTTCCGAACCAGGGGTTGAGCCAATCTCTTTGCAAGGCATACATTTCGAGACTGAAATCCAGAGGCTACCAGAAGTCATGTTCCCCCACTGTGTGGAAGGAGTTAGGGTGTCATGTGAGAGGAAAAGTGTGAGGCCTGGGTACCTCTGAGTTGATAGTGCCTGCTTTTGGAGGTCAAAGGGCACAGATGTCCTGCCCCCAACAGAAACTCCCACTATCCCATAAATACCTAAGAATTAGCATGCTCCCTTCTGCCTTAACCAATTCCAGTTGAACTTCTGCTATGACAGATATGGACCCTGGCCAAGACCTTCCCAAGCTGCAGCCTGCCCTGGACCTGGCTGCTCTCTACTTGACTCTCTGCCCTGAGGATGGCTTTGTGAAGCCATTCCATCCTGCCCATGTTCTACCTCGAGCAGGACACGGGGCATGCCGGGAGCCGTAGTACCACTCCTGTCCATCTCTTCTGACTCATGCTCCCCGAGTCATCTCCCTGGCTTGTGTGGTTCTACCTCAGCAAATGCCGTGCTTACCACCTCAGCTCTGCTCTGAACCCCAGCTGAGCTCTCCTCTCTAGCTCATGGTAGAGACATGTTGACTGCTGCATTAGTCACTTCAGTGCTGTGACCTGAGAGGTGCAAGTTAAGGGGAGGGAGGATTTATTCTGACTGTAATCTCAAAGCTTGCAGTCCAGGTCATTTGTGGGCTGAGGTAAGGTACACCATGACGGACGGGTGTAGGGGGTGAAGCTGCTCACCTCATGGATACAGACAGCAAGCATGCCAGTACTAGGCAGCTTCTTCCTTCTTCCTCTTCTGCTTCATCTGGGCCCCCACAATGCCATCTATATCCATGATGGGACCTCCCAAGTAGTTAATTGTCTCTGAAAACTGCACACACGCCTAGAGGAGTGTTTATTAACCTCCGAGATGCCTTTTACATCAACCAATTTTGCATTCAAGATCAATGAATATCAGAGTATTTGAATTATTATTATTTTTTTTAAAAGAAATTGTTCGGATGGTGGGTATTGGGAATGATACTTATAAAGCCCCCTTGAGCTGGGTGTGGTGGCCCCACCCTTTAATCTTAGCACTTGGGAGGCAGAGGCAGGCAGATTTCTCAGCCTGGTCTACTTATTGAAATTTCAAGGCAGCTAAGGCTGCACACAAAGAGACCTTGTCCAAAGAAAATGGCGGAATAAATGTGCTGGTTGATAGTTCTATGTCAACTGACACAGGCTAAAAATACCTGAGAGTAGGAAATCTGAATTAAGGAAAAGCCTGTAGGGCATTTTCTTAATTAGTGATTCATGAGGGAGGGCCCAGCCAATTGTGTGTGTGTGTGTGTGTGTGTGTGTGTGTGTGTGCACATCCCTGTGTTGTTGGTCCTGGGTTCTATAAGAAGACAGGTTGAGCAAGCCATGAGGAGCAAGCCAGTAAAGCATCATTCCTCGATGGTCTCTGCATCTCCTGCCTCCAGGTTCCTCCTCTGACTCCCCTGGCTGATGGACTATAAGCTGTAAGATGAAATAAACCATTTCCTCCCCAAGTTGCTCTTGGTCATTGTGTTTTATCACAGCAATAAAAACCCTATATAAGACAGACACTAATCCTATTCGAATGGGCTCTGCCCCGTGACCTTGTCACCTCCTTGGGCATTGCCTCTCAGTGCTATCACAGTGGGTTTTAGGATTCATGGCAAGAGTCTGGGAGGACCTAAGCCTCAAGACCACAGCAGAAGTTCTACCACTTTGGTCTGAGATCTCTGGCTATACCTGACTGTGTGCTCCTGGGCAAATGACTTAACCCTTCCGGGACCTTGGAAGTGGGCCAGTGGCTGGGATCAAATAATGCCTAACCACAGAAGTGGCCTGGATGAGGCCCAGAGACAACAACAACTGAAGGTCAGGGTCTCTGAGGATTCAACCAAGGTTAGTACAGTACACTGATGGTGCAAATGCAGGAGTGGCTGATCCCAGAGCTGTGAGTGAACACTGCTATCTCCTACCCCTAATGAGCTCCATGGAGACACGGCCAAGGCCAGGGCCCAGAGCTTGGGGCTGGGTTTCCAAAGCTGAATCTTTGTTGCTCCTGGTGTTGGCGCAGCCAGCTGTGGCCAGGAGTCTGCTGCATCTCTCTCCTCCCTCCCCCACCGCCTCTTCCCGCCCCTCCTTTCCTGGACAGTATTTCCCTGGGGCTCCCATTACCAATTTGCAGAGCAAAAGCATGCACAGGCAGTTCAGGGGTGGCATGAGCTCAGCGGCTCTGGTATTGTTTTTAATTCAATATTTTGTCCCTGTGCGCCAGCCTCCTTTATTGGATGAGAACACTGTTATTGGATCCTGCCCTGCAGGAGAAAACGCTGGCTTCCCCGGGACATGGCAGCTGGGCTCTTCTAGAGTCTGATGTGTCAAGGCAGGGTGAAAAGACAGCAGAGAGTTCCAGAAAATCTGCTGGCTACAAGCTGTTCTCTGACATGCGTAGAAATATTAACATATGTATTCTTGGCCTTTTCCCTCGCCCTCCCTGCTAGGGTGGACAGGAGCTTGGGCTTCCCACGGCCCCCTCCGTTCCTCAACATGGCCACCGCATCTCACAGTCCTGCTGGTGGGATGCTATGCTCTGCCCAGGGCTGCTACCCCAGCGGCTCTCCAGCCCGAAGGGCAGCTCTTCCGGCTTCCTGTTCCCTCTCAAGTGCACTGTCTTTATTGCAAATGGGCTTCTTTTGGACTGGGGTGGGGGGTGGGGAAAGAGGGGGAAGTTGTCTCTAGGCAAAGGTTGTATGCAACTTTTACAGGGTTTATCTGGGGTGATCCCAGGAAAGTCCTGGAAATAGGGAGGTGGAGGGGCACCTGGGTACTTTGGAAACCTGGGGATGAAGCCACTAAGGCCTTGGGAGCCAAGACACCTCTGGCTGTTCTTCCTCTTGCCTGAGGGGAAGGGGCTAGGTATTTACCTACCAGGCTGCCAGACTGAGCTGTTAGACTTAGCTGATGGGACGGAGGTCG
The DNA here is from genome assembly GCF_900095145.1 of Mus pahari. Taxonomy (NCBI): domain Eukaryota; kingdom Metazoa; phylum Chordata; class Mammalia; order Rodentia; family Muridae; genus Mus; species Mus pahari. The sequence continues at coordinate 140,105,133 of NC_034592.1, forward strand.
TAACCATCTGTTGAGATTCTGGGTCCAGGGTAGAGGAGAGGACATTAGCATCTCACCTGGCAGACGCATCCTTTGATTTAAAACCGTTTGGTGGGTTTGTTTCTGCTCTTGGAAGTAAAGACCAAGTAGTCTTTGTCTTCATTCTCCTGGGCCTTAGTGGGTCAGCACCTTCCACCTCTCCTTCCTCACCTCACCCCTCTCTCCATCCACCCTCCGCCTTAGCAGCTCCGGCCTCCTTTCTGTTCTTCAAACATGGTTTCTCTTAATGCAGCCTTTGTACGTCTGGTCCTGCTGCCTATTTCCCCTCCCCCACCTACATCACCCCTATGTATCCTTTACATCTCTGGGCAGCCTGGTGTCATCTCCTAGGCTGACTCAGATTCCCTCTGGTCCCCACTCAGAGATCCGTTTTCCTGAATCTGTTCATACAAGATTCCTGAGTATAAGATTCCTGTCTATCTTTGCCACCGGACTCATCCTCTGGGCTCAGCCCAAAATATTTTGTTAGGTGAGCGAAGAAAAGTATTGAGAGACAAGGATTCGGTGGGAGTCTTTCTCAGACCCACTCAGGAAACCCAGAGACCAGTGGATTCGTACAGGGGGGACACAGTGCGGGAGAGAACTGAACGGAAACACAAAAGGCATGAGCGGGAGGAGAGGGACTGGCTGTAGGGAGCAGATGGAAATAAAAGACTGTGCCTGTGCTCGCTTCAGCAGCACATACACTAAAATTGGAAGGGCACTCAGAGAAGATTAAGCATGGCCCCTGCTAAGCGCTCCATATTGACCGGCAAAAAAAAAAAAAAAAAAAAAAAAAAAGAAGAAGAAGAAGAAGAAGAAGATTGTGCTTAGCGTTAACCCGCTGCTGTTTTATGACTAAACTTTCAGAGTATACCGGTGCATATCATTCCTCTTGCTATTCTTCCTTATGAAGAGCCACCAAAGCAGCCTGTCCCTGCGGCCCAGGCCCATGTGTGTTCTATGTGCTCCATTAGGATCCTGGTTTGACGAGAAGAACACAGGTGGTTGAGCTTCAACTCCTTGGGTTTGAGTTGGTTCCTCTCAGCTGTGTGGCGTTAGGCCAGCCACTCGCCCTCTCTGGGTCTTGGTTTCCTCATCTGTATAGAGAGGGTAATACTCCCCAGGCCTGGTGAGGTGCTGAAAGGAGCGGAGATTAAGAAAAAACCTGTTGCTTAGTTCATGTTTTAGCTACTAAAGAAATACCACTATTCTTGCACTAACACAGCGTGTGGCCTCACATGCCCATGTTGACCGAGCACCTACTAGGCACGATGTGCCAGGCACGCCATCTTTGCAGACTCTTCTGTGGTCCCAAGAGGTATAAGTAGCTGAGGCTAAGAACCCACTGAGCCCCACTCACTGTTCTCTGTGGTCATGGAGGAACTACATTTCATGGCCTTTCTTGTGCATGGTAACCATGTGGCTTTATTCTGGTACTGGGATGATAACAGGGGTGAAACACAGGTGAGGTAACTCTCAGTGACCCTTCCACCCTCCTCCAACTGGCTGCAAACATCCTGATTCCCCCAGGGGCAGTGAAGCCACAAGGTACAAAGGGACGGAAGCCTGAGTCAGTATACAGAAGACCATCTGTCTAAAACTCTCCTGGGGATGCTGTGAAGAAGAAATAAATATCCAAAGGGTCTGGGACATGGCTCAGGGTGTAAAGGGCCAGCCACAGGAGCATGAGTTAAGATACCCAAGGTACCTACCTCGCAAAGGCAGATGCTGCGGGACTCTGACGCGGGCAGGAGAGAGGCTGGCAGAGCCCTAATGTCGCTGGCCCGCCAGCCTCGCTGAGTCAGCAAACTCGAGAGTGTAAAGACCATGTCTCAAAAACCAAGTGAGGAAGACTCAGATCTTGACCTCTGGCTTCCAATACATGTGTACTCCATGTACACCCCCACATGAACAAATACACA
>NC_034592.1:140112036-140117156 GCF_900095145.1 Mus pahari
TCAGCGCTATCTTGTAATGGCGAATGTGAGGGCGGCTCCCCACATGTGATGATGAAAGTGATTTTTAAAATTATTCAGTCAGTGATATTTAATATCGGCTCAAGTCAGAAACTGAGAAAGTAAAGTAAGAGGAAAGGGGGAAAAGTAAAAGCTATCTTTATCCCGCCGCTCTAAGAGACCGCTGAGAACCTTCTCTGTGCTGGGTTTGGGGATCAGGGCCTGATCTAGGACTTTGAGTATGCTGACCTAATGTTATGCCTAATGGGTAACAGGAAAATGAAGATAAAGTGGGAGGGTTGGGGAGAAGGAAGAAGTGAAAGGAAGCACTGAGGAGAGGGGAAGGGAGGGAGGGAAGAAAGGAGCGGGAGAGGGAAGGGAGGAAGAAAGAAGGGAGCCGTGGGAAAGGGAAGAATCTTGGAGGGTTTGCATGACAATTGAGAGAGGTGGTAAAATGGGGTATCAATACAATGTCTGCTGCCTGGTCTGAGGCAGAGATAGTATATGACTTCCATAGGGTGAGATGCTGTAGAGGGAAGAGATGAGATATGGGAATGTGATGGTTTGTATATGTTCAGCTCAGGGAGTGGCACTATTAGGAGGTGTGACCTTGTTGCAGTAGGTGTGCCACTGTGGGTTTAGGCTTTAAAACTCTCATCCTAGCTGCCAGGAAGCCAGTCTTCTTCTAGCAGCCTTCAGATGAAGATGTAGAAATCTTAGCTCCTCCTGCACCATGCCTGCCTGGATGCTGCCGTGCTCCCACATTGATGATCATGGACTGAACCTCTGAACCTATAAGCCAGTCCCAATTAAATGTTGTTGTTGGGTTTTTAAATAAGAGTTGCCTTGGTCATGGTGTCTGTTCACAGCAGTAAAACCTTAACTAAGACAGAAGTTGGTACCAGGGACTGGGGTATCGCTATGATAGGCCTGACCATGCTTTTGTTTGTAAGAATGTAGATTTTGAGACTTTGGGATTTGGAAAAGAGTAGAATGCTTTAAGTGGGGCTCAATGGTCTGTCCTAGTATAAATACGGGAGGTTGTGTTGCTGAGAGTGATTCGAACTGAGTAGACCTGGCCCAGTGTGTGGCCTAGAGATTGTTTTCGTGGTGTTTTGGTGAAGAATGTGGTAGCTGCTTTTTGCCTTTGTCTGAAGATTCTGAGGCTAAGGTAAAGATTTATATTAATTGTATCGACAAAGGAAGTCTCAAAAGAGTCTAGTAGAGACTTTGTTCTCTGGTTTAGTTTTATAAAGAGTGTTTTAATGAAAAAAAAATAAGCTGAGAAGGGAAAAATATAAAATGTATGATTCAAGTAATAAAGGGGACCAGGAAGTGAAGTGGAGCTGAAACCTATGTTCAAGGAGATAAAAGACTGAGGGAGTGGTGATCTCAGAGCAAGATCCCACCCAGCTAAGCTTATTGTTGGTGTTTGCAATTGAACTAGGAAAGTTTGGACTTCTAATCCGGAATGAAGTATAATCCAGAAATGGAGGGCACACTTGTGATCCAGATCCCGAGTCTGGAAGACACAGGCTTTTGAACTGGTTTTTGAGGGACAGTGGCCATGAAAACCTTAGGACCATGCATGGTGGTTGTACTGACTGGCTTTATGTGTCAACTTGACACAAGCTGGAGTTATCACAGAGAAAGGAGCTGCAGTTGGGGAAATGCCTCCATGAAATCCAGCTGTAAGGCATTTTCTCAATTAGTGATCAAGTGGGGAGGGCCCACTGTGGGTGATGCCATCCCTGGGCTGGTAGTCTTGGGGTCTATAAGAGAGCAGGCTGAGCAAGCCAGAGAAGCAAGCCAGTAAGTAACAACCCTCTACAGCCTCTGCATCAGCTCCTGATTTCTGACCTGCTTAGTTCCAGTCCTGACTTCCTTTTGTGATGAACAGCAATGTGGAAGTGTAAGCTGAATGAACCCTTTCCTCCCCAACTTGCTTCTCAATCATGATATTTTGTGCAGGAATAGAAACCCTGACTAAGACAGTGGTACACACCTTTAATCCCAGGAGACAAATCCAAGCAGATCTCTGAGTTCAAGGCCAGCCTGGGAGTAAATTCTAGGATAAAACGAGCTTAAGTTCAGGCATGGTGGTACATGCCTTTAATTCCAGCATCCAGGAGATAGAGCCATGCATATCTCTGAGTTCAATGTCAATCTACAGAGCAAGTTCCAGGACAGCCAAGTTTAGGCAGTGAGAGTTGGAAAAAAGAAAACTGGTAATAGAATAAGGGGGACCATGTTCCAGCTCCAGCAAGCTGCAGATCTTAGCAGCTTTGGCCATGTGTCTCTGGATTTAGAGTCAAGAATAGTCGAGACTACTGTGACAACTGATGTTGCTTAGCTGGAGCTAAGAAATTAGTGTTGATTATAAAGAGACCAGCATCACGGAAATGAAATCAGGGAGGTGTTTTCTGAGAGTACAAAGAAGTGGTGTTCCAGAGATAGCCAAGGCTGCACCTCGTGCTGCAGCTGGACTTGGTAATGTAAGAATAACTGAGATGGTATTGGTTTTGAAGGAATGAAGGGGTCGTGGCAAGCACCTGAGGCTGGCACTGTGAAAGGCCAGGGAAAGACATTAGTGAAGATGCAGTCTCAGTTGCAATTGATTGCCCAGGACTGAAGGGGTCATGCAAAGAAGTTGAGGTTTGGCACCACGAAGAGAGCCTATGAGAGGTTATTGGTGAAGTCTGGTTGCAGTGGAAGACCCCAGTGTATTGGAGATGCCAGTACCATGGGATGATCACCAAGAACAGCAGCAGCAGTGGAATGGAGTTAACCAGAGCCTAGAGTGCTACAGAGGGCAGAGCTGGAGAAGTGATGCCAGCCTTTTGTAGGAGCCCATATCATATGTGGATCAAAGACACTGGAACAAGAAGCTGTGAAGCTGGAGTTGACTTGGGGACCTCAAGATGTTAAAGATGCCAGAGCCACAGGATACCTGCCAAGGAAAGCTGTCAACAGGGAGCAGAAGCAGCTCAGGAGAAAGAACTTTGGATGAATCACAGAAGAGACTTTGAACTTTGGATTTTTAACATTGTTGAGGCTGTTATAGACTATGTGGACTTTAGAAGTTGGACTAAGTGTACTTTTTTATTATGCTATGGCTAGGTATGCCTGCCCCCCCCATAGACTTATGTGTTTGAACAAGCCTACAGGGGCCAGGGAGTGGAATGTGATGGTTTGTATATGCTTGGCTCAATAAGTGGCACTATAGGTGTGGTCTCATTGGAGCAGGTATGTCACTATGTGTATGGGCTTTAATAACCTTGCCCTAGCTGCCTGGAAGCCAGTCTTCTTTCTCCTAGACACCTTCGGATGAAGAGCCTCTTAGCTCTGCCTGCACCATGTCTGCCTGGATGCTGCCATGCTCCCACCTTGATGATAATGGACTGAACCTCTGAACCTGTAAGCCAGCCCCAATTCAATGTTGTTCTTTATAAGAGTTGCCTTGGTCATGGTGTCTGTTCACAGCAGTAAAACCCTGACTAAGATAGGGAGTCAAGTGGAACTGCTTCGGAGCCCAAACTGGTACACCCCAGAGGATGACAGCCTGTACCCCACGTTTTTGCAAGGTGCAGTATCACATTGCTTTTGTGAGGATCCAAGCAGATGCAACAGCCCCTCTGGGGGCCTGCAGTTATTGGAGTTGCTGGGAATAGTGCCCTGGGAAGAGCAATAATGACAGTGACAGGGGCCAGGCTCCCTTTCAAGTGCTTCAGCAGGTGGCAATAAAGAACCTGTGCAGAGGCTCCCTGGAGAGCTCTAACCGAGCAGGGACAGAACAGGTGCACACCTGCAGACAGTTTGGGTCTCCACAAGCACTGGCCTGAGATTCTCATGCTGGTGCAGGCTAGGGCCGTGAGCCAGGGAGTGTCTACTGACGCCTGCGGGGCATGATGTATGCACCTGGGATTTTAACCCTGGACAATACTTTTTTTGTTTAGGATTTTTCTCCCTAACTACAGTATATGTTCCCAGAGTTCCATGCTGGAGCTGGGGAGATGGCCCCATGTGTGAAGCACTTGCCTTGAAAGCCTGAAGACCTAAGTTTGAAACCCTCAAGCCCGTGTAAAGCCAGGCATGATAGCGCGCACCTGTAATCCCAAGACTTTGTGCTGAGATGGGAGGTACAGAGAGAGCAGAATCTCCAGAAGCATGCGCAGCAGCAAACAACAACAAGTCTGTCTCTAAGGTGGTGGAAGGTGAGCGTCCACACCCGAGGCTGCCCTCTGACCTCCACCCATGAGCTATGGCACCCCCCTCCAGCATGTGTTCACAGTAGCTTTATATCCTAAGAGCCAAGGGTTGTTTTGGAACTGAGTAGGTCCTTACTAATTACTTGTTAAGAGATTGAATCGTGTTATAGAGGAGGGAACCAAAGTCTGGGGAGATGGGAAGTAACTTAGGCAATCCAGCTGTGGTGGGTGGAGCACTGGCTAGCTCGAGAACCAGGCGTGTATTGGTAGATGTTTGTCAACTGGCTTTTTGGAAGAACAAGTGACGGCTGTGATTTGTACTATACGAATTGATCTTCATGACACAATACACCACCGTGGATGCTTCCAAGCTGATGTGAATCTGCTGGAAGATTCTCTGAAAATTAACTCTGGGTGTCTCAGTTAGGGTTTTATTGCTATGAAGAGACACCATGACCATGGCCAGAGAGGTTCTGTAACACCTTTCTTCTATCCTTGATGGTAATGTCAGAACCGCATGGCCGAAGCTTCCAAGTTCTGCTGCTTGCTGGGTTTGGCACATGGCCTCCTGGTAAAAACGACATCCCACCAGCTTTCTGTTTTCCATGGTTTCCTTCACTGCCTAAGCTTGGCTGTCCTGAGTGTGTAGAGTAGGCTGGCCTCCTACTCAGAGATCCACATGCCCCTGCCTCTGGAATGCTAGGATGAAAGGGGTGCACCTTCACACCTGGCTCTGACCTTTTCTTTAGCTCATTTTCATAAACTGGAAACGTAGCTAGGCAGGATCGTGCCATGAAGCCATGGCTCCTGTCTTAGTCAGGGTTTCTATTCCTGCACAAACATCACGACCAAGTAGCAGTTGGGGAGGAAAGGGTTTATTCAGCTTACATTTCCACATTGCTGTTCATCACCAAA
>NC_034592.1:140119631-140121654 GCF_900095145.1 Mus pahari
GTCAAGTTGACACAAAACTAGCCAGTATAGCTCCCTTCATTCTGTTTAACATCAAGATTAAAAAACAAACAAACAAAATCATTTATCTCCTTGAATCAAGGATTTAGCTCCACTCTACTCCTTGGTGCCCCGTTTCTCCTTGAACAGTCTCTAGGCCACACGCTAACATTCTTCTCCATTGAAACCTCTTGAGGCAGGCTCCCATAAGTTCAAATCACTCCAGGTCTTCCATGTTCCTACTAAGATGGCCCATTAAGCCCCACTTAAAGCATTCAACTGCTTTTCTAATCCAAAATCCCGAAGTCTGCATTCCTCCGAACCAAAGCACGGTCAGGCCTGTCACAGCGATGCCCTAGTCCCTGGCACCACTTCTACCCTAGCCAGGGTTTTATTGTTGTGAAGAGATGCAATGACCATGGCAACTCTTACACGAAGGTTTCACTAAGGCTGGCTTACAGTTCAGAGGTTTAGTCTATTATGGTTATGGTGGGAAACATGGCATCGTGCAGGCAGATGTGGTGCTCGAGAAGGAGCAGAAAGTTCTACATCTCAATCTGTGGCTATCAGGAAGAGACAGTGACATACTAGCCAGGCTTGAGCTTCTGAAACCTTAAAACCTACTCCCTAGTGACACACCTTTCCAACAAAGCCACACCTCCTCCAACAAAGCCACACCCCCTCCAACAAGGCCACACCTCCTCCAACAAGGCCACACCTCCTAATATTGCCACTCCCTACGGGCCCATGGAGGTCGTTTTTATTCAAAACACCAGACTGGACTTTTGCAAATCTGCCTATTCAAGCTGACTGAGGCAAAGCACAAATTAGAACATAGCTCTGTTCATGGCCCAAAAGAATGCTCTTACCTTTATTCTGTCCTGCCTCTCTGGAGGTCACAATCTACACTTAATTGAATGGGTGGGGAGAGACATGCAAATGAACTCTGTTAAAAGCAGTTTGCACAGGCCACCCTTTAAAAACAGAAACCCAATCAGAAAACATCCCTGTTTTGACGATCTCAACAAGTTCCCAAAGTAGATAGCATAAAATCCACTCTCCTTACCAATGCTCACAAAGTTCACGGTGAAACCTTATCTATCATGTTCTGGGCTTTGAAGATTCCAGGGTGAGGTTGACAAACTCAATCCCAACTTTTAGAGAGTCTGGAGTCCAATTAATGAGGCTGTCAAAACATAAAATGTCAACCATCAAATACAAAATGACAGATTGAGTCTGTGAACAGTAGAGGAAGTGCTAGCAGAGAGAATAATGAGGAGAGGTTGTGGCAGTTTGAGGAATAACAATTTTCTTATGTGTAGTTGGAGGTAGTTGAATGGGGTTTTTGGATGGCGTCTGTTGTAATCCCAGAAGAGGAACGCCTTGACTATCTCAATAATGGGCAAATTCCTTCCCCAGAAACCCCTTTTTATAAAAATGTGTGTATGTGTGTGCTTCTGGGTTTGTGTGGAAATCAGAAGAGAGCATCAGATCCTCCAGAACTGGAGTTACAGGCAATTGTGAGCTGTCCAGCATGGGTGCTGGGAAGGCAAGTAGATGTCCAGAGAGCAGTAAATGCTCCTAAGTGCTGAGCCATCTCTCCAGACCCCCAGACCCTTTAATACAGTTTGGGTAGACAGGAGAAGTTCCAATTGTCACTGGGTCTGTGTCAGTGAATACACAGGGGAAAAAAAACAAACGAACATGATATCAACGGTTTCTCAGCCACCAGTAACCTATGGTGGGAAGCCATTTTGTAAGCCCAGGGAAGCATGATGGGAACCACAAAATGAAATCCACATATACAATTTCAGTATATTTACTAAGTACACTTAACAAATGGGAAGAAGATCAAATTCATTTCATAATATATCTCCCTTTACTAAGTGTAAAAAAAAAAAAAAAAAAAAAAAAAAAAAAAGTTTTCCCAGACTAAAGACAAGTAAATTCAGTGTTTAAACACGCGTCTGGCACACAACCACACACACAGGGAGAGAGAGAGAGAGAGAGAGAGAGAGAGAGAGAG
>NC_034592.1:140121689-140196494 GCF_900095145.1 Mus pahari
GGGGGGTGGGGGCAGAGGCAAGCGGATTTCTGAGTTCGAGGCCAGCCTGGTCTACAAAGTGAGTTCCAGGACAGCCAGGGTTATACAGAGAAACCCTGTCTCGAAAAAACGCAAAGAAAGAATAATAATAATAAAAAAAAAAAGGAACCAGTTCAAGTACGAAAAATCCACTGTACATCTGAGTCACACTTAACATCTCAATTAGGACTAGCCACACTTCAAGTGCCCAGTAGCCACATGTGATAGGACTAGCTACACATGACTAAAAACGGGGCGCACAATTTCAAACCTCAGTTCCTTTCTCTCCCTCTCTCCCTCCCTCTTCCCTCCCTCTAGCCCTGGCTGTCTGTAGAGGAGGCTGGCCTCAATGTAAGACATCTGTCTGCGGAGCTCTGCCTGCCTCTGCTTCCCCAGTGCTGGGATTAAAGGCATTCAACACCACCAACCGACCAACTTCAATTATCTGTGAAATGAGGGTGAAATAAGAACAAAAGTGCCAGTCTCCGGAAGCCTTGTAAGGTTACCCACGACACGTCAAGCTCTCTGCTCTACACTTGGATGACCGCCTGACTTTTAGGTTCGTCCCCTTCCCCGCCCCTTCAGGACACAGGCGGAAGCAGAATTGTCAAAACGCGGCGCGCTTTACGGCAGCGCTTCCTTTTACGGCAGTGTGGCGGGCGCACCGGCCACGCGCTCTTTTACTCCATTGGTTCTGGGGCCTGACGCTTTCCGGCGGTGTGTCAGGAAAAGCCTCTGAGCGGCCCGTGGTTCGGGAGTTGAGTGGAGGCAACCAGGGTACCCTGTGCTGATTGGGTCCGGAACCATGGACGTGGGTGAACTTTTAAGCTACCAGGTAGGTGCAGTTGGCGAGGCCGGAGGGCTGCTCATCCCCGCTCAGGTAGCAGGGACAGAGTCCCGTCACCTTGCCTCCCCTCGGTCCCTGGCCCTCACTTCTCATGTCACCCGGGCTTGCATCCTGTCATTGCACTTCACTCCCCCAAGCCCTCTGGACCCTTTCGACCCCTTCCTTCTCCAGACCTGAGCCTTGTGATCTCTCTTCTCCACCCGGTAGCCCTCAGCTCCTCTTCCGTCTCGTTTCTACTAGTTCACAGGGCTTGGGGAGACAGTTGTGGGGAACACTGGGTTTTGTTTTGTTTTTTTTCCCCTCGGTGTTGAGCCTCAGTTTCTTTACCAAGTGTCGGTGTAGCTTTGGATAAGTCTTTCTCCCGTCACGGACTCTCAGTTTTTCTTTTTAAATCTATAAAGTGGATATATGTGTAAGGTCATTTGAAAGTGCAGAAACCTGCGCCCAGGTTCCCCGCTATTGTTAATCTGTTAGGAAGATGGAGCTTGGGATGGGGTCGGTAAGAGACCTCTCGACCTCCGTGCTCAGGGTGCTTGTGGGGAACGGGTGACCCAGAGAGAAGAAAGGACTCGCCTGAGGTCACTCAACAGTTACAAAGCTTAAGTGTCCAGACGCTCAACTCAAAGTTTCCTCCCCTCTTTTGACTGCCTAACGAGGCTCCTATGTCCGGCTTTGTTTTCATTAGCTGCAATGGCGTTGGAACCCGTAAACTGTAAATATTCTGAATTAGGAAGTACTGTAATTGTAAATCACACTTCATTTAAAAAAGGTAGTATTTTTATATTGGTCACAGATCCTTCCTTGATCATATTGATTGAATTGTGTATACGAGGCCATAATATGATGGAGCAGACTTTGGGTGATGGGTGAAATAAAAAGTGGGTAAGCCAGCCTTATCCACTTGCATTGTGTTCAAAGTGTGATGTTTTAAAAGTGATAGCTCTGCAGTGGAGAGTAGGCCGAAAGAACCTTTTAACCTGAGCTGTCGGCCATGGCTGCCTTGAATCTCAGTGCCTGAAAGTTGGGAGGCAGCGGCCAGTGTGGGTCACTGAGTTCCAGGCCAGCCAGGGATACATAGTGAGACACCCCACCACCACTACAAAAGTTTAAAAAAAAAAAGAAAAGAAAAATAAAAAATAAATAATAAAAAGGTCTGGATTTGGAGCCCCAGGTTGCCTTCCATCTCTTTTTCCTTACTAACTAGTTGTTGTAATCATGAACAAAATACCTCATGGTACCTACCTTATGGTCTGTTGTGAAGAAATTTCTTCTTTTAAGAGTCTGTTAAGAAGCTGGCGCCTTTAATTCCAGCACCTGGGAGGCAGAGGCAGGCGGATTTCTGAGTTCCGACGCCAGCCTGGTCTACAGAGTGAGTTCCAGGACAGCCAGGGCTACACAGCCAGGGCTACCCTGTCTGGGGGGGGGGGGGAAGTTAGGAAATTTACAGTGGGCCAGGTGGTTGTGACACATGCCTTTAATCTCAGCACTCAGAGTCAGAGGCAGGTGGATCTCTTTGAGTCCGAGGCCAGCCTGGTCTACAGAGGGCAGCCAAGGCTACACAGAGAAACTCTGTCTTGAAAAACAAAACAAAAGCAAACCAAAATGAAAGAACAACAACAAAAAGCCTAACTATGTCTGGTGGTTGGTGATTCACACCTTTAGTCCCAGCATTTGGGAGGAGACAGAGGCAGGTGGATCTGTTCAAGGCCAGTCTGGTCTACAGAGTGAGTTCCAGGACAGCCAGGGTCTCAGAGAAATCCTGTCCGGAAAACCAAGCCAAGCCAAAAGAAAAGAAAAAAAAAAGAGAGATATAAGAAGCAGTGTTAGACCAATGTTTGTTGCAGTTAAAACAGCCCATAAATAATAATATTGGTAGTTATTTTCTTTAGCCAATATATACAACACTGGTCCCGTAGATGGAGACTCCAGGCCTGATGAGAAAGAATACATAAACAACAGATAACAGATGCGAGGCCATAATAGTTTTCTCTTTAAGATAGGGTCATTGATGATGGAACAAGAAAGGTGGTGGGAAGGTCACTGATGAGTGCTCGTCTGGGAGTTCTGGGCTGGCTAGTCCAGTCCATTGATTCAGATGTGGAGCAACACTATCAGAAGGGGCCCGTTCTTTGGTTACAGATATTTGTTGACCATCTACTGTGTACAAGGTACTTGGTCCACTGAGCATATGTGGATAGAAATGAGACAAGGCTCTTGCTTTTGTGTGAAAAGGCGAATATGGTGGGGGAGTCACCAGAGAATAATTAAGGAAGTAAACAAGACCTTTAGATGGCTGGAAGTGTTGTGAGGGAGTGCAGCAGAGTCCGCCTTGGAAGTGTGAGCATACGTGGTGGCTATTGTGCACATGGCTATTGCACGTCGAAAGAGGGGCCCATCTGCATCAAGTTCTTTCTTATGTGTAAAGTACACCCTGTGTCTCACAGCTTTATTGTGGAAAGATGAACTATCTTAATTTTTTAATGTGGATTACATTTGATATATTGGATTAAGGATAATAGATTATTAAACTTAAATTTTGTGCCTACTTCCAAGTTTAATCTATGTAAAGTTTGTTTGTGACTTCTGTTGTATTTCTGTTGGCCAACACCACTGTAAATAGCTCCTTTTAGGGTCTCTGTAGACTGAGTCATCAGGGAAGGAGTCTGATGAGCCAGCATTAGTGCTCTGAAGGTTGAGGAGCCGGCATATGACAAGGCAGAATACTGAAGGCAGGAGCAGCAACTGTGAGTGCAGGCCTTGGCCCATTAGATGAGCAGAGAGAAGAGCCGTGTAGCCTGAACTTGGGGAGTGAGCAGGACACCAGAAGGGGATGGAGCTGGAAATGTTGGCAAATTACAGACGATGTAGGACTTCCTTAAAAGCCTTTGCATTTAGAGAGGTGATGCAGATGTCTTCATTCAACCCACCTGTTTACAATTTACCAAGAACTCAGATCTGATAGACCCAGCTAAGGTTTCAAGCCAGGGCCATGACTGACAGGCCAAGGCAGTGACTGACATGTCTCCAGAACCTTGGTCTTGTAATTGCAGCTCTGTTCCTTTCAGCAGGGTCTACCTCCGTTCCTATCTGAAAAGGTGGTAGTCTTTTTTTTTTTTTAAGATTTATTTATTTATTATACATAAGTACACTGTAGCTGTCTTCAGACACACCAGAAGAGGGCATCAGATTAAATTATGGATGATTGTGAGCTACCATGTGGTTGCTGGGATTTGAACTCAGGACCTTTGGAAGAGCAGTCAGTGCTCTTACCCGCTGAGCCATCTCACCAGCCCCTGAAAAGGTGGTAGTCTAATCTAGAATCTGTAATCTAAATCTATAGAGTCAAATCTATAATCAGTCAGACATGGCCATTCTCCTGCGGGAAATCTTGAGGATGAGATGAGCCTATAGAAGTGAAGGTGCTTTGAAGACAGTGATAATCTTACACAAAATAATTAGTTATTTATCTGCCTCTTCACTAAATCCATATAACAGCCTTACTAGGAACTAACTTTCTTTTCTAGTCAGGGTCTTATGTAGAACAGGCTGTCCTCAAACTCACTTTGTAGCCAAGGGTGACCCTGAATTTCTGACTCTTCTGTCTCGCCTTTCAAATGCTGGGATTGCAGGTGTTCATCACCACACCTGGCTTATGGTATGCTTTGGACAGAGCCAGGGCTTCATGAATGCTAGGCAAGCACTCTACCTACCAAGTGAGCTACATCTCTAGTCCAGGAGGAATTCCCTGGACTCAACAGAGTCTCGCTATATAACCCTGACTGACCTGTAGACCAGGCTAGCCTCAAACTCACAAACATTTGCCTGCTGCTTGCCATTGCCTTTGGAGTGCTGTGATTAAAGGCATGGCCATGTCCGGTATGAGGAACTGTTTTAATCCCTGGTTTACAGTGGGAGAAACTGAGACCTAGCCATGGAAGGTACCTAGCCAGAGAGTAGTACTCAGGCAGTCCTATTCTGTAGCTGGAGCTCCTGACTGTTCTGCTGGTCTGTCTGCTGTGTGCCATAGGCAGAACTAATGTGCTTGCAGATAAGTTGTCAGCACATCCTCCAAAGGGAGATGATGTGACTACTTCATGGAAAGGGAAACTGGAGCTAGGGAGGCAAGTTTCCTTCCTGTCTGTGAAACTCACACAGCCAGGAAGCAGTAGAACCAGCACTGAACACCCAAGCATGTTTGCCATTTTGAAAAAAGCCTTTGTGTTGATGTGCATATGTAGAAGAAAGCATACATTGTAAGCACTGTTGCATATAGTCAGCACTGGCAAGGCCGACTGCCACTGAGCACTGGAGCAAAGCTATCTGGCTGGAACATTCCCAACTCAAGTGTTTGACTCAGTGTCCTGAGAGTTGGGGGTGTGCATTTGGGGTGTTGCTAAAGCTGGTGGTCAGGGATTGTCCACGAAGGCACCCTGGTCTAGAATCATCTGCATTCACTTAAGCTTTTCCCAGTTGAGACAACCCTTGCTTCTCCTGGGCACTGGTCTGCAGGCTTTTCAGCTTAAGCTGTATTCTTCCCTGCCACTCAAAATGGAGAGCAAATCACTTAATCTCTCTGGGCCTCAGTTTCCTCCTATGCCTAATGAGGGGATTAAGTATGACTCTCTCCAAGGTCCCTAGTAGCTTTAAAATTCTGCTATACTAATTATTTAGGACAAGGACTCCAGAGAGTCCGGTAGCTGAAAAAGCCTGATGGGGTAGAAGTTGGGGCTGGAGACCTGGTAGATTTGGGTTCTAATCCAGTCTTTATCAGCACTTATCTGGGTGACTCAGGACAAGTCACTTTCCCTCTCTGTACATCGTTCTTCCCGTCAGTTGTAAAGCGAGGAGGTCAGACCGTACAACTTCTGGTTCTTTCCGTTCTGAAACTCGGGGTCTAAGGTGAGCAAGAAGAAGTATCATACAGCAATAGGAAGTGTTTATTAAAAGTTTAACAATTTTTTTAGCATGCTTATTAAATTTCATTTTTGGGGCAAGTCAGTGGGAAGATTGCAATTTTCTGCTGAGATTGGTTCTTCCAGTAATAGGCAGGAGAGCGCCTGAGTGCATGCCTTCTACCCTTGACAGATGTTAACAATTCATTTGAGAAGACAGGAGAATTACAATGTGGACAGGAGGTGGTGGGTAAAGTCTTAAAGAGGAAACCAGTTATGTTCCCAATATGGAAATGCACTTTTTGATGCCTTCAGGCTTAGACATCTCATCAAGAGGTGTGCCCAGCAGTGGCTCGGCAGAGAAGATTCTGCCGCATAGGCGCAGAGCTGAACTCCAGGGCACTCTCATTAATACTCATTCCACAGATGTCTGGGAGAAA
The DNA here is from genome assembly GCF_900095145.1 of Mus pahari. Classification (NCBI taxonomy): domain Eukaryota; kingdom Metazoa; phylum Chordata; class Mammalia; order Rodentia; family Muridae; genus Mus; species Mus pahari. The sequence goes on from NC_034592.1 coordinate 140,127,887, forward strand.
GTTCTTACCTCTGAAGTTTTGCAATAAAGAATTCACATTTAGTTCAGATTGGCTCGGCAGGAACGGCTGGCTTTGCACCACCAGAGGAATTCTCTTTGAGACAGATTGGGGTCAGGGACCCTTGGCCTGGGTGATATTGCAGACACCCACTCCCCCTGTCAGATGTGGGTAATATCAGCATTTTCTTGGATTGGAGGGGCTTCTACCAATCTCTGTTTTGCTCCTTTCCCATTTCTTACTTTTGAAATAAAATGATAATCAACTGTCAGAAATAGTATGAAAGATTTTGAGGTGAGGAAAAACCATCACCCTAATCTAAGGACTATTTTTTTGTTTTCATAGTCTCCCAGTTTGTGTGCCTGTAAGTGTTGCATATGGGCTCTTTTGTGTTGTTTATTTTAACTAAGCATGCATTTCTTTTCTACATAGCTTTCATGTTGTTGTTCTCTAATGTATGTGAACTTTTGTTTGAGTAGTAGGCCATTTTTCCCTCCATTATTTCTCCTTAGTTGGCAATTTCAGTAGTATTCAGGTTTTTGTTCTTGGAGGTATATTGTGTGGAGCTTCTTTGTTCAAGTGGCATTTCTCCCTCCCCTTGTCACTCATAATTACTTTGTGCTATTTCCTGAGGTAAGGGCCACATGTGTTAAAAATCATTGAGACCTGATCTGGGCTTGAAGAATTCATGATATGAGATGTGAGGTGGGTATTTAAACACCTCACTGTGAGTATGTAAGTATCCCGGGAGCACTGTGCAAGGAGCATTTGGATAAGCTGGGGGTGGGGGGGGGCTGGATCAGAGGGCGTGGATTCAGTTGGGTCACTGAGAAAAGAGAGGGCTTAGAATCCCAGCCCTGATGGAGGAGTCTGTGGGTGGCAGAGGAGGCTGGGAGGGGTCAGTTGCCAACTGTTAGGAGCAAACTTGTGTCATGGGTGTTCAGGGAATTGGGGGAGTAGCCAGAGAGAGTGGGGTCCCTTTAGCTGCAGGGACAATGCGGCCAGCGCTCATGTGGGGCCATTCCTTCATTCAGCTCCATGTGCTCCTGTTTACTGCAGTCCTGATGGCACTGCTTGTAGTGATTTATATTTCTGCCATTTATCTAGTAGGCACATAAAGTGCTAGTTCAGAGTTATTTGAGTGAGTATATTTTTCTTGTACATGTTTATCATTTGTACTTCTTGCTACCTGCTTTCCCCCTTTTAAAACAGTTTGTAATTGAGCCTTTTCAGTTTTTGTTTTTGTTGTTCTTGGGTGTGTAAGACACATTATTGAAAGTCTGAACTCTTGAGTTCAAAATGCATCCTTCATTTTTGTGGCAGCCTCATGTTATGTTCTAACCTTGAGAATATTATTCTGATCATACTGAAAGAGACTGCTTTTTGCATGACAGCTTCATGCTTTGCCAGGTTAATTTTGTTAGCAAGCTGGCTATAAATAACAGGTAAAGAGCAAGTCCCACGGGTTCCTCCCCATTTATTTCCCCTCACCGTGCTTTTTCTCCTGTAAGTCCATTTCTTCTCACCATGACTTCCTCATCTGTCTTTCCTCCTGCTCATTCTTCTCACAGAATATACAGTATGCTCCTGTGCCTCCTGTAAGTTCAGGGAGGCAGCCAGCATTTAGCAGCATGTCATTCCCATCTTCAGTGTTCAGAATGGTTGTTTGGGAACGGCTTGTGTATTAGCTTTCTTAATGCTGAGATCAAACACTTGACAGAAAGCAACTAAAGAGTGCAAAGGTTTGTTTTGGTCACAGTGTTAGGGAATACAGTTTATATTACTTACTCTCCTGTTGCTGTGATTAAATCCTGACAAAAAGCAACTTAGGAAAAGGTTTCTTGTGGCTCACTGTTCCAGAGCGTAGAGTCCTCCCTGGTGGGGAAGGGATGCAGCCGGAGCATGAGGCTGCCCGGCAGTCAGGGAGCAGAGAGGTCACATTTCATGTACACATGGGCACACAGGAAGTGGGGCCAGGCTATAAACCCTCAATGCCCGTCCTCAGTGATGGGCTTCCTGCAGCAAGGCTCTGCCTTCTAAAGAGTTCAGAACCTTCCCAAACAGCGGTACCAACTAGGGATCAAGTGTTCAGACATTCCAGCCTTTGGGGGGCACCCCTCATTCTAGTCACTATCGTTCCATTGTGGTAGGGAACACATGGCAGTCGGCATGTGAGGGGCTGGTCACATTGCATCCACAACCAGGAAGCAGAGGTGATCAGCTGGTGATCAGCTGGGATTTTCTTTTCACTTATTTCTGGAGCCTAACCCATGGGCTGGTATTCAGGAAGGGTCTTCCCTCCTGGGTCAAAACTCTTGGGAAACTCCCACACAGATACACCCAAAGGTGTGTTTCCATGTTGCTCCTAAAGATTTATTTATTGCTATTTTTTAAGTGTAAGTGTTTTGCTGTGTTGCACATATGGGTACCATGTGCATGCTTTGTGGCCAAATAGGCCAGAGGAGGGCATTGAATTGCCTGAAACCTGGAGTTACATATAGTTGTGAACTGCCAAGTGGGTGCTGGGTGCTGAATCCAGGTCCTCTGGAAGAGCAGCAAGTGCTTTTAACTGCCGAGCCATCTCACTAGCCTGGGGAGGGTGGGGGTCAGGGAGGGGCTTGTCAAGTTAATCAGTGCAGACTAACCATGGAGACCGGATAAGTGTATTGTGGAGTTTCCTTCCTTTCGAAGCTCACGCTTCTCTGCCTCGCTTGCAGGCTGGGATAGGGCCCTTCCTTTCACTTCTGAGGATGCTTGTCACATAGCCTTCTGAACAGTTTTTCTCTTACGTTTTTGTATATTTGTTTTTCAAGACAGGGTTTCTCTCTGTAGCCTTGGCTGTCCTGGAACTCACTCTGTAGATTAGGCTGACCTGGAACTCACTCTGTAGATTAGGCTGACCTGGAACTCAAGAGATTCACCCGCCTCTGCCTCCTGGGTACTGGGATTAAAGGTGTGTGCCACTACCACCTGACTCTTATTTATTTATTTATTTATCTATTTATTTATTTAAAATTAGTTATTTTTATGTGTGTGGCTGTTTTGCTGCATGTATGTGAACCTTCTGGGTGCAGTGCCCCCAGAGGCCAGAAGAGGGCATCAGATACCCTGGGAGTGGAATTACAAATAGTTATGATCTGCTATATGGGTGCTGGGAATTATATTTCTCTGGAAGAGCTGCAGTATCCTTAATCATCTCCCAGTCCCTAATTTACCTAATTTAACTCTTTAAAAAAGTGTGTGTGTGTGTGTGTGTGTGTGTGTGTGTGTGTTTGTGTGCGCGCGCGCGCGCGCGTGCACCCGCTGCCGGCTCTCTCACTAATGCTCCATTTTTTTTAGTTCAGTGTTCTGTGGAGGTTCCTGCGTTTAATTGTCAAAGTTCCTTGGTTCCCGTGTCAGGGTTTGAAGAGTACTGGTTTAAAAACCCCACATTGTTGAAGAATGCCTGTGGCCTTTTCTGCCAGCGATTTCTTGGGCCTCGCTGTTCCTAACTTTTTACTAGAGTGTGGCTGTAGCCCCAGTCTTGTCCTTCAGAGGAACCCATCCAGTCTTCCGCTTCAGCTCCTTTATGTAGCTACCTGTTAGCTCGGGAGCCCTGATTGACATTTCTTGTGTCGACTGAGCTTCTGGCCAGATGTTCAGCTATCACACAATCCTCTGCTTCCTCCTCTGTCCGCCCACCCTCCCTCCCTCCCTCCCGGCCCAACTTCACATTTTAGTCAGGGCTGTCAGCTGCTCAGTGACTTGAAAGAAGCCTTGGGGCTTCTTTCAGAGATGAAAGAGCTGCGAGATGAAAGATTCTCTCCCCCTAGACCGAATGAGCTTGTGAGCCAACTCCTTCCAGGAGGAGAAGGCCTGTGCCTGTGAGTGACTGATTCAGTCTGGGGAGGAAGAGGCTCAGTGAAGCTTGGGGAGCTTGCATTCCAGAGGGACCTCCAAAGGTTTGAGGTCCTGGCACCCAGTGTGCCACACAGTGCTGTCACACGGGGTGGCATCAGCAAGGTGTGGTGGGATCCTGAGCCAGACAGTTCCACCGTGGGACAGAGGCTTCCCAGAGGAGGAGGGCTGTGTCCTTAAGAGCCTTCTTTTTGTCCTCACTGTTTCCACCACCACCTCAAGCTGTAGCCCTGCAAGGCTTTGCCACCCTGGTGGCTTCCCAAACAGGCTTGCTCTTGTTCACGTGGCGCTGTTGTCACGGTAGATGAGGGTCCATTTCCTTTGTCTGCTGACAGACCATGCTCTTCTTCAGGCATGGAGATCATACAGAGGTAGACACAGCAACTGTTCCCTCTCCATTTCAGAAAGACTGGTTGGGCTAAGGTCATAGTGAGTAAATAGCCTCCTTAATTCTGGGGGTAAAATTGGGGACCAGCCTCTTTCTGTGCTCTCAGTGGCTGTCACTGTTTTTCAGTTGGGGGATTGAATGTATAAGGTTGAACACGATAGAGAAGTTTTTCTATATAAAAATGACTGCATCAGAGAATGCAAAGGTTCAAAATAGCTTGTCAGTACCGTGAGAGGAAAGGATGGAAAGCTGTGAAGTCGCTTTAATGTTTAGCATGGCAGATGAATGCAGACTGTGGGTCAGATGGCCTGATTTGAACCCCAGTCCTGCTGAGAGCTAGCTGTGTGACCTTGGTCCAGTTAATTAACCTCTTTAAGCCTTGGCTTTTATCTTTCAAATGGAGATCATCTAACAGGACTACCTCTAGCTCACCATCTCTAGAAATATTCTTATGTTATCATTACCGTCTTTTAAAAACAAACAATCCCAAGGTCTTACCTTGTAGCCCTGGCTGCCTTGGAATTCTATGTAGAACAGGCTGGCCTGGAACTCTCAGGTCCACTGCTTCTGCGTTTTGAGTGCTGGGATTAAAGGCAGGTGCCTCCATGTCTGGGTATCATCTATATAAAAAAAAACAAACAAACAAAAACAGAAACAACAGAGGATTGAATGAGGCAGCTTTGCTGGGATAGTTCTCAGTAAATAGGAGCTGTTTATTTTTGATATGCCAAACATGTTACCGGGAAGCAAGTTTGTCTTAAATTTTGCAAAGCTGCCTCAGTGTTCCCAAGATCTTTGGTTCCTTGGAGATTAAGGCTTAGAATTCAATAAAGCAAAATGAGAACAGTTTGTCACCCACACTTCCACAATGTAGCATATTCTCAGTAGGCTAGAGCACAGCCCTGTTCCACCACAGTTAGCCGTCACCGATAGCAGAAATTATGCCTCCAGCAGCTGCCATTTGTCCCCAGGTCTCCTCCTAGGCACTGGGAAATCACAGTTTCTGCTTAGCAGGCACCGGAATCTCACTTACCAATCACCTCTGCCTTTGTCTTTCCTCCTAGTCATCCTGAGGGAGGTGCGTGGGTTTGATCTGAGTCTTTTGTAGCTGGAGAGAAACTGAAATTAGGAGATGGAGCCTGAGTTCTGAGCCCTCTTTTACCTTCTTCTGAGTCAGCCATTGGCCTTTTCACCTGACTGTTCAGAGCCAGTTTCTTTTCCATAGAGATCCAGAGTGAGCTTAGGATCCCAGCTCCATACAGGCTGGCAGATAGATACACAGTGGGTTATCCTTGTCCTGGAGGTTAGTAAATAGCCACGGAGCTGTCATCTTTATTTTTTGGTATGGGTATGGCTGGGCGCAAGTGCCCTCGCCCTGCCCCCTTGGTGTGTGTGTGTGTGCGCGCGTGTGCGTGTGCGCGCGCGCATAAGTCAGCGGTACAGGAAACAATGTTGGGTATTGTCTTCGCTTACTCTCCACCGTTTGAGACAAGATCTCATCCGGAAACTTATTTGTCCAGACTGGCTGGCCAGTGAGCTGCAGGGATCTACCCATCTCCACCTCCCCAGAGCTGTGGTTATAGGCATAGGCTGCTGTGCCTGGAACTCAGGTCATTGTGGTTCTGTGGCAAGTACTTTACTACTGACTAATCCAATCACCTGAACCCCTTGATTTTTGTTTTTGTTTTTGTTTGTTTAGGTGGAGTCTAGCTGTGTAGCTCAGTCGGCTGGGAATCCATGATCCTCCTGCTTCAGCCTCCCATGTGCTAGCATTACAGGTGCCACTACCATGCTCAGCAGCATATTGTTAGCCTTGTGTAGACACACCATCCACCTCAGTCCTGGCCTTCCCGTTAGCCTTGCAGTGTACTAACTGACCCAAGAAGGATCTGAAACAGCAAAATACCTGCATTCCAAAAGCAGGTAGGATTGATTATTGAACAAGTTGCTTGATGTCATTCACATGCTTATTGTGTTAATGCCCAGAACTGTGAGGTGGCCAGAGGGATTCCGTTGGACTTAACTAATCATCCCTCTGTATCAGCTCTCTAGTATGGACTGTCGGAAGGCTGTTTTCTTTGCAGCTCTGCGTTTACCGGCCGTCTTTCACTGGTTTCTCCACCCACGGTACTTCAGTGGAATCTCAGATTAGTGATTAATGATGAAAGTATTGGGCATTTTGATGTCACGTAATGGCTTAGCTGAAACAGGGGTGCAGCTGTTCGTTGGTCGGGGGAAGACAGACCTACCAAAGATCCAGCAGACCATCGAAGCTCAGCGATAAAAGAGGACTATTGATCATTGGGGTGGCTGCTGAGAGAAGCCTGTAATGAGGTTTAGAAGGTGGAGCAGGTTGTATTGAATTGTACCTACTCCCGCTTGCCTGCTGTCTGTGGAGAGTGAACTGCAGGTTCTTCATAAACAGATTTTCTAGGTTTCAGAGGCCTGTTGAGGTGGGAATGCGGAGTGAGGAGGAGTCCAGAGGTTCTCATTGCGCCTGCCTCCTCTTACACATGGGGAGGCTGGGACCCAGGCAGGAGAGAACCGTGCCTAAGCACCCAGCTGATGGCTGATGGAGTTGAGAGCAGAACTTTGTCCATGATCATGCCTCCTGTCCTCTTCATTAATTTGAAAACAGATTCTCCTAAACATACACGAGCCTCCGCATTTCACCTCTCCCGTCCGCTGCACTGTGTACACAGGCCATCGTGATGAGTGCATGGTACCTGTGTGCAGGTTTTCTCCTGACCCGCGCAGAGCTTTGACCACTGCATGATGGATGGCACGGAGGGGTTGAGATCCTGGACCACTTCCCCTACCGTTCACTCTTCTCCTTGGTGTCTGCTGTCACTCCATGCTGCCGTGGGACAGATGTCCTCTAAGGCCGTTTGCTTCCTTCTTTGGATGGTATCACAAAACTGTGGTTGTTGGATAAAGTGTAGTTTTGGTAGAACTCATCTACAAGCTACTGAGGTCTGTAAGATTGCAGAAATCACTCATGGCTTGTCTTTGTTTCTTTAAGGCATTTTCCTTTGGCCTGCCACTGGCATCTTGGGCATTAGAGAATGTCTCATCAATAGGGCTTCCTCTGGACCATGTGCCTTTTTGGAGGGGAGCTGTTCATTTAAATCTGCAGCTGTTGTGGTTCTCTTTCTTTTTAAGTGCTTTATTATTTTATGTGTGTGAGTATTTTGTGTATGCGTATGTCTGTGTACCACATGTATGCCTGGTGTCTGGAGGTCAGAAGAGGGCATCAGATTCCTTAGAGCTGAAGTTATGGACAGTTTTGAGCTGCCACGAAACTGCTGGCGACTGAACCTGGGCTCGCAGCAGGCACACTCGGTGCTCTTGACATCTGAGCCATTACTCCAACCCGGGTTGTGTCCTAGCTAGCTAGCATCCACCTCCAGTTTCACACACCCAGCATCCCACGACACCTCGATAGCTGCAGACATCAGAGCTCGGGATGCCCATTCCTGGCCCATTGTGCCTTTCTCGTGCTGGAGGCTCTCTGGCAGCCTCTCCTTCTGCTGCTCTTTGCACCCCTGTGTAGGTAATGGGGTCTGTTTTAGAAATTGGTCTGCATGTGTGCTAGCTGGCTCCTAGCATCTGAACTATATGAATGGAATGGACCTGAACCACCTCAGATGATGTATCTTCTCTCTGAGTCTTCAAGAGCCATGTTTTGGGGGCTGGTGAGATGGCTCAGTGGGTAAGAGCACCCGATTGCTCTTCCGAAGGTCCGGAGTTCAAATCCCAGCAACCACATGGTGGCTCATAACCATCCGTAACAAAGATCTGACGCCCTCTTCTGGAGTGTCTGAATACTTACATATAATAAATAAATAAATCTTTAAAAAAAAAAAAAAAAGAACCATGTTTTGGCCACCGTCCGTTGGTGGTCATTATGTCCAGCCCACCTGAACCTTCTGTGAGAGGATGGTTTGGGTAAACCCCACTCAGGAAGCCCTCTGTTCTTCCAGTTCTTGGGCAGTCTGCAAGTTCTCTGTCTTGGCTCTGTCTCCCTTTGTTATTGTTTCCTAGTCATTTACTAGGGCTTGGCAAGGAGAGAGAATGTTGTTTACTCTTGTTTCCAGGGCACCCTGGCATATGTTCAGAGTCAGACTGTGAGCCAACCCAGATTTTCAGGGGTTAGTAAATTTTATGTGGATTAGTGGTCCATATTGAACCTTTTGTTCTTGAATCGCTCTACACACTTATTAAATGCCAACTACATGTAAAGTATTACACTAGACTCTGGTCAAAGCCCCTGTCTGTGTGCGGCTAATATCCAGGGAGGAGAGACAGGCCGTAAGCCAGAACAAGTAAATAAGAATAAGCAAGCAGACGTCCTGGAAGATGATTCAGATGTGTCGTAAGAGAAAACATGGCCAGTGTAACTGTAGCAATGACTGTTATTTACTTGAGAAAGTTCTAGAGGGCCTCTTGAAGAGATGGTATTTGAGTTGAGAACTAAGAGATGGGAACACCAGCCATATGAACTTCTATACTGCTGTGTGAACAGCCAGCATAGGCCCCAAGGTCAGCCAGAGGAGGGAGGACCCAACTCTGCCATTTCTCCTCAGTGTAGTAGAAGTCATTAGGGCTCTTAAGCTATGGAGTGACACGGTCTGGCTCAGACAAGAGGCCTTGGAGGGGCAGTTTGGCCAGCATGGCTGCTGAAGGGGTGCAGAGTCCACCTTTGTGCTGTAAGGCCACAGCTGACGCCATGCTCTCCCTTGGATAATTGCTTTCCCTCCTCTGCTGTTTCCTGCACATTTCCTCTGTGTTGTGCACTAATCAAGAGCCAGCTCTCTCCTAGTGTCAGGGTTGGCACAGAGTGTGGGCAGAGTGCCCTTCATTGAGTACCCTGGCCTGAGAGAATGAAGAAAGCAGCCCTGGCAGGCCTGGGGACCGCACAGCTGACCCGCAGCACCTGTGCTGTGCGGGAAGCTTTGGAACTGTGAACCCTGTGCTCCTGCAGAGCAGCTGCAGAGGGCCGGAGCTGCTGATTACATGTCGCTGCTGATCTGCCAGATCTGCGGCCATCCCCTCCAAGCCTGCTCTCACACGACAGTAGGTAATTAGGGGCACGGCCGTTCCTAGGGCTCCAGCACATCTGCAGCTGGCTTGGGGTGACAGGACTGGGGGCGGGAGCGGCATTTCTGTTTCTGTCAGTTGTGTAAGAGGCCGCGAGCAGTGTCTGCATATGGCTACTTCTTGATTTCAAAATTTAAAAAAGACCTGGCCCTAATGAAAGGGAGTAATTGCCTGCCCCTGTTGCCTCCAGCAGTCCCCTATGGGGATTCTGCCGTTAGACTTGTCAGAGTTGCTTGCAGGACTTCCCCTGAGTTAGCACTGAGATTTGAATAGGCAGACATAAAGCAAATTAACCAGGGACAAGCCTATCTGCAGAGGAACAGCTCTCTTTCTGACCAGAGGTGCCATTGCCGGGCGTCACCCCAACTCTCCATGCTTCTCAGCCCTGATGAGAGAAGGGGAAAGAATCGCTCCAGCAGCACCTGCAGCAGGCAGTTGTGCTAGGCTCAGAGCTTGAGATGGCCTCAGGCTGTCTGCCGAGGGAAGCACGGGGTGGTCCTCGCCAGCCTCTCACTGGGCATCTGCCTCACCAGCATAACCAACTGGAGAGCCACAATTCATGGTTCACCTATACTTTTCTTCTGTTAGATTTCCTCCTTCCTCTCAGATCTGGCAAGGACACAGAAGGCTCAGAGGGGAAGGAGAGATGGCATCTGCCTCTGGCTGACATGACTTGTGCCATGGTCGCGTGGGGATTCCATAATGAAGATTGCAAAGCACTTTCCATCCTCTTGGAGCCTGCCCCATAATTAGAAGATTAAACATTTTGTTTAAATTAGTAATTTTCCCCTCCCTCCTCTGACTGCCGCAGACTGTCCTTCCTGCAGTGGAGGCTGGTTAGGAGCTGATACTGGGCTTTGTGTTGTAGCTGGGATTGTCAGCAGAAGGTTGAGGAAGTCTTAGTTTAATTAAAAAAGCAATTTTGACTCTTGCTTCACTTCGTGTGGCGCAGCGGCCCTTTTACCCACGTGACCTTTGTGATGGCCAAGCACGGTGAATGTGACTTTTCTCAGGGGTATGACACTGAGCCTGGCAGGGTGACATGGCCGAGAGTTATGCAGCTGGGCCCGAGGGCTCCCCTCTGCAGCAGTGGCAGCTTGCCCTCCAGTTGTCAGATTGTCTTTGTGTTTATGGGAAAAGAGGGTCACTTAGAGGTAAGATGTGTCTAAACAGCTGCAGATGACAATCAGCTCAAAGAGGAGCAGTGGATGTCACCCACCCACAAACGGGACAGGCTGTGACTTCCGTGTTGAAGCCCACTCTTGGAGCCAGGCTCCAGCTGTGTGGTGTACATGTGCTGTGTTCCTTCTCTACTTGGAGGGGGGGGGGTGTCCCAGAGCCGCTTCTGCATGAGACACCCGGGGAGGAGAAGGTTCACCCTTCTTCCTAGAAGACTCCGTGAGTGAAGGCAGCCTAAAATGAAGACAGCAGAGACTTACGGAGAGTGGGGAGGCGCAGCACCATCGCTTTGCCTTGTAGTTCCTGTCACAGGTATCATTTTTGTATAGAAGGACTGGTTACACGTAAATGCCCTTTTCCTCATTGCCCCGAGCTCCTCCAAAGCTGTGGCCAGATAAGAGCTTGCCCTAGGGGAACTGCTCAGTAAATTCCCTTGACTAAGGAAGGATGGAGTGAGGGGTGGATGAGTGATAGAAGCAGCCACCCATAACTGGGGAATACATTGGGTGTCACCTACAGTGTTGTTTGCCATCTCTCCAGTTGCCTGTTTACAGTTCTCCTGCCCCAACTTTCTTCCTGCTGGGATTATCGGTGTGGCAGTCCATAGAAGTATCCAGGTAGAGACCCTAGAAAGACATTCAGCCATTCTTGGTTCCCTCTTCAACCACTCCCTCTTTAGCCAGCAAACCCCAGCAATCCTCCTGTCTGTCCCTACATCATTGGTGCCACAGTTCATCTGTGGCCATACCTGGCTTTTATGTGGGTGCTGACTTTTTTTTTTTTTTTTTTTGAGACAGTGTTTCTCTGTGTAGCCCTGGCTGTCCTGGAACTCACTCTATAGACCAGGCTGGCCTCGAACTCAGAAATTCTCCTGCCTCTGCCTCCCAAGTGCTGGGCTACTTAAACTCTTATCCACTGCGTCATCTCTCCAACCTTTGTTTTTGTTCTTAAACATTTATTTCACTGAAGCCAGGGCCTCACGTATGTTAAGTAGGCCTTTCATGGTGGAGCTAACCCTCAGCCCCTTGCTGCTGCTGCTTCTTTCTTGATGAAGTAGATTAAGCTGTGTTGTGACTGATCTTGGTCTTACTCATAGGAAACTTGCCTTAAATAATAGCAGATGGTCTTCACAAAAGCTCAATTCTGTTCCTCTAGTAACCTGAGAGTTGATTGGCATTTCTTTTAAAGACTAGGGCTGCCTCTGACCCTAAAGCAAGAGATCGATTGATTCATTTATTTGCCAGAGATTTACTGTAACTCCACTGTGGGCCATAATTGCTGTTTTTCTCAGCACCCAGACTTATAGGCAAGAAATGAGTCTGCACAAAGCAATGAGATTGGCTTTTATTTTGTGTTGGTTGGCTTGAGAATATTCATTTTCTATGTATGAAATATATATATATACACACATGTGCATATGTACATATATATTATATAGAGATTATATGTGTGATTAATATTTGTCGTGGACTTTTTCTGGGTTTGGCTTTTCTCCGTATTTACAACAGTAGGAGGGCTTCCCCCACCCCAAGATTTATGGTGATTTGTTCAAGGTCAAACACTAGTGACAGCAAATGTGGCCACCAAAGTGCATTCTCTTCTCTTGTCCTTCTCCATATTCCTGGACTAGTTCCCATCAGTTTCTTGGGTGTTTTGTGTCTCATACAGTCCTAGGATGCACATGTCTACATCACTGCTGTCAGCTCATTTCAAGTGTAAGGAGCCCCAGGCACAGATGTACAGTAAACACGGAAAGTGGGTGAGTCAGGCTGCTTCTGTCACGATTGAATTCTGTGCCACCGTTTTCCAGCTCTATGACTTTGGGCAGAATGCTGAGGTGTCTCTTGCAACCCCACTTGCTCCATTTGGTACTAGGAATATTACCTCTCCAGAAGGCGCGCTTGGGACTGGGAAGAAAGTGGTGCACTTATGACCTGGAGCAGGCCTGCAGACCGTGGTGGCTGTGCCACTTCAGCGGTCATTTGGTAAAAAGCTGTCGGAAGAATTTTCTGGGTTCTTCAGACCCCACAGTTCTAGGATCTCTATGCTTTTGAGTGTGTGTGGGGGGGGGGGGGGCGGGGGGGGGGGGGGGTGTGAAATTTAAGGCCTAGCAAGGCTCATGGTGTGGCTTTGTTTTAAGAGGCGCCTTCTGACTTTCAGGCTGTTTGAGGCAGCCTCGGGTGCTGTGATGTTCATGGCAATCCTCGAGTTTCTGAGTAATTTCAGTCTGAGACAAGTGAGTAGAACTGATGTCAGGTTGCCTTAACACAGGTGTTATAAACAAGATTAAGAGGTTGTTGAAAAGATATCAGTGGAGCTCTGGGGCTGGCTTTCTGGAGTCATTCTAACGTGACAGCTAATGGGTAGTTTGCCTGATGGCTCTCCCTGAGCTGGCTGTAACTGGAGATTCACCCACAGAGGAGCCCTGCTTATGAACATTTGCTGTTCTTTGTCATGAAGTCAAGCCCTGACAGACGCTGTCTTTGAGCCATGCATGTTACTTTCAGATAGTTGAGACCATTTTTCCCTTTTGTTGTTGCTCTGTTTTGTATCTTTTGAGTCAAGTCAGTTTTAAACTTGATATCCAGAGCCTGCTAAGATGATTCAAACAACTGTTTGAGTCCACTGTAGATATTTGGAAGAGAGTTAGGTACCTGTCTCTCAGCTGCAGTGGAGATCTGTCTGTGGGGAGTGTGTTGTTCCTAGCTCGTCTACCAGGTTCTCCTGTCAGGAAGCTGAGGACCTTCACATGCCCCTGACGTCAGTCAGTAGCAGTTAGTCTCAGGTCACTTTGAAATCTGTTTTATAGCCTCCCTGGGAGAGTGGTGTGGGGTGAGGCCGGCACAGTGAATTTGCAGGTAACTACTAAGCCGTTGGCCCCTTGCCTCTCTTCTCCACATGGCCAAGTGGCCAGTGAGCTTTCCTTTTCTAGAGAAATGTTTTCGGACATTGGATGCCAAACTTGGATCATTCCTTCACCAGCCTCCTTCAGCAGCCTTCTTTTTAGTGGGAGTGGAGATGCTGTGCTAACGTCTGTAGCTTGTCAGCCATCTATAAAATAGTAAAACCTTTGAGTAAGGAGACTGAAGTGCATCTAGGGCCACGTCATCTTCATGCATGATGGGCTCATCAACAGGCACGTGTCCAGGTTGAAGGGGCATCTGTCATTCAACCTTTGAGGCCCCCAGCAGGGGGCGCTGCAGAGCCTGGGGCAGTTGTGCTGGGCCCTGCCTTCCTCCCTCTGTAGTATCACATGGAGGCTTGTGTTCACGAGACCTGCAGGTACACGTCCACCCAACTTCCACGTCCCTGGGAAACAGGCTGCTTGTGTGTGAACAGAGTTATGTGGCTGAGATCTGAGATCAAAATGACAGGAGAAGGCTCAAGCAATCAAGGAGGAAGGGCTGACAGATTAATAACTAAAGTTCACACTCGCAATCCAGTCTGGGTCTTCACCCTCCCTTCCCTTCTCCAAGTGTCCTTACTATCTGTCCTGGGTTAAGTGCGTCCTCCCTGCCACAGCCCTTCCCTCCTGTTTGAAGGAAGAATGCACTTCAGAGTTTCAGTGATCTTAGATAGCATCAAGACTTCTTCGACCCACTTTTGTTAATGAATCATCTGTTGCTAGAGGCAGTGGTCTGGTGGCTGGAGACTTCTCTGTCAGTACAATCGCCTGTGACAGATGTGCCTATACAACATTTAGAACCACATGTGGGCTCACTGGTGCCAAATGCACATGCCCCCAACCCCTCATCATCAGAAAGCACTGTGCAAGCCTAAAAAGTGAATTTGTTGTATCTGAGCTATGCTTTAAAACAGTTAGGGGTTTCATGAGACAAGCCCTTCTGTAGCCCAGGCTGGCTGCAGACTTCCTGCCTTTGCTTCACACGTGCTGAACTTACAGGCATGCTGTCGCGCTCAGTAGTTTTCTCATGTCAGCTTGTTGTTTTTAATGTTTAGACTTTGAGAGTGGCCTGGTGTTGGGGGAGGTAACCTGAGGCCCAGCATGAGCTCCTCTCCAAGAGATCTCGGGAAGAGAGTTTGAGGTTATGGTGCATGGAGACCTTCCTTCCACACTCTGGGAACCTGAATTTCCATAGGTAGCACTCCCCTGATTAATGAGTGGCAGAAAAGCCACGGAAGGGGCTTTAATTTTGCTAACGCATGATGGCATTGGGCAGAAGGGATGAGCATGTGGCATTAAGAAGGTCACTTGCGGGGTGCAGGGGAGGCTTTCAGGCTCCAGTCCCTTTTTCTGCTGAGTTCATTCATCTGTAAGTGATAGGGTGAGGCTGGTTGTCTGAGTCTGGATTTCTCTGTCCTTACCCTCTGAATATCACTTACGAAGTGCTGAATGTACTAAGCTTTGAACACAGCAAACCATGTGATTAGACATAGGAGTATAGAAAGATGGAGTCTCTCTGCAGTCAGGGGAACATTGAGAATTTGCGTATTTGTATTAATAGTACATTACCAGTCCTGGCAGCCTGGCTGGTTCTTTGGTGTCTCTGTCCTCTCCCATTTGATCATGACATGGCTCTTGGTCTCTGGTCTGATCCAGATATCTCTCCATGGTTCTGGTGTTTCCAATGTCCACATTAGCCATGGCTAGAAGACTCGCTATCTTCTTTTCTTGCGTTTCTCACAAGATCTCAGGCATCTGGAAGGTAATGCCTGTCTGCGTTTCTTTGTATTTTAACGCTTGTTTTCCTAGCATGGGGCTGTGCAGGTGTGTAAGTCCTAGGGGTCTGGGGAGGCGGATGTTGAGTGTGTCTGTGTGTGAGTGTCCTTTCTTTGTCTGACCATCATGTTCATGGCAACATATGTACTTAATACTCATTTACTTATCAAGCGGAATTGTCTTTTAAATGCAACAACCCTAAAAATGTTAGAAAATAAATCTAAAACAAAATAAAACATGATCTGTAGAGGTATTCTGATTCTATTCTGTGATCATGGCTGGTATTTATCCCACTTCTGAAATTTCATCAGCAAGATGGATAAAACATTTTTTTTTAACTTAAAAGAGTTATGGCAAATTATCATTTTGAAAAGCAGCCAGAGAGAAAGATAGTTTTCACTTAGGTTGAGTAAGGCTCAGATACTGTTTTGTTTTGGTTTTGTTTTTTTGAGACAGGGTTTCTTTGTATAACCTTTCCTGTCCTGGAACTCACTTTGTAGACCAGGCTGGCCTTGAACTCAGAAGTCCGTCTGCCTCTGCCTTTGCCTTCTGAGTGCTGGGATTAAAGGCGTGCGCTACCCGGCACCACTGTCCGGCTAAGGCTCAGATACTGAATGCCAGGATCTCAGAATGCAGAGGGCCTGCTGGGATGGTGGATGGGGTAGGGGCGGGGCTCCCTGGACACTTGTGGTGCTCGGGTGCCTTATCTGTCGTCTTCACCTTAGCAGTATGTGTGTGAAGCCAAAGTCAAAGTCTCAGTGGTTGGGCAGCCAGGATCAGGTACCTCTGAGCATGCACTGTTGGGTGCTGAGCAGGATCCCAGGGTTCCTGCACTTCAGCACCTAAGTCCTGGTTTAATGGAGGCAACAACAATGTGTGTGTGTGTGTGTGTGTGTGTGTGTGTGTGTGTGTGTGTGTGTGTGTGTGTAGCATGCATGTGTGGCAGCAGAGGTATGATCCACCACTGAGGATGCTCAGAAACCTTGATGGAGTGTTTGGAGGACTCTCCCAGGACATGACGTTGGGCTGGGGCTCCAGGCTGAGTGGAGGCTTTCTGTCCAGATGGAAGGCGACTACTACGCTTGCCTCCGCCATTGCAGATCCACCGACTGTGCCATACACTCTATCTCCCTCTGTGCTCTTGAGTACATTACTGAAAGATCTCGTTGATCCTAGCTCTACAAATGGTATTGCAAACCCCTGTTCTTATTCAGCAGTAACAGGTGCCAAAGGACCACAGCAAATGTCAGCCTCACCTACCCCTCGTCCCCAGCCCTTAGTGGTCTTCCTCCTTTCCCCTAAGCTGCTTATATAGCTATGCCATTTTTTTCAAATTCAGTTCAAATCTTTTTAAAAATAAATGTCATAAGTTCCAGGTTTCCCTCATTTCCTTTCCCAGTTCCATTTCGTGGTACAGCCCTTCTCCTTAATGACATCCTCTTGCCCTGCCCAGCAGGCTCCTGGGAATTTGTTTTATTCCCACGTACTTTTTGGCTACCATTACCACATTAACTGTGGAACCATTTTCTTATTGTACGTGTGCTCCAGTGAGCATTGTGTAGCCATCTCTGTGGATGTGAGATTTCCCACATCCCAGTGTTCTCTGGGATAGTTGCATATGTGTCTTTAGTGTTCTTTAGCATCACAGTGAGCTCTGCCCTCACAACACCCCACAAACATGTCAGCGGCTTCATCCTCAGTCAGCCCTCACACTGCCAGATTTTAGTTTTCATTTTTTGTCAGTCTGATGTGTTTGAGTTTTAAGGTATGCTTCCCTAATCTCATGAAGTTGGAGCGCTTTTACATGCAGATTGGCTACTCAGTGTTTTTCCGTTTTGTGATCATCTGCTTATATTCTGTCTTATTTTATGTAATTTTATTACCCTGTATCTTCCTAAAGGTAACTTGGAGGTTGCAGAACAAAGCCAGAGTATTTTAATAATGTAGCATTAATATGTCACATGACTCTAAAATGATTGACTAGCACCCAGATTTCCCTGACCATTGTTCCCCTGCTGTTTGTACAGTACTGCTAGGTCTTGTAGATAGCACTGTTCTGTTGTTACTGCTGTGGGTTGCTGTCGAATATTTCCTGCCACTCCTAATAGAGTGAGGTTGAACTTCTATTAGCTCAGTAAATACCGTGGAGTGAATGAATGAGTGATGATGGCTCTGGTGTAGCTGACAAAACATATTCATAATCAGTGTGCTAAAATGGAGATGTTTTACCTTGCAGTGGCTTTACAAGGGTCTGCCTGTGTTAGTGTTGATAAAGAAACCAAATCAGTATTCAGCTTTCTGATGTAGCTGCAGAATTAATCAGAGAAGATGTCAAAGTAAATCATGGACATTAAAGTGTACTTTGTGTTTCTAGAAAGAAACCTACACTGCCTTTGGAGGGAGGATGAATATATATTCAGGTTTTAACAAGGAATAAAAGTTTTGGGGGGGGAGGAAAAATTAGATTAAGTACAGTCTTTATGACTAGTGATCTGAATCATAAATCACATGGCTTTACCTGTCAGCCAATCAGATTGCAGATTATAAGGGGGCTTTGGTAACTTTGCTTTTTGGCCTTTTTTATTGAAGACTTTTAACTTTTAAAGTTGGCATGCAGTGTAATGGGTTTCATTATGGTACTTCATACATACGTGTCATTATACTGTGTTCTTACACCTGTCCCCTTCCTTGGTGGCTTTCTCTTGCTTACTGCTTTCCTTCTTCAGACA
Organism: Mus pahari; assembly: GCF_900095145.1. Taxonomy (NCBI): domain Eukaryota; kingdom Metazoa; phylum Chordata; class Mammalia; order Rodentia; family Muridae; genus Mus; species Mus pahari. Next base: position 140,145,858 of record NC_034592.1, read on the forward strand.
GCCCCTCTTGCTTTCATTACCTCCCCTTGTTTTCCCCCTCCTCTCTGTTAAGATCTCTTCTACCGAAGACAGACTGTCCTGGGGTCCCTGATCTGCGGGGAATGGGTCTCTGGTTGCAGGTGAGCGAGGATTCGGTGATTGTGGGGTGACAAACAGACACGGACACAAAGTGGTGTGGTAGCTGAATGCGAATTGTCAAATTGAGCATCAGACTATTTATACAGAAGAAAATAGGGAAGTAAGTACACAAAACAGAGGAATGNAAACCTGGAAGGGCTGGCAGGAACCAACTGGGATAACATTCAATGTTAACAACTGGGATCAAAAACAGCTCCACCTAAAGTCAGCTCCAAGTCAGTAGAGGGGGGGGCAAGGGCTTCATGCCCTTGCCATAGATCCTATAGTCCACCTTCCCCCTAGGCCATTGTAATGCTTGTGTATGAGTGTAACTCAGCTACCTATGGTTCTAAGTATCTACCCTGGTTCCTCTTTAGATCACAAACTTCCTTCTACCTTGAGAGTGGTAAATTCCTATGTAGGGCAGTGACTAGCTGCCTAGACCCAGGGTCAGCTCAAGGACTGACTGCCTAGGATCTAACATGGCTATGTGTTAAGGGAAAGCACATGGATCTGTTTTCCAACTAAAGTAAGGACATTGGAGCATTCGTTATACAAAATGCCACCATTCCATGAGACTGAGTTTCCTTGAACTTTTTGCCTCGGGACAGTGCCCAGGTTTTTGGGGCCTGTTGGCGCTTGTCACTACTGGAAAGAATGTAGCATTTCCGGGGAAGCACATGGAGGATGCCACCATTCCAGGAGACTGAGTTTCCTTGAACTTTTTGCCTCAGGACAGCGCCCAGGTTTTGGGGGCCTGTTGGTGCTTGTCACTACTGGAAAGAGTGTAGCATTCTTCCTCTCTTCTCATAGATCTGTCTACTTCCTCCCCTCTTTCTCTTTCTCAAATCTAGACTGCATGGGAGAGGAAATAGAGGTTGTCTTTCTGAATCTGACTAATTTTGTTTAACATAATGATCTCCAATTGCATCCATTGTAGCAAAGGACATAATTCCATTTTTCTTTATGGCTGAATAAAGAAAGTTGTTCTGTGCATATGTGTAACATTTTCTTTATGCATTTGTATGTTGATAGGCATTTAGATTGCTTCTATTTTCTGGCCATTGAGAACAGAGCAGGAGCAGGAAGCATGGGTGTGCTAGTATCTCTGTGGTAGGATACAGGGGCTTTTGAGTAAGTACCCAGGAGCAGTAGAGCTGGGTCATAGATGGTAGTTCTAGCTTTAGGTGTCTTGGGGTAGCATTTCCACACTGATCTCCATGATAGCTAAAGCAGTTTACATTTCTACCAGCAGTGAATAAGGGGTGTTATTTCCCTAGTTGCTGCCTGCTATGATTGCCATTTGTGTGGTAGCCATTCTGACTAGGGTAGGAGGGGATCTCAGAGCAGGCTGATTTCCATTGTTTCTGGTGACTAAGGATGTTGAATATGTTTTCAAGTATTTTGTTGGCCTTTTGTAGTTGTTCTTTTGAGAACTGGCTCTTAGGGCCATTGGTTGGATATATATATATATATTTTTTTTTGGTGTATAATTTTTGTAGTTCATTCTGTAGTAATCTCCTGTATAATGTATAGTCAGCAAACATTTTTCTCCTTACTGTAAGCTTTCTCTTAGGAAGGTGCTTGTTTTCTTTGCTGTGTAGAAGAAGCTTTGTAGTTTCATGTCATCTCAGTCTTTGTTGCATCCCAAAGGTTCTGCAAGTTCTGTTTTTTAATTATCATTTGATGCTAGGAATTTTGTGTGTGTGTGATGTGTGTGTGTGTGTGTCTAAACATCTGAACCAACATCAGATGTCTCTTTCTTTTCTGAGACAGTCAGTTTTGACTGGCTGGCCAGTCAGCTCCAGGACTCCATCTCTGTCTACCTCCCAGGTACACACTGCCTTGTTCTTTTTGACATGGGTGCTGGGATCTGAACTCAGGCCCTCACACTTGTGTGGCAGCCACTGACTAAGCCATTCTCCAGCCCCACCTCAAGGAACTCTTAATGTCTTTCCTCATTTCTTCAGTGACCTAGAGACACCTGGAACTCACTCTGTAGACTGACCTTGAACTCACAGAGATCCTCCTGCCTCTGCTTCCTGATGCTGGGACTAAAGATGTGTACCACCACCACCTCACCTGCTGTGTCCTTCCTGTAGTTAATGTTAATGGTTTTCTTAATGACTTTTAGGTTTACTGCATCATGATCTAACTAGAATATAAAAAGTTGTCTCTGCGTTTGTTGGGCTTGTTTGAGGCCTCAGTGTAGTCATTTAAGGGAGTGTTCCCCGTGCGGCTCAAGCCTGCATTTCCACTTCTGTGGGCTAGAGTGGTCTGTTGTGCATTTGGTTTGCACCTGCATTGTAGTTTAATCCTGATGTTTCCTTGTTGCTTTATAGTTTCAGTGACTTATCCGCTTATCCGAAGATGAGCGTGGGGCAGGTGACATGGCTCGGTAGGTAGAGGTGCTTGCAGCCAAGGTGTTTGTAATTCCTGGGATTTTTGTTTGCTTTTCTGGTTGGTAATGAGTCATTGTTTGCTCTTTCTCTCTCCCCATTAGTATTAGGAGGTTGGCCGTTTACTTGGACATGTGGATTTCTTCCTACCATGTCTGCTCATTTATTCTTAGGAGATTTGTCCTTCCAGTGCCCTTGTGATTCACACAGCCTTCCTCTGTGATTAGTATTCTGTTAAGTACTGTTCTCGGGGCTGACTTGGTTGTTGGCACTGCCTTCATTGTGCTCCTCTTGAAATGTCTCCATTTTACCGTCAGTTTGGAAAGAGGTCTGTTGCTGTGGCATCTTCTTTGGCAACTGTTTACTTCCAGAACTTGGAATGTGTTGCTTCATGCCTTTCTGGCTTTGGGAGTTGCTGATGAAGCTATTCTGATGTGTTTTCCTTTGTGGGTCAGTTGGAGTTCCTTTACCATTTTAGTGTTCCTTTGTGTTATATTTCTGATGTCTTGGTTAAGGGTATGTTACAGAGAGGTTTTTCTCTGTTTGTGTCTGTTTGGGGTTCTAAATGCCTCTTTTGGATGTCTGTTTCTTTCTCTAGATTTGGGAAACTTTCACTTTAATTTCCTAAAAAGGTTTCCATGTCTTCAGTTTTTGATCTTAGCTCCATTTTTAGTCCCTTGGGCTTGGCCATGCTTTGGCCTCTTGCCTCATTTCAAAGCTTTTGGATGTTGTGGACCTGGCTGCTTTTTTATTTCCTTGGTGGGGTGGATGTAATGTTTCCTTGGCTTTGTCTCTGCCTCAGATCTTTTCCTCTGTCGGGTGGGTGGCGGCTATTGGAGTGTCCCGCTGAGTTGTTTTGTTCATCTGCTTGTTTATTGTTTATTTGTTCTTTATTTATCTGCTGTGTGTTTGGTTCATTAGAGGTTTTTGTTTTCAACATTTCTGGATTTTTACACCTTAAGATTTAAGTTTTGTTATTGAATTTTTCCTTCCACATTGCTGCCTTTTTAAGCCATATTACTTGCCTTTTGCTGACTTTTTCCTGAATGTTACCAACTTCTTCATCATGACTAGGATTGAACCTGTTTGGTTGTATCGTCTTTGGTTATTTTGTTAGTAAATTAAACTTTGTAAAGTCACCAGCACTGTGCCTATTTTAGGAACTTTGAATTCAGTAATTGAAGAGATAGCATTTGGAGGGGTCATTTCTGCCTTGCTTCTGTGTGCATGTGCTTGTGTGTATGTATGAGTGAGTATGTGTGAACACGTGCGTGTTTCCATGGTGCTGATTTGACTCTGTTGGTTTAGATATCTCTTATGGGTTTAGTTGAGAAGTTTTATTGAGAGGCTTACTTTTGAGGACTCAATCCTGAGTGCCACTCAGAAGGGAGAGAGCAGACTGTTACAGCAGTAACATAGTCAAACCTTGAGAGATAGGAAGTAAAGCCTGCTAGTATGTCACCACAGGGAAGGGCGAAGTAAGGCTGAATAAATGAAAGGAGAAAGAAGAGGGTGGAGGAGAATGGTTTGAAAGGGAAGAGTGAGAAATGAGAAAAGGGGTTGGAACAATGGCTCAGTACTCAAGAGCACTGGCTGCTCTCACAGAGAACCTCAGTTTGGTTCCCAGCACCCAGGGGATCCAATGTTCTGATCTATCCTGCTTGGGAACATGGTGCACATACATACATGTATGTAGGCAATTGCCCATACGTGTGAACATTAAAAAGGCAGGTTGTAAATAGATTCAGAGACCCACAGCCAAACACTGGACGGAGTTCAGGGGCTCTTATGGAAGAGTTGAGGGAAGGATTGAGGGCCCGAAAGGGTAAGGTCTCATGCCATTCTCAGTGTGTCGTTGTCTGTGTCCTGGTGGATTGAGATGTGAACTTGCAACTGTTCCTGCTGCTGCCCATGCCTGTGGACTCTCACTCCCTGGAACCATGGGTCCAGTCAAACCACCTTCTTTTATAAGTTGCCTTGGTGATGCTGTCTTATCATGGCAGTAGAAAAGCAACTAAGACACCCTATAAGTAAAATTGTCGTGCGGCTACATGTGTAGGAGAGACGGAGGGAAGGGGGAAGCTTGGGAGTAAAACCGGGGTGTGGGGAAAGGGAGAGAAGAACGATCGATCATTCAGTCATCAAAGATGAATGTGTGAAGGGGATAAGAAGATCTTAAACTATGGTAGAGTAAAAAGCTGCTACAAGAGTAACACAGGAAAGGATGTGGAGCACAGGGCTGAGAGAAGGCGGCCAGGCATTGGCAGCGTCTTCCTGGACACTCTGCACAGATCCTGCACGTGGGCAACAGTCCGTTGGACTTTGGGTGCTTGTCTTCCTGGTGGCTTGTGCTGATGTTGAACCAATACGGCCCAAATGTCTGATGTTCCTCAGAACTGTCTTCTTTCATGCTGTTTCCCTTCTCTGGGTGACCACATTTCTCTCATGCCTCCTGGAGTAGCTAATGTTCTCGTGTGTGTGTTGGGGACGAGGAGTGTCTCTCAAGGCACTGAGAATACTGGAAGCAGCCATAGCCTTGAGATATGCCCAAGCAGAGGCAGTCTTCCTGCTTTCAAGACCTCCAGAGTATTGCTGCAGGGATGCAGCTATGTGTAGCCTGCAGGAGCCTCAAGGTTCAGGCTGCAGGGCAGTAATTGGCAGCTCTGTGGCTCCACCTGTTGAGCTGTGTCTCAGGGGTCTTAGCTGGTGAGTACTGTTCCTGGCAACCAAGGGTGGGTTACCCTTCGAGGGTACTCCACTGTCTGAGCCAAGCTTTCTATAGACTGCACTTTTGGCTTGCCAGTCTGGCCCTCCTGCTCTCTACAAACTCCCAAAGCTCATGGAGGGCTGTGGCAAATTAATTTCAGGCTCTGAGACTTGTGGTTGTGCCTTTGTTCTCCAGCTTTCAGAGTAGTACAGTTCAAACAGTAGGTTCTCTTTCAAGATGCCAGGTCCCTGCACGTGGAGTCAGTCACACCGACAGAATTCATTGCCGACCTGTCTGCTAGAGGACTCATTGTCTCACTAACCTGGAAACTGTTTTGAAGCTCATGAGTTCTGTGTGCTTCTCCTAAAGAGAGTGGGTTTGTTAGTGACTCCCCTGCAGAGCCGCCCGGCTTACCTTAAGGTCTTCTACTGCCCCTCCATGCTGGAAGCTGCTGGCTGGAGCTGAGTTGGGCTGGAGCCTCTTCAGTGGGTTTCCTGTCTACTTCTCCAGCTTTGCAGGGATCCTGCCACCCCCACTGTGGGTTTCCAAAGCACCTCCTCTTTTTCTCTCTTTGGAGTAGGTTCTGTTGTTTCCTGCTGCTGACTGCCTGGTCTCTTGTATCAGGTCATCAGAGGGGGACTGCTATTCCACCATCTTACCTTCGGTTTTGATGTTTCTGTATTTCCCCTCATTGTGGACAGTAGACTGCTGTACTGGCTAGTTTTGTGTCAACTTGACACAGCTGGAGTTATCACAGAGAAAGGAGCTTCAGTTGGGGAAATGCCTCCATGAGATCCAGCTGTAAGGCATTTTCTCAATTAGTGATCAAGGGGGGAGTTCCCCTTGTGGGTGGTGCCATCTCTGGGCTGGTAGTCTTGGGTTCTATAAGAGAGCAGGCTGAGCAAGCCAGGGGAAGCAAGCCAGTAAAGAACATCCTGCTTTCTGACCTGCTTGAGTTCCAGTCCTGACCTCTTTTGGTGATGAACAGCAATGTGGAAAATGTAAGCGGAATAAACCCTTTCCTCCCCAACTGCTTCTTGGTCATGTTTGTGCAGGAATAGAAACCCTGACTAAGACAACTGCCCAGTAGTTACCGTGGCCTCTGTACTTTTATTGATTGATTGATTGGGAATGGCTAGGGGCTCTATATTTTGGGGTAACTTTCCTGCAGGGTTTGAGGAGTTCTTGGTACCTATTTTTTTACCTTGGAAAGACAGGCAGGTAGTATAGCATAGCAACCTTCCAAAAATACAAGTTAGTAGATGGCCACAATTCGCTGATATTTTTCAAGTTTTAATTCTTGTGAATTTGCAAAAGCAAATTATATATGCACTTAAGTATTCCCTAAAAGTACGTGTGGCCTGCTGGTTTCTCTTGCTGGTTCAGCACTAAGTTTACATGAGACCTTTTGGAAAGTGGTCTGTTTAGTCGTCCCTGCGGCCTTTTGGTGGGTGGGATTTTCTGTCCCTGATTGCTTTGATCTCTAATTATGAATTTTGGCTTATGGTAGTTGCAGTGGAAGAGCCTTTTCAGTTGTGCCTTGAGCAAATTTGCAAGGGAGCCCTGATGTTAACTTTGGCAGGTTTCATGCCTGCAAATATTGATTGAGCCAGAAGTCCTCACCGTAAAATGTCACCAGCGAATGTGCAGTCGGTGCAGGCAGGGGGACTCATTACCGCAGCTCGTCTGAGGCTTCTGGGTCAGGCCTCTCACTACCGTCTGGTAAGAAGGAATGTTTGAAAACTACCTTTTATTCCGACAAAAGGTAATCAGGAGAGGTTAACAGCCGATGATTTCTGAGCAGTTTAGATTGGTTAGACCGATCTGTCCCCAAGCTCGGGCTGCGACATTCCAAATGTCTAATTATCTCACGGGGTATTAGAACATTTTAAAATGATGAAATCCCAAAGTCATGGTAGGAGGAATTTAATTATGTGTATGCTCCCCTCTCTCCTCTGTGCCACACACCCCCGCTTTCCTGTTGGAAGGGTTTATTCCGAGGGAGAAAAAGCAGCAGGAGAGGAAGAGGCAGATGGGATCGCTGTCTTCCAATAAAGCTGATGTTTAAAGCCCGTATGAGAGTCAGGCCAGGCTTGTCCTTCAAGGGAAGGCGACTGATTGTAGGCGGCAGAGCTTTCTTCAGTGTGGTAAACTGAAGGAAAGATCCAAAGATGGGGAGGGACACTTAGGGAGGACTATGTGTGGTCAGCAGAGGTGTCCGGAGAGTCCCAGCCCATATCTGCCCAGAAACGTTTTCTAAGAGAAATCAGACTTCAAGTAGTTGACCATTGTGTGACATGGAAGGTGCCTGAGCCCACAGACTCACTCTAGTGTTTGGGGAGAGCCCTGGCAAGGGGAGATGAGACATTTGCTGTCCAGTGGCTACAGAGTCAACTAGTTCGCAAAACAAACCAAAGTGTGTGTGTGTGTGTGGGGGGGGAACATCAGAAAGACAGGTTGTCATTGACTCTTGCTTATTGTATCCTTCCTCTTCCTCCGTCACAGCTGTCAAAATACACGTGGGGAAGGTTACCTGGTAAGTATTTTTGATAATCAAAAGTAACCCCCCCTTTTTTAATCTATCTATCTATCTATCTATCTATCTATCTATCTATCTATCTATTTGTTATTTTCCTCCCAGTGATAGTGGGGATTGAACTCTGCCACCAAGCTACACCTCTTGCCCAGGAATCCACATTTTAAAGCCTCTTAATGTTCAGAGCCTCCTTATACCTTGCTGATTTTGAATCAAGTGTCACAAAGACCAGGAACTCTGTGGTTCACACCATACCCTATGTTATAGAAATATCACCTTTATGAGTAGATAAATGCTCGGAAATGTCTATGAAGGGGGTTTTTAACCTCCGTTTAGAGTTAAGTTACCCTCCAGGATTCAAGTAGAGGGAGCAGGGTTTGAGTTTAGAAAAGCATGACTCCAAACCCATTCTTCATTTAGGATAGCATTGTTGAAACAGAGCTGATCACTGACTGGCTCTGGCCATCAGAAGCCTTTTGTTGATGGCTGCTAGCTACATACAACTCTCCTCTCTTACTGTGGGGACCAGTCCATGTTCTTATATAATAGGAGCTTGGCCTGCTGACCTGTGATGTCCTCAACTTTCTCTTCTCTGTCTTCCAATAATTAGTCTTGGGTGAGAATGGAAAAGGAGATCAGCCTTGCATTCTTGTTCACCATAGACAAGTTGGGTTAGCATTCCTAGTTAAGACATTTGTTTTACACTTCATACTTCTGAGTTCTTCCCTTCCTAGCGTTTAATACTTGAGCAACAGCATATTACACCTCACAGGATAGACCCTTTTCTGAGGTTATCTGAGCCCCTTGTTGCTAGGTGAAGAATTTGTGGTTTATTTCAAGGTCATGAAAGGCTTCTATTGATGTTTTCTAGTTCCCATATGGAATTTGGGTGAGTCTTTCCCTCTGTCATTGTGAAAGTGCCTTTCATGAATTCTCTCCTGAGCCAGGTAACTTGGAAGGCTGCACTATCTTTAGACACATGAACATGCATTTTTACTGTTGTATCCCAGTGCACATGTGCTATGCATTAATAATTGCACTGTACCTTTTCATAATTTATCATAATGATACCATTATTGCTTACTATAGAAGTTCTCTCCCCACCCCCCACCCCTAAGTCTAATTGAGGTCGAGACAGACCATAAATGTGATAATACAGATTGCACGCCCAGAGGAAATGGAGTGGGTTTCATAGTGGAGTTTTAATTTAGGCTTCGTTCTGGTGATGTAGCCTCTTCCTATGGTACATTACTTTGAGTCCAATATAACTGCATGTTCCCACAGCCCCTCATTATAGCTGCAGCTTCTCACTGCTTTTTAATTAAAAAAAAATAGAGAGGGGAAATGAAACCTAAAGCTTAGGCTGGGTATTGTCTGGGTACGCAGGGAGTATGCAGGCGGTTTGCTTACTTAATTTTTTAACTCTTTCAAAGCTTCTGCGGTGATGTCTTGATTTCACTTTCCAGGGGTGGGGTGGAGGAGGGTGGAGAAGTGCATGCTTGTACACACACACACACACACACACACACACACACACACACACAGTAAGGTTACTGAAAGCCTTAGGCATATTTGTGATCTCGAGGCCTCCATGAGCTTTGAGAACAGCAAGTCCTTTCTTGTGTCTTCGAGAGGCCACTGCCTGTGTGGTTGGGTGTTGGCAAGTGCTCTGCCTTCTATGTGTCTGACTGGGGAAGTAAGGCTGGGACCTACGAAGGAGGCCAGAGAAGTACTTCAGGGCTCATATTCTGTCTGGATCAGGAGAAGTTAAGAGTTAATCATTTCTCTCGTCCTGTGGGCAGCTGAAGCAGAGAAATTACTTTATCGAGAACAGTCGCTTTTGTCATTCCTTCATCTTGAGGAATGCCAAATACTGTTCAGGGACCAGGGCAGATTAGTTTCCAGAGGTGACTTGTAAGAATGTCTTAAGCCTCTTGAGATTGGCTGTGTGAGATACGAGGAGAGCGTTCGTGGCCTGAGCCCCTGACCTCTGGTGTCATGCTCTCTTTTTGGATCAACAGTTCTTTGATTCCCCACAGTGAAATCAGTCTGAGCTCTGAGCTTCTCCCATGCACACGTGTGTGTGTGTGTGTGTGTGTGTGTGTGTGTAAGTTGCTCTCCCAAGGCTACATATCAAGGAGTCTACTTCTAGGTGAGGGTATAGACTTTGCTTCATGATTGTTGTGGGTTTCCAGAGCTTTCTAAGAGCCCCTGCTCCATTCATTGTTGCTGAAGTAGGTTCTGCTGAGGCCTCATCAGGAGCAGTGTGGTGGCGGCCCTGCCTGTGTGGTGGGGCTGGGCTGGTTGAACTGAGTGAGAGTGTAAATGTGAACTATATGCCAATAGCTTAGTATTAAAAGAAAAAGTAAGCTAGCATTAAAAAATACTGGCTACATATTAAATTGTTATTTTAGGTATGTTGTACTAAACAAAATATCTACTGAAATTAATTTTTACCTGTTTCTTTTTACTTTAAAAAATGTGGCTATTAACAAAACGTATGCCAATGGCTTACACTGTGTTTGACTAGTCTATCGTTCTGCTGAGGTGATAGCAAGGGGCTGTCTGTCTTGGATGTGCTCATCTGTCCTGTCCTCTCACGGAGCCTCAGACACTGCTGGCACTTAGTAAGTACTTGTGAAGGAGCCAGCCTAGCTCATAACTCCACACTAGAGTCTCAGGAATGAGTGGAAGCTCTATTGAGAGTGTTGCCTCTTGAAAAGAGACAATTGAAGGTCTAGAAGAGGAGTGAAGAGCAAAATTTTTGCCTCTGAGTTAAAAATTTGAGGGGAAAAAAAAAAAAAAAAAAGAACAAACCATCTCAGGGCTTCCCTTGTTCAACTTGCCCACCTAGAGGAGAAGGAGGTACCATGGCTGCGCTGGTAAAGGTTCCAGCTCCAGACTCTACTGTGCCAGGCCAGTTCCAAGAAGAACTGATGCTGTGTGTGTAATGTTGAAATAGACCAGTCAGAAAACTTCTAGAAGCTGATTCACACTTGGCCCTGCCTCTCCCCATGACCCAGTTTAGGCAGCACCCAACTGGAAACCTGGGAGTGCAACTGGGCCACCTCATTACAGGGTTTCACGCCTTAGAAGTCTTATACCAAGTTTGTTGTTGTCGTGGCTATTAATGACTTAACAAATACCACTTTAATTTAACCAAGATCTTACATGGCTTATATCTGTGGGTACATTTAAGTCCCTTAGAACTGTGTCACCGAGAGTTACATAATCAAGGTGGATGGGCACCTTCTCCAGTGTGCCACTTCAGAAGGGATCAGCTTGTCTCTGCAAGTGTTTATTGAGAGATTGCTGGCACCCCTGGCATCCTGTTCCCTGCTTATACAATGGAACTCTTAACTGCTTCTGGTTCCCAGGGGTGTGGTGGATTAAAGTCCTGCCCAAGGAATGTGCCATTTCAGTGGACTATTAGAGGTGACTATGAAGCTCTTCCCCTGGCCTTTAAAGAAGTGGGCTCCAAGGGACAAGACCACTGTTTCTAGTCTGCCCTTGACGGTGGCGGCACTTAGCTTCCTCCTGTTAACTGTGGCTCTGCCACCTTTTCTCTCCATCCTGCAGTCTCCTCTGCGTGGAGAACTCTGGAGCTCATGACTTGGCTGCTGCAGCCGGCTCTCAGTAATCACAATCGCAGCAGGGCTTACTTTATGAGCCTGAAAGATGCGAGTTCCCAGGAGGCTGAAGTTCTTACCTGCTGGGGAGCTACAGATTTCTGTTTGAAGCCTGGCTCCTCAAGGATGAAGCTGCCTCCCTTCCCTTCCCACATGAGAACATCCACCTCTTTTTCTTGAGGTCCCTAGCTACTGGCCTGGGCTCCTCCAACCCACCACCTTCCCACCACATACCTTTAAGGGCAGAACAGTAATGATAATAGTAGGTGTTTATTCTTAAAGGAATTGGGTGTGTCCCAGAGAGACCCAGAAGAGAGTGAAAAATAGCAGGTGGTATCCTACAAACAGAATTGTCTAATTGGACTTTCCTTAGCACCATCGTCGCTCAGCCTCACTGAAGCGCCTGGTGTGTAGACCCGCCAGCATTCACTTGGACAGAGAATGACTTTGCACCCCTGGCGTGGTGCAATTCTGTAGCAGTCACAAGGCAAGATGTGTGATGTGCGTGATGGGAGTTTGTCTGTTATCACCAGACACCTTAGCAGGGTGTCGGTGAGCACGCCATTTTCTTCTGTTTGGTAGTAACAGCCCTCATTGCACTTTCAAGCTATCAGTGTGTGCAGTTGTCATTGGAGAAGGAAAAGTTCATACAAACCCATCTCCAGTGTTGGGGAAGACAGAATCACGTGGATTGCCTCAGAGTGGTAATTTTCTCTGGTACTGTTGTAGTTTAGAGTACTTTCCCTTTAAAAGCAGCTTTTTAAAGTTCACTCAGAAAGGGGTTGTAATCCTCATTAGTGATTAGGAAGCTAAGGATTAGGGAGGCAGATCATCTGCCCAGAGTAGTTCCAGTGGCAAGCTGAGCTGAGAGGTGAGGTGTCCACCACGGTGCTTGTCCTCAGCTTCTAGTCCACGTCACTGGTGCCTGCTTTATTCTAGTTTTGTAGGAAACAGCAGTAAGAAGGCCTTTGCACCTTGTGTCTGTGTCAGCAAAGGAACATTGGGACCCCAGGGGTCCCCTGAGGAACCCGGAAGTTCTAGTTCCATGAGGCTGAAGACTTGCCACCTTCCTTTCATAGTTCTTTACTTCTAGAAAATTGTTATGTTTAAAAGTGCTTGGAGGCAGGCTGGTGAGATGGCTCAGTGGGTAAGAGCACCCGACTGCTCTTTCAAAGGTCCCGAGTTCAAATCCCAGCAACCATATGGTGGCTCACAACCATCCGTAACAAGATCTGATGCCCTCTTCTGGAGTGTCTGAAGTCAGCTACAGTGTACTTACATATAATAAATAAATAAATCTTAAAAAAAAAAAAAGAAAATGACATGAAAAAAAAAAGTGCTTGGAGGCTGGAGAGAAAGGATGCCTAGAGGTTGTGAGCATGTACTGCTTGCTTGCTGCAGTGGACCAGGTTCAGTCCGTACCGCAGCAGGCAGCTCACAACCGCCTTCAACTCCAGCTTCAAGGGCTCTGACTCTGTTCTCCAACCCAGAAGGCACTGGCGCTTGTGTGCACCAACATACATTCAAACATGTAATTAAACAACTGGTGACAGATCAAGTGTACTTGCCTGTGTGTTGTATTTAGGGGTGTGTGTGCATGCAGGCCAGGGAGGGCTCTGTTCTGTCACTTTTCTAAGTTCTGAGTCAAGAGTCTTTCACTGGACCTGGTGCGTGGCTGGCAAGGAGGCGGCACAGCAGATCCTTGTCTCTGCTGGGGTTACAGGTGCTTGTGCAGCAGTGCCTAGCCGTTGTCATCTGTATGCTGGGACCTAAACCCAGATCTTCAGATCTTCAGCACGGAACCATCTCTTCAGCAGGGTTGTTTGTTTGTTTGTTTTTAATTGACAACTCTGTGTTTATAGGGCACAGTGTATTCTGACATATGTTTACAATATAGAATGACTTTTTTTTTTTTTTTTTTTGGTTTTTCGAAAAAAAACCCTGGCTGTCCTGGAACTCACTTTGTAGACCAGGCTGTCCTGGAACTCAGAAATCCACCTGCCTCTGCCTCCCGAGTGCTGGGATCAAAGGTGTGCACCACCACGCCCGGCTAGAATGATTTAACCTGGTAAATTTAACAGATCCATCAGTGAGTACTTCTTGTGGAGAAAATTTAAAATATTTTTTTCCCAATTTTGAAGGATGCAGGGCATTAGTATATACTGTCTGTGCCATTCTGTGCACTAGATGGCTGATGTTAGTTCTTCCAGTTCTACCTTTTTAGTCGCTGCTGCTGCTGCTGCTGCTGCTGCTGCTGCTGCTGCTGCTGCTGCTGCTGAGGTCTTTCCTAGACGTGAGATCATGTGGTGTTTGACTCAGCATGTGTATCTTCCAGCTTGAGCAGTTGTGGTATGTGCACACAGAGACATTGCTAGCGGCAGCCTTTCTTCTTCTGGCGAGCAGCTCTTTCATCTGCTGATGGGCACCTTGCTTCTGTCTCATAGCTCTGGTGAACAGTATCACATTGAGTGTGTCAGTGCAGGGACCTCTCTGGCACACTGGCTTCACTCCTCTGGAGGCTGCAGCAGCGGCATAGGGTGGCAGTTCTATTTTTGGTTTTCTGAGGAGCCTCCTCCATCCTGACTTCCAAGCTGGCCATGTGAACTCACATGCCTGCCAGCAGGGCACTCACTGGCTTTCCTCTTCTCCACAGCTCCTCAGCTGTTCTAACAGATGATGGCCCATGGCTGCATTCTGTTTCCTGATTAATAACACAAAAACTTTCCCCCTCTCCTTTGTCTCTTAGCCATTACTGTATGTTCTCTTGAGAGGAGTGGCCAGCCTTGCCTGGCCTCTGGCCATCTGCTCTCCTGTGTAGCAGAGTCCAGGGTTCAGTAGACTTGGAAGGTACCTGTGTACCATTCCCCACCTGACTGAGGGAATGCGAAAAAGACATTGATCTAAGATTTGTGCTGAGGATTGGAGGTTGGGGATTGTATCTATCTCGATCGAAAGGGAAGTGTGTGTGACTCCACATCCCCATTACAGGGCCGCTTTGCCCCTATATACTCTGGAAATCTTGTGAAGTGGTGCAACCTCATTTTTAAAAAAAGCTCATTGGTCATGGTATGTTCGCAAAAGCATTAAGGGTCTGAAACTTGATAGAACTAGCCTTGTGGTTGTGTGGCAGAGGTGATAAGTCTCGACACTTTGCTGTCGGGGTCCTTGGATGCTTTTAGAATGCTTGATGTCTGTGCTTTAACATCCCACATTTCTTCCCTTTTTCTCAGCCCAACAGGGGCACAAAACGACCCCGGGATGATGAGGAAGAAGAACTGAAGACACGTCGCAGGCAAACTGGTCCTCGAGAACGCGGCCGCTATAGAGAAGAGGAGGCCACAGCAGCCGAAGACACAGATGATGATAAGAAAAGGCTGCTGCAGATTATTGACAGGGATGGCGAGGAAGAAGAGGAGGAGGTAGTAAGCCAGAGCTGGCAGGAACCCGCAGAGTGGCCCTGACATGCATAGCTGGGGACAGAGTGCTGCCCGAGCCTCCCAGTCTCTTCTGTAAAATGGAACTAGGAAAATCTACTTCAGAGCACTGAGGCAGAGGATGGGTGGGATAGTTGAATCTGGAAAAGACTTTGCACAGTATAAGGATCATCACAGGTGCACAGAGGAAAGATGGCTGGTGTTGACAGGAGAAAGCAGAGAGCTTCCTGACCAACCATTCTGAGGACGTAAAAGACCCATCTTCCTTCCTGCCGGCCTCCTCTCCCTCCCCTCCCTCCCTTTATCTTTATCTTTTCTTTTCTTTGGTGGGTGGGGGGGTTGGTGTTTGAGGCAGGGTTTCTCTGTGTAGCCTCGTCTGTCCTGGAAATTGCTCTAGAACGAGGTGGCCTCTAACTGAGATCCTGCCTTTGCCTTCAGAGAGCAGGGATTAAAGGCATATACCCAGTAACCCATCATTTTAAAAAATATAGTCTATAGTCCAAAAAAATGCCAAATCCTGTCAATCACACATTGCTGTAGAAATTTTTAATCCCAATCCAGGGCTTCGACCCCACTTTTGATCATTTCATTCCTGGATAAAAGACACATAGTCTATTATTTACAATAAGCCTTAATCAGCACAAGAGCTGGGCAGATATCTGCCCTCTATGCTATTAGAATCTACTTTCCTTTCACCAGCCCTGAGTTATTACTGTGTTTTGTCTGGGCTGCTCTTAACTCTAGTTGGCCGGTGCTCAGGGCTTTCTTACCCTCTTTGCCCTCTTCTCTCTCCCTCATGGTTTTCTCTGACCCCTGACTGGGAATACCAAGCACTGCCTATCTCAATTCTGCCCAGCTATAGGCCCTAGGCATCTTTATTTACCATCCTGAAATAACTTGGGGGCAAGGTCCCATAGTCACTTGGGTCTACATTGGTTCAGATTCTCTAGTTTCTGGGGACCAGGTAGGTCTTGGGTCCTGTACTTAGCGTTATAATACATAGCAAAAGACCAAACCCCAATAACACAAGGTAGTAGGGCTTTTAAGAATGAAGTGCAGAGTGCTGTTAGATTAGGTATTGGGTCTTGCTGAAGCATGGTGGCTAATGCCTATAGTCTTAGCACGCAGAAGCTAAAGTCAGTGGATCACTTGAGCTCAAGAGTTCAAGACCAGCCCCAGCAATGTAGCAAGACCTTTCTCAGAAAAAACAGAACCAACAGCCAGGCTCACACCGGTTGAAGGAAGACAGTGCCTTTGGGCGGTTGTCCTCAGTCTTGCCCCATGCTGCACTTGGTGCTGCCACACAACAGTACGTCTTTCTCAATAATCTTCCTTTATGCCTCATGTGCTGCAGTTCTTCCCACTCACGAGTCCAGGCGTTTTTCTCCTCCAGGAAGTCTGTCCCATCTCTGAGGTGGCCCTGAGGCCATTTTCAACTTAACTTCTCACTTGATTCCGTATATTGTCTTCATAGCATGAATCATATTTCAAATCTGTATTCAGCTTACTTTCCTTCCCTCAGCCTCCCATATACGTGGCCGGGCTCTGTTTAGTTCACAGCTCTGTTTCTGGCGTGTGGAGCAACAACACCCAGCTCTTCCTAAGCCCTGATAAATATTTATTGAGTGAGTAAATGAATGGAACAGAGAGGCGCAGAGGCAAAATATCAGTGATTAAAACAAAATGACCTTACCTTGTGTCTTTTTAAATCCTTAAGTGTTAACTTATATGCTGTCACACTCTGGCATTTTGTTCAATATGAATTATGGAAATGGATTCTTACGAGCCAGCTGTTTTCCAGTTCCCTCAAAGCCATGATGCTAAGTTTGGCTTTTAAAAATGAGGCAGGAGCATGAATCTGAGAAAAACAAACAACTCGATTGGTGTTCCAAACAGGTCTTCCCTATGCTAAGTCACTAGTTCCCTCTTCCCTGGGGTCTGTCCTTAAAACATAATGACATTTTGGGGAGTCAGTGGAGAGCACCAGGAGTTCTGAATTGTCTCTCCGAGGGCCCACAGGGCTCACACAGTGTGTGTAGCTGTTGCTCCCTTCCTCCCGCTGGCTTATGATCAGTCTGGTCACCCTGTAGCAGCGGTTAATTGGAAGGTAGGACTCTTGTGTGGATGATTTAGGGGGACTGGGACAGTTGCTGTCATAGGTAAGTCTTCTAGCCCAGGAGACAGAAATGTAATGGGAGAAAGGCCTTTCTGTAAAGGACCAGGGACAAAGAGATCACTTTGTAAAAATGACACACAGAAGGCTAAAAGTCCAGGACTTATTTTCTCACTGGTACCAAAGTCCCATTTGATGGAAAACAAGTGGTGCTTGCCCCTGTGGTCACGTGGGCCTGTAAAATATTATTGTCCTTTTTGTGCTACATCACTAGCATCCATCTTTGTGAAATCTCCCGCTACTGCTCTGACGTTGAGCTATTGGAGATACTGCTGAGACCGATGACTAAGACTGATAATTTGGTTCCCTGGTGTTGGAGAGGAATTAGAGGAGGGAGGACTAAACCCTGGAGAGGTGGAGATGCTAGAAATTCTACCAGAACTGCACGCACATGAACATAGTTCCCTCAAAGTGGTCAGGATGTTAGGGAAAGAGAAGCAGTGACTGTGAGGGTGCTGGAAAGTGAGGAGACGCTCTTGGTCGCCTGGCCACGCTGTGTCTCGCTGTGTCTTGTGCTATTAAGAACAACAGCATTATTCATTACTGGAGCTCACCAAACAGTTTTATGTACATAATTTGTTCAGGTCCTCTGTGTGACCTTGAAAGATCCAGCCTACATTCTCATCCCACTTCCTCCCTCCTTTCCTCTATTCAGATCTTTTGTGGGGACCTGCTGTGAGCCAGGTCCTAAAGAATCAGCAGTGACTGAGGATGTTGGTGGGGGTCTGCAGGCAGTCAAGTCAGCCCTGGTTTTCTTCTTTCAGTTTTAAACTTTCTGTTATTTTATTTGTGCAGGTGTTTTGCCTATAGTACAGGTACATGTATGGTGCTCTCAGAGGCCAGAAAAGGGCATTGGATCCCTGGAACTGGAGTTGCAGACAGTCGTGAGCTGTCATGTGGAAGCTGGGAATCAAACGTGGCTCCTCTGGAATAGGAGCCAGTGAGCGTAACTGCCTGGTCATCTCTCCAGCTAACTGTTGAAGTTGAAGCAGTTGGTGGGGGCCAGTTCCTTCCAGATTTTCCTTTTGTAGGCCATGTGAAGGATTTGGGATGCCAAGTGGATACATTTTGGAAAATTTAATGAAGAGGCTTGAGCTAGACTTGCTAGGGCTTTAAGGGATTTATTAGTTAAGTTTTGTTGCTCTGTGCTTAGTGTAGAGGGAATCTAGGCTCTGAGGCTCAACCAAGGCAGACACCGCCTCTGGCTTTCACCATGTTGGGGAAGCCCTGTTGACCTGTAGAGTTAGGGAGGGGTGAGAGCCCAGCAGAGTGCTTCCAGATCCTGGAGTCGCTAGAAATAAGAAATGCATCATGTTCAAAATGAATGTATAGGCTTCTCCCACTTAAAACCCAATATAGGAAGAACATTGAGATTTCATAATAAAATAATAGCTAGCATTTCTGAGTCCTTACAGAATTATAGGATGATTCAGTGCTTTTCAGAAGGATCTATTTCAAGTTCTCCTAAAAGCAGTTTCTTTATTGCTTTTAGGTGTGAGTTATGGCCATTACTTCACAGCAGAGGAGCTGGGAATTGGGAAAGTGTTAGAGAGCAGGGTGCATTGCTGCACGTGACTTTAAACTGGCAAGTGAACCGAGGATACAGCATTTCTGAAATCTCTCTAGGTTATTTCAAAGTTAAAAAAGATTGATTTTTTTATTTATGTTCATGCCTGTGCGTGCATGTGTGTGCGTGTGTGTGTGTGCGTGCGTGCGTGTGTGTGTGTGTGTGTGTGTGTGTGTGTGTGTGTGTGTGTGNGTGTGTGTGTGTGTGTGTGTGTGTGTGTGTGTGTGTGTGTGTGCGTTCTGCAGGTGTTGGTGGAGGCCAGTAGAGGGTATCAGATGCCCTGAAGCTACAATTGCAGGTGGTTGTGAGTCACAGTGTGGGTGCTGGTTACTCAAGGTCTGTGACGAACAGGAACACTTAACCTCTCAGCCCTTTTTCTCCAGCCCTTCAATGTATAATATTCAATTCAACTACTTCCCTAGGTATCTCTGAAGTGTATGAAGTAAGACAACTCAGTTTTGTAGTGTTGGTTTTCTAATGGTGTCTCTGAGCAAGGTTACCAAAGATGTCCCCCCACCCCCAGGACAGGGTTCCTCTATAGCTCTAGCTGTCCTGGGACTCACTCTGTAGACCAGGCTGGCCTTGACCTTGAAATACACCTGCCTCTGCCTCCAGAGTGCTAGGATTAAAAGTATGCACCACCACCACCACCACCAGGCAATTCTTTAGTTTTTGTATTTAATATTTATTCATTCATTTGAGACAACGTCTCCCTAGGTAGCTATGGCTTGCTTAGAATTTACTATGTGGAGCAGACTGGCCTCAGACTGTGGCAATACCATTGCCTTTACCCGAGTTTTGAGATTATAGGATGTAATATCATCTCCAACTATTAACCAGCCGGTCCACCTACCCTCCCTTCTTCCCTTCTCCCTCCCTCCCTCCCTCTCTCTCTCCCTTTCTTCCTTTCTTCCTCCCTTCCTTCCTCCTCATACCACATCAATGTAGCCAAGCTACCCTCAAAGTCATGATCTTGCCTTAGCCACATCTGGCTCAAGATGAGCTAATCCTTGGTGCGCTCTACTAGCATTTCAAAGTCCTTGTCTCGCTTCTCTCTCAGTAGTTCCTGAGACCCCAGCACAGAACCATGTGAGAGTGTGAAGCACGGTGTGTGGCTCCCCAGCTACTGTTTGTCAGTTCTGGGCTGAGTAGAAACAGATAGGAGAGCAGTTTCAGCCTGCACACTGCTTTGTGACCTCTGGTGTGAAGAGGAGACTAGGGGCCCTGGTGCAAATTCTTCTTGGTTTCTGACTCTTTCTTACCCTTGCATCAAAGGAGAAGGAAGAGATAAGCATTGCCTCAGTACGCAGCATCCTTGCTTATTCTGCCCACAGTGTGCCTGAGAAACCTTTGCTGTCTGAGTCTCCGAGACTCCTGAGATGGAGCTTGCTGGGGTAGAGGCAGATTATTAGATGTGACACCCAGGATGATGTTCCTTGCTGTCATTCTAGTTGGGGAAGAAAAGTGTATGCTGTGTGTTGAGTTCACGGAGGTCTGTGGCAGAGTGGGTGGACAAAGAGCCATGGTGAGAGCGACCATGAATGTGAGATCATCACGCTGAAGCTGTTATCCTTGTTCCAGGAGGAGCCGCTGGATGAGAGCTCAGTGAAGAAGATGATTCTCACATTTGAGAAGCGATCATACAAAAACCAGGAGCTTCGGATCAAGTTTCCAGACAACCCGGAGAAGTAAGCTCCTCTTTGCTGACCCCTCTCCTTCATGGCAGCCTGTCTTCTAGTTTTGGGTTTGTTGTTAGACTTGCTGGCTTTCTGTGACTTGGTCAGGCATCCCAGTGTTGCCCACATGCTTGGGATGCCACTGGAAGGACACATAGGACTTTGAGGGCTGTGCTTTATTATGGTTTGAGTCCACGAAGACAAAGTGCATGTCCACAGAGTCTAATGAAGTTTGTTTCTGGGCTTCCTGCTTCCCTCCACTGGGAGAGAGCAGACAGCACTAATCTTCCAGCAGTAGACTGCACCAGTGTGGCAGTAGACCTCCAGTGGGAGGCTGATCTGAGGACAGGCCAGGTCTGCGTTCTCTGGTAGCTGCAAACCCTACAGTTCCAGACTCCAGAAAACAAGCAGCTGCTGGGTACTGTTGGGTACTGTTGGCTGGCTGAGCACGTTTAGTACTCAGGGATGGGTTCAGAAGCCAGCTCCCGGCTGCCAGCTCTGGGTCAGCCTTGTGAGCTGGCCTCACTCTAGCTCTTTCCTACCTCATTCTTTCAGTGCCCCTGATACCACCCATGGCTGCCAGGTGGAAACTTTATTGCAGAAAAAATGGCCCAATTTAGGGGTCTGACAGATGTGTGTGGGACCACTATGGGACCCTAAATGGTCACATCTTTCTCAGCCTTTCGTGTCCCTTCTATGTAAGGCTATAGGGTTGTTGGGAAAGTTAAGTGAGAACAATGGCTAGCTTGGATCCCCACACCTGCACCTGGTAGATAGATGCTCCTGATACAGGTTTTACTGTGAGGTGCCATAGTGTGGGATATGGGATCTTTCAATCTTGAATCCCAATTAAAAAGGATTAAAGATTTGTATAGATTTTAGAGTTCTAAATCTATGTTTTCTTCCCTGCCTGTCTCCCTTCCCAGATAAATGGTTTAATGAATTTTAATAGGCCCAAAGCCCTGAGGCAATTAAGAGTTGGATGGTCGGATCTTTGCACTCAAGTTTGTAGGTTACTAGGGAGACTGACTATTAATGCGAGGTAGAAGGAAATACACGGATAGAGATATAAGTAGAACGCTGTGGGAGTATAGAGGAGGGGCAAATGCTTTGTTGAGGACCTCACAAGGGAGGGTTTGGGCTGGGCCTCATGGTCTGCGTGCAGCTGGCACACAGTGAAAAGCCAGAGGGTGAAGTGTGGGCACTTTTGGAAACGCCCTAACCTTTGGGAGGCAGAAACAGGAGAATCCCTTGAAGATCCTGGGCCAGGTATCCTGATGGGCACAGCAGAGAGCAGAGCATCTCAAACAAGATGGAGCGTGAGGACAGCACTTGAGGTTGTGTTGATCTCTGCTCGTGTGCCTTGGCATGTGTGCCTGCACACAGACACACTTAGACATGCCTACTCTCAATCACAAATGCACGCACGCACACATGTGGGAGATGATGAGAATGGGGGAGGTAGAGAGAAAACACCAAGTCCCAGATGCTGGAGGGCAGAGAGTGTTCACAGCAAGTCTGGGAGACAGTGTGACTCAGTTCTCCATTTCTGTGGATGGAGAATGTCAGGGATCACCCAGCCCTCTGTGCCCAGCCCACTGTGACAGCAGCTAGATCACAGCCCAGCATCCTAGCACCTGCACTGTCTCTGGCATTGTGCTGATCTCCACCATACAGGAAAAAAAAGTTCACAGTGTGTGTGTGTGTGTGTGTGTGTGTGTGTGTGTGTGTATGTATGTATGTATGTATGTATGTATGTATGTATTTAATTATGTGAGTACCACACAGACTGATGCTATTGTAAAAAGTAATTTGAGTATGTAAGTAGAGAATGAAAAGAAAGTTTCTTCACTATATCAATCCTACTACAACCCCAGTATCTACAACTGACCTTGTGACCAATTCTGTGATGATCCCTTTAGCCTGTTTTCTATACCCTGTTTTATACTATACAAAGATTTAGCCTACACAAATGTGGGTTTATAAAACAGAAAATGTTTTTCTGTTAGTGCCTGTCTCTCTATCTTTTGTTTTTGGCTGGTACATAGTATTTCATAGTTAGGAAATTCCATAATGTATTTAGTTATTTTTGTATTGATGGTCTTTAGGTTATCTAACAATTTTTTAGATTTTATCTTATTTCATGTATATGAGTGTTTTGCCTGGATGTATATCGGTGTACCACATATGTGTCTGGTGCCTCTGGAGGTCAGAAGATGGTGTTAGACTCCCTGGGACTGCTATTACAGATGTTTGTGAGCCACTATGTGGTACTGGGAATTGAACCTTGGTCCTCTAGAGGAGCAGACAGTTTTCTTACCTGCTGAGCCATCTCTAGCAGATAAGATTAGTTTAAACATTGGTTTTTATAAGCAGTGCTGGGTAGACCTCCTTGTGTATATGCCTCTGTGTGCGTCTTTCTAATCCCTGACTGCAGACCGAGGGCATGCAGGTGTAATCTCTGAAAGCTGCTGCAGGCTCCCTGTTCCAGGCTCCCTCTCTGTCTGTTCATTCTCATCCCAGCTGCGTGTGTTCCCACGTTCTCACCTAGACATGGCCGGCCGTGCTTTAACACCCTCACTGTTGGTTTCTTGTTCCTCTATGCTGAGCTCTTGCTATTGGGGTAGACTGTCTTGTTTGTCCCTGTGGCATGGGTGTCATGCCCACCGGGCTGCAGATGCTCAGCAAACACAAGAGCATCTTTATTCTGTCCCCTGGCGTGGAAACCAAGAATCCCCCGGAGGAAACATCGATAACACTGAAAGTGTGAGATCCGAATCCTGCCTGGAATGGCAGCGTTACCTCCTGCACCTGCGGTTGAGAGCAGTAAAGACATGGCAGCCGTGGCCGCCATCCTTGCCTTAGGTACCACTGGTCTCTGGCTGATAAGCTGCTTTTCAGAAAGAGGCTTATGTTCTTTAAAAAGTGTTTTCCATTGAGAGAGAAGTTTATGTGCTATTTTAGCTTAAAACTCGAACATATAAAAATTGAAATTACACATAAAGAACTTTTTTTTGTTGTGTCAAAAAGCAGTTAGGAAACTGTCGTGTGCTTTAACCTTGAGTTCTGCTGGCACGATGTCTTCCGTAATTCTCTAGATCAGCGACGGGCAATTAAGATGGAGATTGCTCCCGCATATTTGAATGAGGCTTTGCAGTTGAGATCAGAAACGTTCCAATTTATTTTCCTGCATGTGTCATTTTGTTCACATCCACCCAAATGTTGTTCTTCCTTTGGCTGCAGTTCAGATTTAGCCGCAGCCCTCCACCCACAGCCTCCACTGGGCTCTGCGATCCTTCTCCCAAACCCCACACTGAGCCCGCTGCCTCTGTAGTAAGTCCTTAGTGCTTCTCTTCATTTTCGCAGGGATGCAACCATTTAGTGTAGTGATCCACAACCATTATTGGTCTCATGGCCCCTTTGCACTCAAATGAGAGTATCCTAAAGTGTTTTTCTCAGAAAACTGTAGCAAACACAAGAACATGCAAGCGCATATTCTTCTAGCTGTCAAGGTAATGGTCTAGGAGTTAGGGAGATGGCTTGCTGGGCAGGAGTACTTGCTGCATAATAAGCATGAAGACCTGAGCTCAGATTCCTAGCATCCCTGGGAAAGGCCTGCACATGTGTCTGTAGCTCCAGCACTTTGGGAGGTGGATACAGGAGGACCATGGAGGTTGAGGCCACCAGCCTAGCTTCTCATTTTCTGAGTTCATCAGAGGACTTACCCGGAGAGCAATGGATCAGGACACCTGAGATCTTCCTCTGGCCTCTGTACATGCACATTAGAACACACACTTGCATATGCCACAGACATCACACATACTCACATGTTCCAGTATGATACACATGCAATGAGTACTTTGTTGTGTAGACCTTGAGAAAGCTCCATGGTGTGCTTTCTGACGAAAGCAGTGTACCTAATAGTACCTAGAATTATGAAGTCTTTGATCTCTCAGTTTCTTCCTTCCCTAGGGATCTCCTGCTGCCTCGGCCATATCAAGGGACCACACCTTGAGAACAGCTAGCTGTTTTAATTGGGTGGAAGTATTGTCATGGTCCCTATGCAGTGATGGCTGCTCAGACTTGTCATGTTTTGTAGTCCTGTGGTTTTGAACCCTGAGGTCATTTGTTACTATCCATTCTTAGGCTGAGGGAGAACATCCTGCGTGTCTGAAGCAAGTGAGCATGGGCAGACCAGGGGAACATTTCTGTCCTGTCAGGTGGAGTCCATGACCCCATCTCTGCCTGGTTACTGTTTTAATATGTTGCTCTATTGCTTTCCCATCGCCTCTCATCTGACCTCTGCCCTAGCTGGGAGTCATGTGTTGCAGAAGCTGTGCTGGCTCCCTGAAGACAGCCTTCTGCAAATAGTATGTGTGCTTTAAGTGAGTGGGCTGTACGTGGTCAGGGAACAGAAGAGATTCGTCTTTTTGAGAACATAACAGACTCAAGGCAGCTGCTGTGTGCCAACACTGTTGTAATTAGGCACTTTATATGTATTCTTTCTTTAAATCCTCACCCTCCTTCAACCAGGAAGATAAGGAAATCAAGATTTAGAGAAAAGTAGTTAATGTTGTGTCTTTGACCACACTGCCTCTTGGGCAGCACTGGGCATCCTTACACTTACTAGTGTGTGATGGATGGCTTTGCATTCATGGTAGGCTGAGAGCTCAGAGACCCTGGGCTGATCTTTTTGTCTGGTACATGCTCTGTACCTAGGCCAGTGACTGGCACCTGCACAGGCTTGGTGAATGCTTGTTAGAACACTGCTCATGGTCATACCAGGCCAGTGTCTCCTGAGTCCAAACATTTCTCACTACAACTCATTACCCATGTAGTTCCTCGACTAGTAGGACTTTTGTGGTGTGATTACAGTTTGTTTGAATAATGCTCTGACTTTCTAAATCTTTTTTTTTTTTTTTTTTTTTTTTTTTGGTTTTTCGAGACAAGTTTCTCTGTATAGCCCTGGCAGTCCTGGAACTCACTTTGTAGACCAGGCTAGCCTTGAACTCAGAAATCTGCCTGCCTCTGCCTGCCTTTAATCCTCTGCTGGGATTAAAGGCATGCGCCACCACGCCCGGCACGACTTTCTAAATCTTAAAAGTCTAGGGCTAATATCAGATATTTCAGAGAATTGCAAAGTTGGACTGAGGAACAGTCTTTTACTATTGCTCTCTAAGCCATGGCATCTATCCTGTCTGCTTTGCTTACTTATTTATATACTTAGTGGAAGTAAGGATGGGTCTACAACTGGCTTATGCTCTAGTTTTGTTTTGTTTTGTTTTGTTTTCAGACAAGGCCTCAAAGTGTGGTTGAGGTGGCTCAGCCTCACTCTGTAGCCAAAGTGGTCTTGAACTTATGATCCTCCTTGGTGCTGGGATTATAGGCATTTGCTACTGAAGGAATTGAATTCAAGAAAAGCAAAGAACTTATAGTCAAAAGTATAACATGAGACAAATAGGACAATATTAGGAACTTGAAGGACTGAGGTAAGTCCTGCGTGTCCTGACAAGCCCTGAAGGCCTAGCTGAAGATCTTACAATAACAAGTCCAGGCATGTCCAGGAGAGCCCCTTGTTTGGACATTCCTNAGGATGGGTGGCCCCAAGGATAGACATAAACACAGGAACTGTTTTGGGTTATTTTTTGATTGACTTAGTGGCCATCTGGCGGCCTGGGTCACGCTGACCCAGCCAAATGTATGGCCCTGGCTCCCTCCATGAAATTGCTGATGCTATAACCTGCATGTATTATTCTACTGACTTGTAATCAAGCCAATTGTGTGAAGCTGCGCCAAGTTCCCCCAAAATTTCCCCAATCCCCTACCCTCTCCCTATAAAAACCCCTAGCTTTTGAGCCTCGGGGTTGATGCCTCTGCCTCCTGCGTGAGGTAAGCATCGGCCCGGAGCTCCATCATTAAACTGCCTCATGCTTTTACAACAAGGCCTCTCGTGTTTCTCTGGGATACCCTGACTCCCCTGGCATGGGTCCAACACTACCATACATAGGAGGGTATTTTATTTTTGAGGCAGAGTTTTAACTATGCAGCCTTAGTTGGCCTGGAACTCACCGTATAGATCAAATTTGTCTTGAACTCACCAAGATCCGTCTGCCTCAACTTCTGCCTCCCAAGTGTTGAGATTAAAGGGCTTGTGTCACCATCATCCTGGACCGGCGTTTTAGTGTTTTATGTCATTCCCAGTGACAAAGATCTAACTATGCAAAACCAAACCAACTAAACAAACAAACAAATAGACAAAACTAAACATGATCTATCTTTTGGCAATTCTGATTCTTAAGATTCCTAAGAATGAAAAAAAAAAGAATTTCTTTAGATTCTCTTGTTGAAGTCTTGGTTATTTCCCAGAATCAGTTTCTCTGTCCCCTGAAGTACAGCTCTGTAACAGATGTCACAAAGTTTCAGGGTCATCTAATCAGCCGGAGGACTGTATCCCATCTTCTTTTAAGCAGGTTCAAGTCACAGGATCGTTTGTGGTGTCACTTGCCTTTGTTCTTCCCTCTGACAGGCACCCATGGTAGTTTCTGTGGTCACTAGCGAGTGCTGGAGGCCAGAGGTGAGTATGAAATAGGGTGCCTTGGAGGGCCTTCTCATGGTTTGCATTGCTTTTTAATCCAGTCCCCTCGGCACCTGATGCTCTTTTGAGACTACCTGGCCCACCCCACACATTGATGCTTGACATCAGTGCAGTTGTCTTTTCCTTCTGTGGTGCTGGGCATTGAATCTAGGGCCTTGTGTGTGCCTGGCAAGAGCTCTGCCACTGGACTTCCACTTGCGGCCCTGCACAAACCCTCCTGATCCATAACTCTGAATGGGATCACACTTCAGGGGTCTAAAAAAATCATCTATTTGCACACCCAGGAAAAGGCTCCCTTAAAAAATGATGTTGGGAACTCTTGGTAAAGCAGTTGTAGAGCTTACTTTGAGTTATAAGCAGGTGAAGGCAGAAAGTGTTAGTGAAAAAGAACAACACGGTGTGTTTCACAACAGAAGAGGACAGTGTGGGAATGTGGAGTTCGTAACTGATCAGTGAGGTATGGTGGAAAGCCTGGAAACGTGATGTATTAGTCAGGGTTCTCTAGAGTCACAGAACTTGCAGATAGTCTCTATATAGTAAAGGAATTTATTGATGACTTACAGTCTGCGGTCCAAATCCCAACAATGCTGTGAATGGAAGTCTAAGGATCTAGCAGTTTCTGAGTCCCACACCGCAAGAAGGCGAAAGAGCGAGAGCCAGACTCCCTTCTTCCAATGTCCTTATATGGTCCCCAGCAGAAGGTGTAGCCCAGATTAAAGGTGTGTGCCACCACACCTTTAATCCCAGATGATCTTGGACTCGGAGATCTCCCTGTCTTAATCTTCTGGATTCAATCACCACTGTGTCTCAAGATCTCCATACCAAGATCCAGATCAGAAACTTCTATCTCCCAGTCTCCAGATTAGGTTCACTGGTGAGCCTTCCAATTCTGGATTGTAGTTCATTTCAAATATAGTCAAGTTGACAACCAGGAATAGCCACTACACGTGAGTACACATCAGAGTTCAGTGTGTGGTAGATGGCCTTCCTTCAGATGAGGGGCATGAGCGGAGCACAGAGTCCAGCAGCACTCCAGAGAGTTGTAGAAAGTAAAGCATGTTTCAGTAAATTTCATAAGACATAGAACATCTGATCTTGGGGGTTGGAGAGATGGCTCAGCAGTTAAGAGCCATCTCTTAACTGCTCTTCCAGAGGTCCTGAGTTCAATTCCCAGCAACCACATGGTGGCTCACAACCATCTGTAATGAGATCCGATGCTCTCTTCTGGTGTGTCTGAAGGCAGCTACAGTGTACTCACATACATAAAATGAATAAATATTAAAAAAAACAAAAACCCATCTGATCTTCACATAGAAAAACTTGAGTCATATATATGTGGAGTAGACTTGTTAAAGCAAAGAAAGGTGTGAATGCCTGGGTTTGTGAAAGCTTTTATGTCAACAAATAGATAAATACAGATATGTAAAAAAAATGTAGTATATAAATTGATATAATTTCCCCTTGGGTTTTCTCCTTTTAAAAAAATTTATTTATTTATTTATTTTTGCAGCGTGGCAGATTAATTTCCTTAGTATAGAAAGTGTTTTATAAATCAGGAAATAAGGCCAAATCCTGGCTTAAAAATGAGTAAAGAGTATTGGAAATAGCAAACAAAAAAATGTTAACTTTTTTTTAATCATAAATGCAGAATTTTTGAACTTCTTTGCTGTCTTGAACTGGAGGAGTTTTGACTAGCTACTACTGCTTGAGGAGAGGGGAAGAGGAAACGTCAGGGTTGTTGCCTTCTGATAGTTTATCCCTTCCTCTGCATTTACCCTACCTAGTGATTGTGAATGCACAGCTATGTGCCATTTGTTATGGGGGAGTGGAAACTGTCTGAGAAAGAGGGATTCTTTAAATAAATTACCGCACACCAACACGAGCGAGTGTACCATGCAGCTGTTTAAAATTGATGATTTACAAGTGGAATTTCAGATAAACAGTCTCCCACGCACTCTGTGATTGATTGGCAGTCCCATCTTAGAGCATTGTCTAGAGAAGGATTTGGAAGCTGGGGCCAGGCTGAGTGTTGGGTGAGACTGCTGCTCTTGGCGAGGGGCTTCTTGGGAGAAGGAGAATGGCCATCCAACAATAATTTGTCAGGAACTGGCTCTTACTATTGTAAAAGAATGTTTAGCCATTATTAACAGCGCAGTAAAATTGAGCATAGACCAGAGATTTGCTTTGTGGGTGAAAGGCTAAGAATTGAGAAGAATGGCCCAAGCACGCTGGACTGTCATCAGTGCTATTTCCAGTTCAGAGGGTTATGGATGACCTCTGTCTACTTTAAATGGCTGGCCTTCCTTTCCTTAGTTTTCTGTGAAAAGTAATATTTTATAATTATGAAATATATTTGTAAGTGCTTAACAATAATGATAGGAAAAACAATGACAAGGGATATTAACTGAGGATGTTTTAACCAAATCCAGTGTTGATGGTTTGCTCTTTATGGATTCTGGATTCCAGTGTCTGCCTGCCCTTTAGCATCTAGAACATGGAGAGTGCTTGTGGCTTCCATGGGCCCTGCTTATGTTCCTCTTTTGAAGCCTCCACTTAATAAGATGGGCATCCGCGCATGTAGGAGACAAACCCCAGCATTCCTGTCTGTCCAAAGCTTACAGTCCAGTAGAAAAGCCAGACACAGAGTAACAGGAGTGGCCCAGCACAGAGGCAGTGTGTGCAGGCTTCCTGCTTCTCAGGAGTCTGACTCTGTTCTAAGCCCTGTATGTGTTGACTGTTATCTGACAGAACTCGTGGGATAGATACCATTATTGTCCCACTTACAGATGAAGAAACTGAGACATAGACACATGAAGAAAGTAACTGAGCCAGGTTCAAGCTCCGGCGATTGGGCTGTGGGGCCTGTGTAACCACCGTGTCCTCTCAGTCATTCTGGGTCTGGCATTGTTCAGCTGCTGTACTTGCAGAAGCTCGTTTGCTTCTGGGAACAAGCATTCCTGTCTTGTTCATCAGGCATTGCGGAGGGCATGCAGAGGTCGGGAACTCAAAGTAGTCCTGTTCCCTGTGTCTAGACCAAAAGGTTCAGGGTAGACAAGTGAGTGACAGGGACAGTATTGCAGAGTGTCAGAGTCTAGAGCAGCTGACCTGAGGGCTGCTGTTGGTAGGTTGCAGGGTCTTGTTCTCTTCCTTTGGGTGGCTGACCAGTCCAGCGCCCAGAGTAAATGGCACCCCAAGGGGTAATGGTAGCTAATCTATAGGACCGGAGGGCAGAACATTTATTGCTGCAGAAGGCTTCAAGGGCCTTAGGAGGCAGGTGTGGCTGTAGGAGTGAGGGGACCCTGTAATGAGATCTGAATCCAAGATTGATTTTTGTAATGAGGAAATCGATTTCCCAAGGAAACCGTGTGGCAGTATGATGTCTGGATGAGTGTACTTCTTGGTTGGTCTGCTGTCGACATTTTGACAGATTGTGTCAGTCTGGATTTTGTTGCTGTTGGCTCTCATATGCCAAGACTGCCCCTTGCCATTCAGTGACCTGCCCTGTTCTCCCCTCCTAGGTTCATGGAATCCGAGCTGGACCTCAATGACATCATTCAGGAAATGCACGTGGTGGCCACCATGCCTGACCTGTACCACCTTCTCGTGGAGCTGAGTGCTGTGCAGTCACT
Organism: Mus pahari; assembly: GCF_900095145.1. Lineage (NCBI taxonomy): Eukaryota > Metazoa > Chordata > Mammalia > Rodentia > Muridae > Mus > Mus pahari. Next base: position 140,176,320 of record NC_034592.1, read on the forward strand.
TCTTGGCTTGCTGGGACACGATAATACAGATATCCTTGAGATCTGTGCGGTGGAAGGCTGACACGGGGGAGCGGGTTTCTCTCTCTACCTGCCTGTCTTTGCTGATGGCTGCTGTCACGGCCGCCGTTCTCTTGCCACTCTAACGCTCTTCCTTCCTGAAATGTACATTGCTCTTTACTCATGAAAGCCTGAGCCTTATCTGCGCACATGCCTGGGGTAGATCCTTCCCTGTCCCTGGCTGACAGTGCTAGAATGCTCCCCTCCTTCTCTGTGGTAGGTTTCCAGATCAGGATTGGGAGGCTCCTTATTGAGGTAGGAGCAGACAGACTTGCATGTGTTGATGGAGACATCATTCTGCTAACAGATGGCTCTGTGGATTGAGGCTAGAGGAGTCAGTGAACCATGTCAGAGTGCTTGTCGGGGTGTCCAGAGGACGGGGAAGCTTGTCTGTTTTGTCCACTACTGTTTTCAAGTTCCTTAAAAGAAGACTGGGTATTTCCTACTTGATGAATAAGCTTTAGACCTAAACAGACAAGGTGGGCTTGGTTCCTAGCCTCATTTTCAGTAAAATTTGGTATTTTCACTTGCAAAGCTAGAGTTAAAAACCTTGTCCCTTAGTGTTATCGAAGAATTCAGAGACATTTTTGTTGTTGTAGTTGTTTGTTTTTCAAGACAGGGTTTCTCTGTGTAACCCTGGCTGTCCTGGAACTCTGTAGACCAGGCTGGCCTCAAACTCAGAAATCTGCCTGTCTCTGCCTCCCAAGTACTGGGATTAAAGGCGTGCGCCACCACGCCCCACTGAAATCAGAGACATTAGCTTGTCATACATAGCTCCTGGCGTGTAGTAGGTACTTACTAATGTTCCGGGTAACAAAATCTGTGTCATGACTTCTAAAACTGTTTTATACTTTGTCACTGCTGCCGTTCCTGTGGTCGCTGCAATGTAGGTGTTCCGTGTGCTGTGCATGGGGTTGTTTGTTAAACAGAGTCTAGTTGTTTGAATCCCGATTTCCAAAGGTAAGAGGTAAATGTTGTGGGTCTGCTTGGGTGACAGTCACAGGAAATCTGCTCTTGCTTCTGTTAGTTTCATCTCTCTGGTAATCTCTCTCTCCTGAGAGCATGTCTGACTAGGCTCTTTCCTGACTGATAATTCTCACAGAAATAAGTCAGTGAATAGTTTTAATGTGGCTTCTTGAAGGGCAATCTTAAGACATTGCTGATGCTTCATGTACTGTTCTTGTTAAGAATGTCGCAGCCCATCTCCAGGTTGACAGGGTTTGCTGTGGGGTTCCGGGTCAGCTGAACCACATGGTCATTTGTCCCACATAGACATGACTGTGAGCTTAGGTGTGAGCTAAGTGCTGGGCCTCAGCAGCGTCCACTGTTCAGGTGCTCTGAGAGCATTAGCCCATAAGCATGCTGGGTATTATTGTCTTAGGCCACTTGGGCTGCTATTACAAAGAACCGTGGACAAGTGGCTCATATGATTAAGAGAATTGTTTCCTGGAGTTCTGGTGTTAGACAGTCCAGTAAGGCTGGCGATTCTATTATCTGGTAATTTGGGTTTCTGATTCCAGGTAGCCTTTTTTTTTCCCTGTGTCCTTTCATAGTGAGAGGGTAAGGACCTTGCCAAGTTTCTTTATAAGGACACTGATTTTACCTGTGAGTCCTCGGGCCTCTTCACTTCCCAAAGTCCCTGCCTCCATGAGTTATCATCACTCTGGAAATTAGGTTTCAACATAGGATTTGGGGGTGGGTATATAAACATTTGTTCTGTCTGTTCCAGGTACCTGATACAAGACTGGCCTACTCAAGGACAGATTCAGTGATGGGGCAGTTTTAACTCTGATTCATGTACTGCATAGTAGGTTTCTGAGTCCCACCAGGGTTAGCCTACACTTTGTTGATTCGTCTGTCATTTGCTACTGTATTTATTTGTGCGTGCGTGTGTGCATGCAGGTACTGGGACAGGACACAGTACATGTGTAGAGATCAGAAGACAACCTCAGGTGTAGTCCTCAGGCACCTTCTGCTTTCAGTTTGAGAAAGGCGAGCTTCTTCCACCACACAGGCCAGACTAGGTAGCCTGCAAATTTGTAGGGATCTGGCTCTCTCAGTTGTACCCCACAGCTAACTGGCAGTCAAGGCTGGCACATCAATGTCCCTGGTCCCTGCATTTCCTAAAGCATACCTCGAGTCATGTCCTTGACAGAGTTGCTTAGTCACCTGTCACTCTACATACTGAGACAGAAATGACCTGTTTTGTTTCTGGAATCTTGGATCCCATTAATCCTTTCCTGCTAATTCAAAACAGTGTGAGCTGTGCTACAAGCTGCTGACATTTCTGATTCACTGACCATTTCTGCTGGGGAAAGGACTGACATGGGCTTCACTGCTTGGCCAGCATCCGTGTTCTTGGGAGCAGTAAGGGCACAGATGTTCAAGTTGGTGCGTCCTGGTCTGTAAAAGGGAAAACATGTATTTCCCTATAGTGTCTCTGACAGACTGCCATTTTCCTCCTGTTTTCCCAGGGCCAGGCTGTTCTTCCCTCCTTTCTGCCAGCCCTCACCCTAATGATAACTGCCCTAATGATATTTTTTAAAATCTGATTTTTAATTATGCCCTACATCACATTTAAAGTGCATTTGAAATATTTTTAATTACCTTAATTTTAATTAGATGCAGCAATTAGGGTAAATGTCATCCTCTTCAAAGTGCAAGTTTTCTTGAAAGTGGTTTCAGGAAAGGGAAGGCCCTCCCAACTTGCAGCTAACATGCTCTCTATGCCACGGTGATCTTCCCCAATGCTGCACCCGCTTATCTGTGATCTGTAATGGAAATTCTTCAGGAAACGGTTGTTAACAATTTACTGTTGTACAGCTGTAACTGCCCGCAACACCTTACCATGAATAAACAATTTCATGACTGTCATGACTTCAATTTTTAATCTTTTTTTAACTCTTCATTTATCACGCAGGACCATACATGGCTGGTGTGTTCCCACCAAGCACAGGTCATCTCTGCTTTGTCCTTCTCTGAGGAAACATAAATGATGGGGATTTTAATTGGATCTGAGTCTGGTTTGTTGTAACCTTAAGAGGCAGTGGTTGGGAGGCAACAGCTTGTGCCTCGTCCTTCAGTCCTTTCAACCGTGAGAAGCCGCTGAACAGTTGATCCTGGCTCTCCGCACCACTGCCGCTGCTGAGGGCTCGTCAGCTGTCTAGCTGTCCCCCAGAGGCCGGGTTATGGGCTGGATGCAGAGTAGAACTCTGGTCTGTGAGGAGAGGGGGAAGGGACCCATCTTACATTGCATTAAATGTGTTTAGAAGAAGCACGAGGTGGAACCAAACAGCTGCTGCCCTTCAAAATATCACATTTTTAAATAATATTCTATAACATTAAATGACTTGAGCATTTTTAGAGTGCCAACAACACCCTCACCCCTCCTTTATTGGGTGTGAACTGTTTGGAGCATTGCTATAAGAAAATAGATGCCCACAAGAAAATATAGAGAATCATCTAACCTGGGCCCATAGTGGCCCACAGAGACTGAACCACCAACAGAGAGCACTCATGGGACGGAGCAGGCGCTGTATCCAACTCTGTGGCCCACCTTTGGATCACTTTCCCCTTGCAATGCCTAGCCACAGTAGGAGGAGGTGCCCTTCGTCCTACTGCAGCTCAGCCTGCTAAGGCAGGCAGGTTGATGGCCATGGGAGGCCTCCCTTTTTCTGAGCCTTTTCTGAAGAGAAAAGACTTTAGGAAGGGGAGGTGAGGGGGAGGGACAGGGAGATGCTGCAGTTGGGATGTAAAGTAAATAAATTAATTTTAAAAAGTAAAAGCAAAGATGTGAAAGATAGTTTTCTAAGATATTACTAGCCAACAGTTTGGTTCTGGCCCAGTGTTTTCTTAATTTATTTGAAGAAAGGAAGAGGAATACCTCAAGGAGAGAGTACAGTAGTAAAATCACCACAGATGGTAGCCGGCCACCCCTTCTGCGACAAACTTCTAAAACAGTCCTCATAGCAACAAGATTGTACGCATTCTGTTATGTGTCGTTTGCCATGCTTTTGACTGAGTGTCCACTCAGTATGACCTTGCTGAATGAAGTCTTTGTGGTAGATTTGACTCCTCTCGGGTTCTTCCATTATATGCTGTTGTACATTACTAAGAAGCAAGAGACAGCCCCAGTGGCTAAGAGCAAAAACACCCAAATTACTGCCTGGTGCATGTTGGGAGGCGCCCTTGTAGCCATAGGCTCAGGAAATGCCCTTGGAGCTCTAAGGAGGGGAGCATCCTCCCTGGCTTGGGACCAGTCAGGAACTGAGGGTTAGGGATGGGAAGCTTCTGATGGATGTGAAGGAGGGCGGTTCAGGTTCCTCAGTGCTTTCTACTGTCTACTGGGCAACTGTGCTGCCGGCCTGTACTCATCAGGATGTGTCTTGATACCTGAAACTACATTTCTTTATCTAGAAAGAGGAAGGAAGGTAACTGTGCCTCCTGCTCTGCAGCAAAGTGCCCTGTCCTTTAATAAGGGATCAGGCCGTCTAAACAGAATGTATTCCTTCTGCCCCCTCCCCTGCACTTGTGATGCAGAAAAAAGAGAGGTCTCGTTGTGATGTTTAACTGGATGTGCAGGAAGGGAGAAATTTGTCCACATTTCCCTGGTGGCCATGGGACAGCTCCTTTGTGTGTGGACCAGCTTTAGGGAGTGATGGTTACCACTGTTTTCTAAGATAGTTATTTACACAGACTTTAGCAAGCTGGAGAACTTGTAGAGTTGCCCTTGCTGTTTTATAAAGAATTACGGCGGGAATTTGGAAAAGGAGCAGACTTGTTTTTCTTAGACCAACAGGGATCAATTGAACTTGAGCAGTTTGGTCTGGGAGTGCTAAAGTGGAACCAACTGACTGAGACATCATCTTATCCCAGAGGGTGTGCACTGTACTCTGGGGTGCCTTGTGTTATAGACCCAGCATTAATGAGCAAGAACAGGGCTGGGAAGGCTCAAGCTGCCCGGGGGCCTTCTTTCTAATTGGACTGGGAGGGAGCCGGTTCCCGCTCTGCTGCTCTCCGGCAAGCCCTGTCTAACAAGACGAGCATATCTCGAGCTGTTGGCTTTTTAGGAGCTAGTCTCAATCTGATATTTCCAGACTCGAAATCACAGCCCGTCACACGACTTCCCAGATAATGCCTCCTGAGCCGCCACCCTTGTTTCTGGAGTCAGGTGATATGTTGTAAAGAACATGTTTAGATTAGGCTTACAAATAACAAGCTAAAGTGACAGGCTAGGAAAGTAGAGCCATCTTACTGTAATGTAACTCTTGATCTTGCTTGTAGCTGTGAGGAAGCCTTGTCTTCCTCGGTTACAGAGGGTGTGGCCTGCATTGGACACTTCCTCTGTGGTATGTCAGTCAGTGCCTACAGGTGTGAGTAGGCACCCAGTGTTGACAGAGTATGCACTCTCCATATCGTTTGATTTAGGGTCAGTATAACTAGAAGAATCCAGATCCTGTCTGGGTGACGTTGTGCTGCTCTTTTCAAAGGAGAAAACCATATTGTCTGATTTTGAAATTCATCTGCATTAATTCAGCTATATCTAATCACTACCCGACCCACAAAGAAAAACAGAAATATTTTTGTTAAAGAAAGCCACATTTGCCGGGCGTGGTGGCGCATGCCTTCAATCCCAGCACTTGGGAAGCAGAGGCAGGCGGATTGCTGAGTTTGAGGCCAGCCTGGTCTATAGAGTGAGTTCCAGGGCAGCCAGAGCTACACAGAGAAACCCTGTCTCGAAAAAAAAACAAAAAACAAAACAAAAAAAGAAGAAGAAGAAAAAAAAAAGAAAGCCACATTCGCTGTGTTAAATCACATATATCCTTCGAATTTATTCTGGTTTGTCTTCTTTAAATGACTTTTAAGAAGTCATCTGTTCAGTGCTTCTTATTCTTCTTCCTCCTTTTTTTTTTTTTTAAATCATTTTGTTCCTTGTGGACACATCTCTGTGGATATTAATAAGATTAATAGTTTCTGAACCAATACTAAGGAGGATCAGGCCCCAAACCAAATATCTACAGCCAAAACACACAACAGAAGGAAGCAGCACTTTTGTCCATAAGCCTCTGTGTGAGGGGATGTTCATGCCCAGCTGGTCTTTTCCAGCCCCGGGAGAGGGCAGATACAAGGGGAACAAGTGGGGTGGCCCTTTTACTCAACATGACAAAATAAGACTCTTAAAGCAAACCAAACTCTGCCTCAGTCATTCTCAGAGAGACAGGCTCTCTGTTTTCCTGTTGTGCTTCAGTGGGCAAGCTTTTACCTTGTGCAGTTATGATTACCTGCAGTGGAAAAGCCTGTCTCCATGCCCAGTGTCTGCCTGTGGAAGAGGCTCCTTGTCTGTCCATCTTTAGTCCTGATCCTTGTTCCTATTTCTGGTCTTCAAATGACCTGCCTTCTTGTGGTCACATTTTCCCTAGGAGTTGATGGTCATAATTATGGTCTCTTTATTGGTTTCTGAAATGCTATTTTAGGAAAGTTGAGGATTTATATAAAATCAGTGGTGGATCAGATAAGATGTTTGTTAGACCTGGTGAATAGCTTATTCTCAAATGAGGCAGGACAGTAAGCCAGGAAAAGAGTCTACTAGAGCATTATATGAGACGACTTCCCTTGGTAGAAAGGGAGAAAGACATTGGGTTCCCATGTAAAGCTCCCTACATTATCAGTTTTATAACTTAAATCCTATAACTGATATAAATCCTATAACTTAAATCCTATAACACCTGTGAGACTAAACAAAGGTAAGTAAGATCTTCCCTAAAGATCTTAGAAGCAATAGCAGTTAGGTCTTCCAAACCAGTGTGACCCAGAAAGGAGACTGTAGAGGCTGTCGAAGAATGAGGTCCACAGTGATTGCTCTGGACTCTTGTATATGAAAACTTGAGTTTTAACTTACACGACCTTGGAAGGTCTGCCTCTTTTCTTTCTTATAGCCATACAAGGGTATCAGTTGGGCATATGCAAAATATGATCACCCATATTTTACAGGTAAGGAAGCAAAGACATAAAGAAATAAGAGGGGCTTATGCAAGGTTATATGGCTGGTGTTGATTATCAGACCGTTCTGCTCATCAAAGCAAAGATGAGCACATTATGACCCTGACCTCAGACTTTGGCTGACTCACCCATCACCCAGCCAGGTTCAATAAACCCATCACTAAGTTGGAACTATTTAAAGACAAAAATGTTGTGTATTACTTCTAGGCTACCACATGTAGTCTAGCAAGAGCATACAGGTGGAATATGGGCATCACTCTCATGATCTGATGCCAGCTGGAAGTTACAGCTCACTGCTCTGCCCAGCATCGAGCAGAATAGTGTACTACCTATTAATAGTGTGGGGAAGTTCAAATCCCAAAGTCTAAATGCATTTTCCGCTGAACATATCCTTTCACACCTTGGTAAAGTCAACAAATTGAAAATCAAACAAACCATCATGAGCTGGTGGCCGTCTGTATCCACTTTGTCTTGAGTCTATTTTATGATTAATTATACATACTAATTAATAAGTAATCATTCCTGCTGCCGTTCAAGGGATAGGATGATACTACTTATTGTACCTGGTTCAGATCCTTTCCTATGTACAAGCTACTGTGGTAGATGAATGATGGGGTCAGTGGGTGGGTGCAGAGATCGTCTGCTGGGTAAATAGAGCAGTCATTGGACAGATGGAGGCTTGGTGGGTGGATAAGAAGATCAGTGGACAGTGGGTTGGTATATGGATCAAGGGGTGGGTGGATAGGTTGGTGGGTGGATAGATCAGTAGATGGATGGAGTGGTGAGTAGGTGATAGATGAAGGGGTGGATGGGCTATTGGAAGAAGGGAGGGAGGAAAGGATGGATGGTGGATGGATAGAGGGATAGACGAATGGGTGCGTGGGTAGATAGATGTTAGATAGAATGTTGCTGTGCATATTAAGTAAGCAGGGTGATAGGTTATCACACCTAAGAACTTTTTGAGAGAGTTTAAATGTGAGAGTTTCTTTGATGAGGAGTTATTAACATTTTATCCTTTAGCCTAAGACTTTTAATAATTTATGGTAGGAATAAATACTGGGGCGTTCTTTCCTGTGATTACAGTAATTCCATTAAACCAGAATTTACCTGAGTCTAGCTGTGCTTGAGTCTTGCATCAGTGTGAAAGGTGTGGCATGGTGTTATGGCTGGGATCAAGGATTATGACCTGGAATGCCCCTTGGCTCTTGTGATGTGGGTGTAATATGCACTCTGCCCTTTGGCTTTCTGGTCTGTAAAATGAGGCCTGTACTTTACTGTGCAATGCTATTGTGAGAGCTCAGTACAGCCCCTGGTCCAGTGGTGTTTAAAATGGTGGCTTTATGATGGAGATTGTTTTGGCTTTCATGGAGAACAAACCTGCTTGCAGGGTACCACTGGGGTTTCTAGGCATTAATTTGTTAGCTTTTTTAAAAGTTTAATGGAAATGACGTGTGTATTAGGATTTACTGTATGTCAAGTATGACCTGTGGTCTTTTATGTCAACAATTTTCTGGTTACCTCATTTATAAAATGTGAAAGATTTTTGTCCAAAGACCTTTAAGCTCATTATCCTGTCTGTAGCACTTTTGTGGTTTGGGTAAATATCACCTTTAAGAGTAAAAGAGACATAAAAAGTGTAATTACTTATTCATGACAGCCATCTAGTCAGTAAACCTCCTTTTTTTTTTTTTTTTTCCAGCCAAACCTGTCCATAAAATCCCTAGGCCATCAGTTAGCAGTCAGCATTTCTTCCATTCTTGTCAGTGTGTCCTGACTCTTCTGTTTTTCTTTCTGTTGCAATGAGACTGTCCTGGCTTGACCTTGTCTCCAGTTGTACACTCCCTGTGTGTTGCAGCTTTGGAGTGGGTTGACCCCTTCAGGCATGGCTTCCACTTCCCATCAGCTATGCACCCTGACCCCAGCTCTCGCAGCATATCATGTCCGCACAAGCCCTAGCTTGCCTCTTCACTTTGTTTTCTTTCTCTTTTAAAAAAATTGTGCTGTGGTAGCACACATCTTTAATCCCAGCACTCTTCCAGAAGGCAGAGGCAGGTGGATCTCTGTGAGTTCAAGGACAGCCCCATCCACAGAAAGTTCCAGGACAGCCAAGGCTACCCAAGGAAACCCTATCTTGAAAAAGCAAACAAGAAAAAAATGTTCTTTTAAAATTTTTATTTATCATATTCGTGTATGTGTGTGTGTGTGTGTGTGTGTGTGTGCACGTGCACACGCGTGAACACCTGTGCATGCAATTCATGAAGACCACAGAAGGATTTTGGGTGTCCTGCTCTATTCCTCTCCCCTTGTTCCTGAGATACAGGGCTTTTATTGAAGCTTGAGCTAAGCTGATGGCTAGCATGCCCCATGAGCCTCTTGTCTCCCTTCCACCCCAACACCGGCTTTTTATGTCTGTACCAGGACCTGAACTCAGATCCCTGTGATTGTGCAGTGACTTCTCTTACCCTTTGAGCCTGCCCTCTCCAGCTCACTTGTGCAGCCTTTTCTTCACCCAATTAGACCTTGCCCCCTAGTCCTCCGCTCTCTCCCCTTCCGTGTTTTGGTGAACTCCAGCGTTTGTGCTTTTGATCCTGTGGTTTTGCTCCCTAGCTTACGTGGACCCATATTCCTCATTGCCTGGTTTCTGGCCAGTGTCCTTTCAGGAAGTCATTCCCAATCTCCTCACTGAGGTCATATGTAGAGTTCCCGGTCTGTGTCCTTGTTTGGTGCATGTTACTTACTGCCTGCCGTATGAGATTTAAAATGTCTGATTATCGTTCCACACAGGCGAGACTGAGAACCAGAGCCATGAATGGATTTGTCTTTATCACTCTGTGGTGCTTTATTAACCATGGGCATTCAGTAAATGCAGGTTATGTGAGGGAGAAGAGAGACAGAGACAGAAACAGAAAAGTTTGTTTTTCTAGGGAAAGAAAGCTTAGTTCTGCCTTCTAGTTTCAAAAATCACTCTTTTCTCAGCCTCCTTGTTTTCTTTTGCTTAAACTTCACACTCCTTTTCCTCTTTTTTCCCCCATGTTTTGATTCCATTGTGCACATTAAAAACAATTACTTTAATTAGGCCTTTGGGGGAGGGGTGCCCTGTGCAGGTGTCCGTGGAAGCCAGAAATGCACTGGACCCCCTGTAGCAGCTGGAGTTACAGGGAGTTATGAGCTACTTGATGTAGGTGCTGGGAACTAATCTTGGGTCCTGTGCAAAACCAATATGTACTTCTAAGCACTTACACTCCTAACACTTACACCCCTAACACACGTACTCCTAACACACCCCTAACACATGTACTCCTAACAAAAATATCCCTAACACTTACACCCCAACACATGCACTCCTAACACACATATTCCTAACACCTATACACCCTAAGCACTTACATCCCTAACACACACCTAAGTACTTACACTCCTAACACACACCCAACACTTACCGCCTTTCCAGCCCCATTACTCACCTTCTTTGAATGGACCAAGGGAGTGCGGCTGGGGCTCAGCACTGCCCTGTGGAAACCCTTTCCTTTCCAGTGCCCAGCAGTTCCGTCCTGCCCTGGTCTCTGACGACCCCTTGGTAGGCACAGTTACCTCTCCTGCCTTTGCAGCGGGACTTCAGTGTGCATGGAATGACTGTCCTTAACGCTCATCACATGTGTCCATAGCTGTGGTTGATCTCCTCCAGGAGCTAACAGACATAGACACCCTCCACGAGAGTGAAGAAGGAGCAGAAGTTCTCATCGACGCCCTGGTAAGTAGCTTGTGCTCCAGGTTGTGTGGGATTGTGATGTGTTGGCCTTGGCCTTGCCACTCTGCTCAAGGGGCATCCATACAACACTGGCTTGAGGCTAGATGGACGTATGCAGAAATGCAGCTGGTGGGGTGTGTTCTTCTGTGGGACTGTGAGGGAAGAGGTGAGAGGAGCCCAGTGCCTACTAGCCAAGTGCTCTAGGCAGGACTTTTCTCCTTCCCTTAGCTCTGCTTATTCCTCCCCACATCCTCCTGGAAGCCAAGGCCCAGCAGATGGGGAACAGCTTCTCTGTAGTCTCTCTTTTCTCTGGTTGTGTGTCTTTCCCTCACTTGCTGGGTTGCTGCTAACCTTTTGATAGAAGGATCTCACAGATGTTTGCTTTCTGTCTTGAGCTTTATAATTGCAGTGAGGATGGACACTGTTACTTACTGTACACAAGATGGGCCATCAGGGAGACAGGGAGTGTTAGAAACAAAGAGCAAACCTGAGATATCTCTCTCTCTCTCTCTCTCTCTCTCTCTCTCTCTCTCTCTCTCTCTCTCTCTAGTATAGAATAGAGTTTATTCAGGGCATGGGGAGGGGAGTTAGGAGGGTAGCAGAGGCAGAAAAAAGGAGAGAGCAGAGAAATGGGAGCCGGCCATGTAGGTGTTGGGGGAGGGAATTGCTGAGTTCTCTTGTAGGTGAGAACTGCATCCCATGCTGAGTTTGTTTGTTATAGGGTCTCACTATGTAACTCTGGCTAGCCTGGACCATGATTTGTAGACTAGGCTGGCCTCAAACTCTCAGAAATCTGAACTCGCAGATCTATGCCTGCCTTTGCTTCCTCTGTGTTTGAATTAAAGATTTGCATCACCATACCTGTGAAAGCAAGGCCAAGCCTCAGACATCACTCACTTCCTCATGGTTACCCAGGCTGCACCAAGGCAACCCCTGTCCACCAGGTCCCAGCTTGACATATGAGAAAGCCCAGAGACACATGGACTCCTGCTGGGCCCCTCAGCCTGGCCTGTGTCCACTGAAGCACAAGCTTGCTTGCATGCTCTGATCCCTACCTGATAAGGGAGGCCTCCAGACTGAAGAGGCAAGACAGCTAGCCAGTGGGGGAGGCAGATCTGGCCTAGCGTCTGCCCCTAATTTTGATGGCAGTTCCTTCTGCTCACTGCTAGGGACTCTGGGCCTCCCTTTCCTGCCTCTTCTCTCTGATAAGAATGGTGACAAGTGCTGCTTTCTGAGCAGTCTGTAATTTCTCAGAAGCCACTGCAGCCATTCATGGTAGGCACATTAAGCTGCCCTCTGGCCCTACCCACAGGCCTGATCAAGGTAGCTGGACTGGGAACTCCAGTGCCTGGGAGACGCCTTTGCAGTACGGCCTGCCACTTCTCTTAAGGTTCTCAGCACCAGACCTTCCCCCACACTGAGCTCACTGCTGATGTGGTGTAAGTGGAGGGGTTGGGAACCCTTTGGAGATGAAGGACTGTCTCTGAGCCCGGCTGAAGTCCAGCAGGACTCCGTGCTGCTAGTGTGAAATTTCTATGGCTGGTTTCCTTTCAGGCTCCTTCCTAGAGTGAGCTGCCACCTCCATGGGCTTTGAGACCTTTATCTTTCCTTAGAACCACTGTACAGAAAGGGAAGGATTCTGCCGGGGCAGCCTTTGTTTTGAGGAGTATTTGTCGCAAGGCTGTGGCACTCCCTCCTGCACTGTCTCTCCACAGTGTCATTTGTGCAGTTTTACCTTCCAGAGGTTAATTATGGTGGCCCTGTGTGCGCCTTCCTGCCTAGTCCCTGGGCTGGTTTTAATTACCATCCTTTGCCTGTGTGAATGGAGAAGATGAGGGGAACAGCCAGCCAGGCGGCTGCTGTGAACCTACACAGAAGCAGCAGCTCGCACAAAGCCCCCTTTGTGTCTCCGTGTTGCCAAGCCCACCAACAAAGGCTGCATCTTGCAGATTGTATTGTCTGTCTGGAAGGAAACAGTTCCTCCTCAGTCCTGGGAGCCATTAGGTCGCTGCTGTGCAGGATTTCCTGTTTGCTTGGGGTTTTTTATGATTATATTATTTTAAGGATTTTGGCTCTCACGGCTTTATCAGGTGGGGCTTTTGTGAATCACAGACACTGTGCATCCTGGAGTCCAGTATGTTATTTGCTTGTCTGCTACCACTCAGAAGCCATCGGTAAATATCAGTGAGCAGAGCTGGAGAGTAGGCTTCCGTTTATCTCGCCCTCGTGCCACATTGAGGAAGAAGTTTGATAAGTATTCTCATATTACAAGGGTTGAGTTGTCTTCATAGTTTTAATTTGGGGCCAATATTGGAATCCTGGACTGGCTGGAGCAGAGGCTAGAGGGCATGTGGCAGGATTTATGATGGTGTGCAGTTTGCTGTTATTGCAAACTTGGTCTTTTTCCCAGTTGGAAGTCCCAGCAATAGAGTAGCACATTTGTGAGCAAAGTGCTGTCCTGGCAGTCCTGGGAATCTGTGGGGTTTTAAATTTTGGATCACATTCATTGCTGTTCTGTATACACAAAGGGAGTATTTGTGCTTTGGAACAAATCAATTTAGGAGCCTGGAAGATGGACTTCTCTGGAGATCATAGATGTGAGGTTTATTGCATTGGTGAGAACTCCCTGGCTCACCCCTCCACAGCCATGTGGTTCCTGAGCGCAGTGACCAGACAGCGGATGGCCTGCAGTGAGTGCCTCCCTGAGCTTTCTGGGATCCTTTATATCTCCTGTCAAGCCTCCCCCAGCCTCAGCTCAGTCTTTGAAGCTTTTCCATCTCATCTCCACATCAGAGACCTGGGAATTTGACACATTGCATTATAGCTTCTGTGGGCCAGTTTGTCTTTCCCAAGTTGTGGTCCCACTGGGGGACTGGTCAGGGCTGCAGCTCTGCCACTCACTGTGTGCCCTGTGGAGGTTGCTTTACCTTCCGTGTTGTGTTTCACATGTTTGTCACACAGTGTAGCTGTGAGGCATCAGTACGTATTTAGAGATCTTTAGGGCACCCACTGCTTGCTGGCTGTTTTCCAGGACTGGTGGAGATCCAGCAATTTGCAAATGTCAGGTGGTGGTGATAAGCGTCATCTATCACATGGTGACATGTTTGTGGATGTTTGTTGAACTTAAACAGTTTTCAGTTTGAAAATGTTTCAGAAAGCATTTTCAGTGATTATTTTTAAATATTTGGATGACCTGGGTCTAAATAAGACATCCAAAGATGGAGGTTTTGTTTAAAGAAAACAGCAATGAGGATATAGGCCAGGAGTTACTGAGAAGGCAGGCTCTGTGGGATGAAGAGTAGGACTGGTCAGATCTGGGGCCAAGCCGACAGAATTTCAGATTGTGTGGAGGAGTCATACAGAGCAGGGTAAAGAGTGGCTGAGGCGTGAAGCTGCCTGGGACCTGCATCTTCTGTAGACTGGAGCAAGTGGACCTTTGATGTAGAGAGCCTGGGGACTCCCTTCCACACCCATCCTTGCCCTCGGTCAGCCCTTCTCAGATGCCCAGTCCTGAGCACAGGCCATGGTCTACCTTGGTCTGATTTGCTGCTTGCTTTGTGCTGCTCAGGTGCAGCCAAGCTGAGCGTCTCCTGATGCTTGTTACCATGTCAGCCCCTGCTTCCTGGCCTTCTTGCTCTCAGTATGGCTGAGAGGGTCTCTGCTCTCAGGGGGTGAAACAAGAAATGCAGAAACAGATAAACCACCACAGTGTCTCATGGTCATGCAGGAGATGAAAATGGAATGGCTGAGTGTATGAAGGTCTGGTTAGACCTGGTTCTCTAGAAAGGCCTTGTCTTAGTCAGGCTTTCTATTCCTGCTCAAACATCATGACCAAGAAGCAAGTTGGGGAGGAAAGGGTTTATTCAGCTTACACTTCCACACTGCTGTTCATCACCAAAGGAAGTCAGGACTGGAACTAAGCAGGTCAGGAATCAGGAGCTGATGCAGAAGCCATGGAGAGATGTTCTTTAATGGCTTGCTTCCCCTGGCTTGCTCAGCTTGCTTGTTTATAGAACCCAAGACTACTAGCCCAGAGATGGCACCACCCACAAGGGGACCTCCCCCCTTGATCGCTAATCGAGAAAATGCCATACCTGGATCTCACAGAGGCGTTTCCTCACCTGAAGCTCCTTTCTCTGTGATAACTCCAGCTTGTGTCAAGTTGACACAAAACCAACCAGTGCAGGCCTGAGTTCTGGGTACAAGAAGAAGCCAGCCATTCACAATGGCCAAGCGCAGGGTAGGGCAGGGAAGAGACCAAGGTGAGACTGAGCTCGGCACTGGGGAGAATGAGATGAGCCACTTGGTGTGGCGGAGTGGTTCTGCATCCTGTAGGCCTCCGTGAAATCGTCTGCTTGGGCAGACTGTAGGCATGGGATTGGCAAGTGTCTGTCTAGATGTTTAGAACAACTGGCAGGCAGCTGTGGGTGGGGACTGGGAGGGCAGGGATGGAGGCCCATATCTCAAGAGGTGACTGTAGGCTTGCGTTTAGTATTATGAATTTCAAAACTTACTTGATCAAGATCCCTTCCACATGTTTGGGGTTATTTTATTATTTTTTTAAACATGACATTTCTGAAACGCATTGTGGGTGGAAGAATTCCAGCCTAGCTCTTGAGTGTCATGGAGTGGGCCAGGCAGAAAAGGAATCCTCTTCAGACCCTCTCATCTGTCCGTTTCCCTATTTCCTCCTATTCTCTTATATCCTTCTTCTTTGGTCAAGTGGAAAAAGATGTCTGATCATGCCCTCAAACCTCCTCATAGTGAGACCTGCTGTTTGGGGACCTGCTAACAAGCAGAAATAACCGGAGACTTATCAGAACCTGCCAGGCCTCAGAGAGACCTCATTTCCAAGGCCAGCGCTGCTCTGGCTGGTGCTTTAATCCCCACGCAGGATTTGTTTTTAGTTTCAGACTTGGTCACAGATCCAGAAAATTGAAGGTAGGCCTGAGGCTGGAGGGAGTAGGCAGAATGCTAATTTGTGCTCCTTACCATCTGACTCCAGAGCCATGCATAATACAAATACTTTCCTAAGGGTTTTCTGAGCTAAATGTATTTTGACTGCTCTCGGCCCTCCTGCAATCAGATAAAATTGTATCTAACCCAACTAAACATTGAGTTTCACACTTTGCAAGCTTAAAAAGTCTGCCTGTTGGAAGTTAGATTTCTGTAACAAGAAAAAAGACTTTCCTCCAGCCAGACGCCCACCAACCGAATCCACTTGGCTCTAGGATCTAAGTGCTGCTCATCACCACTGCCCTGCCAGTTTCCACACAGCAGAGACGGCAAGCATAACTAAGAATCAGGGGAAGAGACAAATAATGCAGATAAGTAATGTTGCCATCCATCTCAGCAGAAGCCAGCCATGCCATCTTGTCTGTAGCAGTGACAAGCCATGTGCCGCCCAGCAGAGCTGTGACGTTTGCCACTTCTGAATTGGGGGAGATAGGTCAGTTAGTTTGGGTGGCATGCTCTGTGCCCCCAGATGTTTTCTGCTTTCTTTGCCATGCATAAATGATTCAGTTTATTAAGGGAAACACTTTAATGTTCTTATTGGCTGTGAGACTTGAGAGCACCATTGTTTATCTCCTGGGAGAAGGAGGAGAGCAGCTCATTTTCTGCTGCAGCCCTTCCAATTCTGGCACCAGCTCCTCCAGTGGGATCCGTCCCCATTCCTTCCCCAGGGCACAAGGGAGAGCTTAGAAAGTGTCACTCACTAGCAATTGGGTGTGCAGACAGACACTAATTTCAGATTTTCTTCATGTCCAGATGTTACCCCTGAGTCTCACCCAAAAAGAACAGAGGCTGTATTTGACATCCGTCTGTCTTTTCCTCACTGTCATTCTTAGGCTCTGTAAAACCAGGTCTGTCGAGGGCAGCTTTCTCCACAAAGGCTCGGGAAGTGCTGGTGACACACTCACAGCGCCGCGCTCCTCCCTGACTTTCTGTTCTCACCGAGGAAGCAGGGCTGCTCACCGCTGCCCCAGCTCTGTGGCTCTGACCAGGCGGCCTAACCTCTCTGAGCCTTTGTTGTATGCTCTGTGAGTGAGAGTTCTGAGCCTTATGCCAGGGTAGATGGAACACTGTCTGAGAGCACACAGTGAATGCATACGTTTATTTGGTGAGGTAAGGTTTCTCAGGTATCTGTTACGTGCGGAGTTGTTCATGACCTTGAAGTGAGCCAGGGTCCGTGAAGTAAGGGGCTTGCTATCAAAGAACTTGGCTTTTTCTTCCCCAGTGAGGTAAATGGCATGGAGTGAGAACAAAACTGGGTGCAAACTTGATTGTGGGCATTTTGAGTTGTTCCTTTAGCCATTTTCCTGTGATTGCTGTAGTATTCTTCTTTATCCTCATTTCCTGTGTAAGGCAGTGGGAAGGCGGAGGGAGGCTGGGTACAGATCTAGTCTTCCTAGATGCCTGATCACAGCTGTCTTAGCTAAAGAGTCTCTCCCCCAGGAGAGAAACCCAGGGCTGCCTTCCCTCCTGCCTTCCCTGCATGCCCTGGGGTTGCCCACAGGCAGTCCCCCAGAACCTGTTGTTCAGATGACAGTGTAAAGGAGGAAAGGCTTTCTTCAAGATTCTAGGAGGTCTGACTGGCTCTGTGGCTCCTTGGCAGATGTGTGTTTTCTGTAGCTACTGTGGGTTTCCTACCTACCTCAAAAGGTGTGAATCAAGGAAGAGCTGGAAGCATGTTTTACCGAATGCCTCATGCCCTGTTTTCCCCCATCGTGTGTAGGTACTGCTGAGGCAGCGCTTGGGGGAGGGGAGGTGGGATGATGGCCATGAGAACCTTGCATTCACCAGCTTTGTAACCCTGCCTTTTCCTTTGTGCCACTCATCTCTGGCTCACCCAGCTGGGGTCAGGACTCACGTGGGGTTAGGAAACCTTTAGGACCCCTTACTTGCCTCGGGGTGCCTTGAAGAGGCCATGGGTTGAGGGAGATCTGCAGACTGCCAGTTCTGCACTCAGTTTGTTCATTTGAATGGAGAGCTGTGACTAGGGCAATGGGGACATTTGGGGAATTACCTGTGATATGTCCTTCTCTTCCTTTGCTTCCTGTTCCTGCAGGTGGACGGGCAGGTGGTCGCATTGTTGGTGCAGAATCTGGAGCGCCTGGATGAGTCTGTGAGGGAGGAGGCTGATGGCGTCCACAACACCCTAGGTGAGGGGCTGGCACCAATCAACAACCAAATGGTTTTTTTTTTCCCCTCCTATACTCCAAAGCTGCCTTTTAAAAATGAAGACCGGTGTGTGCATTTCATGTAACTATAGCTTTGATTTGGCATATAGGCACTAAAAGCTGAAATCCACTAAGCAGGTACCCATCCAAGAAGAACATGCTACCTCCTAAGTTTTATTTTAAGATTTTACTGTTTTTAATTATGTGTGTATGTATGTTGGGGGGTGTTTGCACATCACTGTGGAGGCCAGGAGATCCCTGTTGGATTTCCTGTGCTGGAGTTAAAAGTGGTGGACCTTCTGATGGAGGTGCCGGAAAGCACACCCAGATCCTTGTAGGAGCAATATGAGCACCTCTCCTTAGCAGCCTTTGCCTCCAGAAGTTAAAACAAAATCCTCGTGGAGCCCTTTCTGCCCTGGGAAGCAAAGTTTTAAATGTGTGGGTGATCTCGTGTTGGCTTCTTTCATCCCCTTCCTTCAGTGGAGCTGCAGGTGTCTGCATGTTTATGGACATTACAGAAAGGTATTTACATTGAAAAGAGCAGTGTTTCCTTATCTTTGGTACAGACGGCTTGGCTAAGTGAGCTAAAATGCTTCAAGCGACTCTGCTGCCCCTGAGTCCCGTTCATTTCAGTGCATTCCTCTACAGTCCTTTCCTTCTCCCTCAACTCTCTCCAGCTTCTCCCTTTGCACAGTTGCCATATTTAAAGTCATGCCTTTGGGCAGGCCGCTTCCTCCCCGGCTGCTATTGTGTTAAACCAGCGGTGGCATCTTTGCAAGCTGAGCTCCGGCAATGAAGAGGGCCCGAGCTGAAGCAGGAGTTTCTATGAAATTAGTTTCCCTCCCGGCTCCTCTGTGCTTACTGCAGATCTCCCTTGTAGTTCTAGACTCTTCAGTGTGGATTATTGTAAAGAAGAAGGAAGATGGGCACCCAGGGAGTACGAGAGGGGGAACACGACAGCCTGTGGTTGGGAGCTGGCTCTAGTGCAGAGGCAGAAGTTGGCATTGCCATCTGTCAGCCTAATGCTGGATTTTGCAACATGGAAAGCTTATCAAAAGTCTTAGCTGGCTGTTCATAAAAAGGCCCTGGTGTGGTGGGAAAGCACAGCTCTGGCAGATCTGCCTGGTCTCTGCTCAGGCACCTACCACACTCAGATTCATGCCTCCTCCTTCCCACCCCTTGGGTGCCTGGTGTTTCTCTGGCACAGTACTGGGACACAAGGAAGATCAGGAGGAGTCAGGCATGGCTAATACAAGGGTGCTCTGATGGGAAAGCTCAGGACAGAGGAAGGAGTGCCAGTGACAGGAGCTATGATTAGCGTCAATAAGAGCATCCTAGGGACTTGAGAGCAAGGGCTTTGAGTGTTGCAGAGAAGCTGACTGGGGCCCTTTGTTTGTGGAGGAGTCAGTGGGCTGTCTTTGGCTAAGTCGAGCGAGGCTGTGCTTCTGGAAAATGAGGGCAGGAGGCGGAGTTGGGGCAGTGATATCACGGTGTGAGTTTGTCCAGAGTTTGGAAGACCCCATGAACCATGGCAGGAAGTGTAGCTTTGTTTCTTGTGTGTAACAGATCGTGTGAGGTGTGAACAGAACAAGCTAAAATGAACAAGTGCTTGATTGAGACTGTCCCTCTGCTGCTCACCGTCAGCATGTGTCCTCTCCCTCATGACTGCCTGATCTCCTTTCAGTGGCTCTTGAGGATCCTGGCTTGGGTGAAAGAGCAAAGGTTTCTTTGGCCCTTGCTCCTTCCGAATCCGGGCGCAGCGCGCTCTGGATGTTATGCTTCAGGAACACGGAACAGTATCTGCCTTGTGATAGTGGCCTGTTGTAAGATAGGAAGCAGAGGGGCCCTGGAGGGAGGCAAGCATGTGATGTAAGGGCAGTGGTGGTTTTTTTTAATGCCCTTCTTCTTGATATCATAGCATGTAATAGCTTTTTTCCCTTTGCCTCCTAACTTTTAATTTTCCTATTAAGTCACACTTTGACTGTTGTAGGAGATAGCAGGACCAATTATTTGCTTCCTGATACCTGGCAGCTACCTCTGCCGACACGGCCTTTCCCCTCTGCACGCGTTAGTGTGCTCAATTAAGAAGATCACACTCACCTCCCTGCCAGTGTCCTGGTTTCCATATGAATCAGAATGAGAGAGAGAGAGAGAGAGAGAGAGAGAGAGAGAGAGAGAGAGAGAGAGAGA
>NC_034592.1:140196684-140247998 GCF_900095145.1 Mus pahari
GGAGGAGGAGGAGGAGGAGGAGGAGGAGGAGGGACTACCTGGCCCTAGGGGACCCTGCCCTACCCTGACTAGCTGCAGACCTCTGAGACTGAGTGTGCTTTGCCAGGCAGCTCTCCACCCGTCAGCATGCTCTGCTCTGGAGTCGCCTCCATTAGCATAAAAACCCATCCCTCATCTCTTCTGCGAATTCCATCATTTTCAGTTATGACTTCTACTTGTAACCTAACTTGAAGAAAAGGGGGGGGGGGACATAGCAACTCCTTGGTTAATCTAAAAGTGACAGCAGCATCTGGCGGGGAGAATACAGGGAAGTGGGACAAAGGCTAAAGTACTTGTCATGGGAAGCCAGCTTGATGCGAGTAGGAGCAGAGATATGCTCTCCCCGGTGACTGGTGTCTGTCTCTTTCAGCTATTGTGGAGAATATGGCCGAGTTCCGTCCGGAGATGTGCACAGAGGCTGCCCAGCAGGGACTCCTACAGTGGCTGTTGAAGAGGCTGAAGGTAAGGGAGCCAGTGGCCCTGCCACCCATATGTCTCTTCTCTGACTGTGGCTGGTACCAGGGTGTTGATAGATAACTGTCGGACCTCCATATGTCTAGTTTGGGAAGTTTCTGGACCTCTGGCCCTTTTGTTGCTTGTCTCCATCCCCAATAATCTTTCTGAGTTCTACTTTTAAAAAGCATCTGTTGTTAACATATATAGGAGCTAGTGTTATATGTTGACATAAAAAGAATTATATAATGTTTTCTTATGCAAATTGTTTTTTCCACTGAACTAATGATAGCCTAGTGTTCCATTGGACAGAAGTACCAATATTATTTTTTTTTTTTTGAAATAGGGATTCATGTAGCCCAGGCTGGCCTGTAGTTCAGGAGACTTTGAACTTCTGATCTTCTTGCCTCTCCTTTCCATGTGCTGGGATTACATGTGTGTGCCTCCTTGCCCAATTTATGTAGTGGTGAGGATTGAACCTATGGCCTTGTGCATGCTCAGCCATCACCCTAACAACTGAGCTACATTCCTTGCCGAGCTCTCAGTTTTAATTTTGCCTATTATAAGCAGTTTATAGTGTGTATCATGTCCGAAAACTATTCTGGTGCACTTAGCTTATCTGTGTGTTAAACCCCTAGAAGTGGAACGTTCAGGCCAAAGGGTATTTGCATTAACATTTGAGGCAGGTGTTGTAGAATTCTTACCTGTCAAGTTTGCCCTGCTGGCCACTCCCCTGTTGCTCCTGGGAGTACCAGGCATCATCATACTTAAGGCTTTCATGAACTTAGAAGTGAACATTGATGCTAGGGTACTTCAATTTACATTTTTAAATCAAAGAATGTGTATTGGCTTCTGGTTGCTTAGTAGCCATTCATGGGCTTGGGGAAGTGGTCCAGCAGGTAGGATGCCTGTACCCACCTGTAGTCCCAGCCTTAGGAAGTGGAGGCAGAAGGATCAGAAGTTCAAAGTCATCCTCTACTACACAGTAAGGAGCAGGCCAGCCTGGACTGTATAAGAGCCTGTCTCAAAACAATAATGACAACTATTTGTATTAATTTCTTTTAGCTTCATATTTGTATCCTTTATCCTTATTTCTGTTGGATCCATCATTCTCTTTCTTAGCACAGAGTCACCATCTTTTTAACAATTAGTGCTGTTCCATCAAGTAAATAAGAAAGGAAGGGCAAAGCCATTAGCTTGACCAACTGTGTAATAGGAAGGCTACTATGGAGGTCCTCACTAGCAAGATAAGAGAGGTTTCTTTAAGGAGGAATGACTCTTAAAGTAGTTATGGCTTATCCGGAATGTGTGGGCTGTGTCGGGTCAGGTTCACATTCCTTGTCTTGGCAGGCCTAAGGGGAAGGCAGCCAGACAGTCTAGGTCTTCTCCAGCTCTGCTCATGTAACCCCATAAGACAGACAGACAGACAGACAGACAGACAGACAGACAGACAGACACACGCGCACACACACACACACACACACACACACATATCAGGGGATCCTCTGCCCAGTGGTGCTATCAGTAGAGATAGACATATTTGCCAGGCAGAGCCCAGTGCACTGAGCCCCTGGAAGCCCTCTCCTTTTCCCACTTGGGCCTGTATCCAGCAGGTAGCTGGTTTATCTGCTGCCATCTTGGCATCTTCCTTTGGACTTCTGAGTCCAGGTGGTCTTTGACCTTAAGCTGCACTTGTTCAGCGTACAGTTCCTTCCCCACCTACTTCTCAGCACTCAGTTTGTGTTTCCATCCTCTAGATTGAAACACTTGGGGAGTAAGGGGTAGAGGAAAGGATAACAGGAATCTGTATTCCTGGTGGAATTTGTAGACCCAGCCTTAACATACAGAAAATAATCTAATTGTCTTTGTCTTTGTGAAGTCAGGATAGGGTTTTTAGGTTCTTGGGACTTAATAATGAATTTGGGGCTCATTCTTTAAAACTCCTTTGTCCTTTAAAGGGTGCTTAAATTAGCCATAACAGCATTCTCTTGCTTGCTCACCCTCTCTCTCTCTCTCTCTCTCTCTCTCTCTCTCTCTCTCTCTCTCTCTCTCGTTCAATCTTTCTTTTTTTGGAGTTGGTTATATAAGAGAAATTGAGACCTTTGGGTGTTTAGTCTGGGTTCCATTTGCTATTTTAGCAAGCTATTACTGAGTTTTGCCGTAGGGCACAGAAATTTGTATAATCCTCAGGACAGGAAGAGCCTTGTTGCAATCTATAACCATTTTCAAGGTTCCCAGTGTTTAAACTTTAAATTGGTGTTTGGTTATTTTACTGGGAATCAAGTTCCCTTAGAAAAACTCCGTGCTGCATGGAACGGTCACAGAAGCAAGCTAAGCTAAAGAGCAAGGCCAACAAGAAGGAAGCCATGACTCCTGAATATGCTTTGTTCTGGGTCTCCACCATCAGCCTCAGAGACAGTTCCGGTGGACTGGACCTAGAGTCTGCCCTCCTTTGGAGCTGGGTGGCTGCAGCCAGTGGTCCTTCACTTGTCTGGCCCGTTTCTTTCTGGGGACCACTGAGGTCCCACAAGGTGACTAAAAATCCATGTGAAAGTGCCTTCAACTCATGACCATCCTGGCAGCCAGGGCCTTCAGCAGTTGTGTTGAAAGATCTCTAGTGCAACTTTGAAAACCAGGTTCCCTGGATCCAGCACAGACCTACCGTCCCAGTGAGGGTCACTGTTGCTATGGTAAAAACACCATGACCAAAAGTAAGCTGGAGAGGAAAGGGTTTATATGTCTCACACTTCCACACCACAGTTCATTACTGAAGGAAGTCAGGACAGGAGCTCAGACAGGGCAGGAGCTTGGAGACAGGAGCTGATGCAGAGGACATGGAGGAGTGCTACTTACAGCCTTGCTCCTCAGGTCTTGTTCAGCCTACTTTCTTATAGAACCCAGGAACACCAGCTTAAGGATGGCCACAATTGGCTGGGCCTTCCGTTATCAATCACTGATGAAGAAAATGCCCAAGGCTTGCCTACAGCCTGATCTTATAGAAGATAAGATTGTCTCAACTGAGGCTCCCTCCTCTCCCTTGACTACCAGTGTCAAGTAGACACACAGATAGCTAGCACGTTTACCATCTCAGGTTCTACTGCTAATATATTCTAGACATTCCTCCTATGCGTCACTGTATACCGCTCACTAAGGTCCACTGGGCTCTAGGAAGTGAACCCTCTTTTCTTTTCTTACCTACAGACTGATACAGGGGGATAGCCACTTCAGTGCCCACCTCCCAACCTGCCTTAAGGCGACTTCCCTGCCTCAGTCTGGCCTCTTCATTTCTCAGTTCTGAAATGCTAGCCCTGTTACCTGTTGCATAGCTCCTTTGCTTGTCTCTATTTTGCTTACATCCCTATCTCCACCAAGCACAGTACTTTTTTCTTCCTGTGTTTTATATACACACCACTGGGGGACAGCTTGAGTCCCTACTTTTTACACAGCCTGAATCATTCTTAGAACTGAAGGCAAGCGTGTAAGTTCTATTGTGGAGAAATAGCTAAAAGTCAAGACCTATAGGTGCTAAGTGACTTGCCCAAACCTATACAGGTAGAGCTGGAGCTGGGCTTGACCCACAGTCCAGAAAATGGGCCTTCCCGCAGTGAAGGCTCTGCCTCTAGTCCATGAGGCGTTCTGGTTCTGCAAACCTGCCCCCTTCAAGTATTTCCTAAAGGAATTCTTCTGGGAGTTAGCCAGTCTGGATTACATCTCTGCTGAACCAGCTTTCTTCATCCAGCAAGGAGAGGAGATCTCATGGAACAGCCTTTCTCCTGGACAAGCTGTTTCCCTCAGCGTGGATACCCTGAGTGGAGGCCAGGGCCTGGCTCTCTCTGGCTTATATATCCCCCAAGCTTCCCCAGCCAGCCCACCCTGTCTCAGATTCCCCTGGGTGGACTTAGTCTTCAAAACTAGGGCTGACAGCACTTGGGAGGCAGAGGCAGGCGAATTTCTGAGTTCGAGGTCAGCCTGGTCTACAGAGTGAGTGCCAGGACAGCCAGGGCTATACAGAGAAACCATGTCTCGAAAAACAAAAAAAAAAAAACAAAAAAAAAAGACTAGGGCTGAGCCTCATGTTTTAGGGAGCCCTCATGGTGTGTGATGGAAGAGAAAGTCTCAGAGCTGAAATTTTAGAATCCTTATGTGTTGAGGTTGCTGGATTAAACCCTCTATTTTGACCGATGATCCATTTTTATTTAGGGATCCTTCAGTAATTCTCAGTGAGGGGCCAATGGGTGGCAGGCACATTAGATACAGCTTACATCTTTTCATGCTGGAAGCCCAGCAGCATGTAGCAGCAGTAATAGGGCCTTTTCTCATCCAACCAATGAAACCTTACTAATTTTTCCTAAGGAGACTAAGACCCATTGCAGAGAAGGGTACAGATTAGCAGGTGAACAGACAAATGTCTCTCTAGCAGGAGAGACACCGTATCATAAACCACTCTTTTGTTCTTGTTTTGTTTTGTTTTGTTTTTGTTTTTTTTTAACATGGGGCCTACATATGTCAGGATGCCATATACTATTGAAAATAGCATTAAAACCAGAAGTTTTCTAAAGAAAAGAAATTAGGATTCCTACTGAGTTTCCTGTTAAAGCAACATTCCGGGAACCATTGCCACAGTCCCCATGAGCTAATTAATTCACACCTGGCCGAGTTAAGCGGCCAGTATGGCTGGTTGATGCAAGATCTTCAGCTGTGGGTGACAGGAGTTCGCTTTGACAGTTGTAAGGGCTGGTGATGTGTGTGAGCCCCACCCCCACCTGTGTTCAGGTGAGCTGTAGATACAACCTCTACCCTCTGGCGGTGCGGGTGGTAGCCTAATTGTTTTCTACTTTCCAAAAAAGCAGCAGCTCCCAAGAAGGTGAAGCTTAATTTTATTCAAGGCTAGTCCATGCTGAGTACAAACCTGTGCTTGACTCTGCAATTACTCTGACAGCTGAAAGATATAGGATCACCAGGCTCCTGGATGGCAGAACCCTGCCATCTCAAACCCCCCTGGTGTACATTGTAGTAGCCAAGAGTCAGCCCCAGCCCCATGAGTTCTCCTTCCTCATTCGGACTAAATGTCTTTGTTATTTGGTAGTTTGTATTGTGCAATCTCTGACTGATAATCAAACAGGAATTAAGTTTCCTTGGTGTGTTTTATCTTTGACTAGACACGAAGGGTTAGTCACCCACCTGCTTCAAGTGACATTGCTGCCATCATCTCCCGCCTCCCCGAGCTGACACTGGCTTTCATGTATTAACGTGTGAGATGCTCGTGCACATCCTTGCCTGTGTATTTTAATCCCTGTAACAGCTCTGCCGACAGCATGCAGCTGTCCCAGGTTCAGATAAGCAGAAAGCAGGATGAAGTGGACAGGAGGGCCAGTAAGCTGGGCCTGGCTCTCCAAAGCAGCCTCCTCTTGCCAAGCTACCTCACACAGCTCAGGGCTGGGAGCTGTCATGTCTAGACATCTTAGCTTCCAGATTAGAGTTCTCCTTTGTGCCAATTTGTCAACAAGAGAACTTCTGTTTTAAGAAAAAGATAACATTTTATTTTCACTTTGGAAAACTGGAGATTCCTTCTTGTGGCCGAGCAGGATTTGGAGATCTGAGCTCCCAGGAGTCCTCAGGAGAGAGGACGCAGGTGCTAGGGTCTGTGAGGGGTGCTGATTCAGCACAGTTCATCAAGTATAGCCACACAGGAGACCTTGGATTAGGAGAGCAGAGTCATTTGACCCAGAGCCCATCACAGTGAGTGGTTAGAGCTGAGACTCTTACCTCACACATTCTGACCCAGTCCAGAAGCCTCAGTCCACACTGGGCCCTGGAGGCTTTCCTGTTACCCTGCACGAGTCCCACGGCAACTCTCTAAAGAAAGAAGGGGTTTTCTTTTTTTAAAATAGAATGTATTCGATATGTCTGTTTATTTAGTATATGTATGCATACACTATGGTCTGCATGTAGAGGTCAGAGGACAACTTACTGGAGTCATTTCTCTCCCTCCACCATATGGGTACCAGGGATCAAAATCAGATCATTGGTCATCACAGCAAGTACTTCTTGCTGCTATCCAGAAGTATTATGTTTTAGTTTCCATTTTACAGATGGAGAAACAGAACTTTACTTGGGTTATAGATCCTGTTGCTAGTTCTTGGTGATGTTGTCTCAGTAATTTTGCTTTTACTACGATGGTTTATTAGGTAGCTAGATACGAGACGAGGAGTTCTGTGTGTGTGTGTGTGTGTGTGTGTGTGTATTCCAGCAATCCAATAGCTATTTGAAGGGAAAACACATATAAATTAGAAGAAAGCATCATTGATTTCATCTTGAGCACTCCAGTCACTACTAATGGAGTGTCGCTCCTCATCTAATCCTCACACATTTTCATATAGCGACTACCAAACCTATATCACAAAGGTATGATATCATTAGAAGAAGGGACCTTGAGCAGTGTGTGCAGTACTCCACAGCTGTCAAGTGTCACCAACTTGTCCCTGGAAATCTCAACATAGCCTGTGATGAATTCAATCTGCCAACCCAACTTCCTCAGCTCAATTTGGGAACACCAGACTTTGTGGCACATAAGTAGCATAGCAAGTTCCATAATGGTCAACAGGGTTCAGCTTTAATTTACCTCTCTTTGTTGTGGTCTTCAGTTCTCTATCTTAATATAGCAGGTAGCCAATAATTGGTTATCGAAAGGAAGAGAAAGACTGCCTTTTAACTTGGAGACAGAAGTCTATGAAGTTCTGCAAAGGGCAAGAGGCACGGAAGCCCAGAAAGACCATTGTCACAGTAGCCAGTGTCACTGGCCTTCCTTTTAGTTCAGAAAGACATTGATGTGGTGGCCCAGTGTCGTTGTTGGCCTTCCTTTATTTTAGAGTACCCTGTTTCAAAATATCCTGACTTTTGAAAAGCTACATGTAAAGTTATGTGATTAAAATCATTTAAATCTCATCACAACAGTGGGGGCTTAAGTGACTTGAGTAAGCACTGTAATGGTTGAAGAGCCCTTGCTCCCGACTGATGTCCACTACCTAGCTTTCTATCCCTGTGTTTTGAGTTTATAAAACCACTTTTCTTCAGGCAAAATATACCAAAGACTGTAGTTAAGCTCTGGCTGTTATACAGATTTCTTGAAATCAGGTCTCCAGCTTGCCTGGGGAGCATGCAGTGCAGCAGTGTGTGTACAGCCTTGCTGTCTTTTAACCCAAGATGGGTCTTTTAACCTGAGATGGATCAGATGCAGCCCCTCCTAAAACCCTGTGAGGTGCACTTGGGCTTGATGAAGAAGACGTGCACAGAAACTGAACCAGCACTGGCTGTTTCTTGATTAGACACTACCACTCTTCCTCCTTAAGTATAAAATCAATGTCCAAACAGCTCTGTGACTGGCTCGGGTGATGGAGGTGCCAGCTTCAGTATGAACACTTGCCCTGTCCTCTGCAGCTACAGAAATTATTTGTCATTTCAAAAACCTAGATACAAAGCAGGAGTCGTGCTGATTAAAGCCATTGTCTGTGTGCCTGTATCTCAAGGACCTGGCTCTCATAGATAAAAACATCAGTGAGGTTTGCACGGTGCCACTGATGGTGCCATGGTTAGTCTTACAGCTGGAGTAACTGGGCAGCCATGAAAGATGGTCTCTGCAGTGGACGTGTCCCCTCTGCAGCTGCAAGCTGCAGAGCACACAGCAAGGGAAGAATTGTGGGTAGTAATTTAGGTATTAAAATATTAACACATTTTTGCATATTTAATGTGGTTTCCTTTTTAAATAGTAGGCAGATTATGGCCTACAAGCAGATAAGTTTATGGGTTCAAATTAAATTTTAAACATTAAAAAAATCCAAAAGAAGCTACTTCATTATAAATATTTTTAGCTAATCTGAACAAGAACTTGCTTTCTTTTCAACTTCTCTGATCATGTATCAGCTAATTTACAGCCTCATTTTCTGGTTGTAACTTGTAAATTGGAGTTTCATATGTTTTAATCTTATAAGCTCAAAACTTTCTCTTACTTGCCTTGGGGACACACAGTCTCTAGACTTAAAATATGGGCACAAGGTATGCTCTATGGAGGAGGGTACATTCACACACTGGCTAGGGCTACTCTGTCCCTTTGTCATTTAGTATTGAGAACCTGAATCTGGTCCTCCTAACCTGCCTTTCCTTTAACCTCCCCATCTCTGGTGGGTAAACAGTTTGCCCTGGAAAGGGAGCAAGGTTCCTTAATGACTCTCTCATTTCTGTTTCCCACAGGCCAAGATGCCCTTCGATGCCAACAAGCTGTACTGTAGTGAAGTGCTAGCTATCCTCCTCCAGGACAATGATGGTGAGCGCCCCCACAGACACAGGCCAGGCTGGGAGCCACACTCGTCTCAGAGCCAGTGAACTTGCCTTGGCATCGCCTGGGTTCTCTGCTCGCTCTCTGTGCAGCTTTTGTACTCTGTCAAGCTGTATTGATTTTGTTAGCTGACGGATCAGTGGTAGACGGCTGTAAAATCTGACAGTTGGCTTCATTTTTTTTTTCTTCCTTTATTTTCCTTCTTTTAGAAAACAGGGAATTGCTGGGAGAACTGGATGGGATCGATGTGCTTCTTCAGCAGTTATCCGTGAGTAATTGTTCCTGTGTGCCGTGACGTCCATGGCCTGCTTTCAGTGGGAGGTAGAAGTAGAAATATGGGAAGGGGCAGGCACACTGGGACCAGGCAGGTTGGAGGTCACACTGCCGCACAGGGTTCACCTTTTTTTCTTACTCACTGGCCCTTTCTGATCAAGTGTCATGGTGAATCTGGCGCAGCCCTTCCCAACTGCTGACCCAAAAGTAGGGAGAAGTAGGGAGCTCTCCTCTGTCTTCCCGCCAGGAAGAGCCAGTTGTGTTCCTTTGCCTTGCTCCTTCCCCTTTGGTCCATCCCTGAAAGAGTCTGTCTGCTCACTTAGGTTCCAGGTGAGCCCGAGTAGAGCCCTTTCCAGCGCCGTGGCACAGCGGGCTTGTGGTGGTTGGGGCAGTAGGGATGGTTGTGGCACTGCAGGCAGGAGTGAGAAGTCAGAAACTGCCATTTGCTGGATGAAAGCAATGTAAATCCAGTTGAAATGTTATCCTGCTGGCATTCTGGAAGTGCCGTCAGGATTCCTCCTCACAAACCTTATCTGTGTTACTCCAAAACAGCACTGAAAATAGATCATTTGGATACAGGCTCAAGAGTGCTGAGTGTCTGAGATGGCAGTTTGCATACAGCTTTCCTGCCGTGCCTGCCAGCCGCTGAGTGACTTGGCCTCCACCCTGAAAATAGAGCTTTGTGGTGGGAAGCTGTTTTCGGTCCCCATGAAGTGCCCCGGCCTTATCCGGTGCAGTCACTGATTACAGCCCGTATGGGGCTGCCTGCCCAGCTGGCTCAGGGGCTCTCCCAACCTGTGCTCAGCGCTGACATGCACAGCTGCCCAGATGCATGCCTGGGACTTGGAGCCCCCGCCATTGAGTGAGGGGATGCAGCAGCCCCTCTGTGAAGAAGCACCTCTTCACTTTGAGAGAGGATTGGCTACTCTGGGTTGTGGGTACCTTAGAAAGTGGGTGGAGTGGGGTTGGATGGAGCAGGGACAAGGCTGTTGGGCTTTCTGCCAGAGTTGGTTTTGGAGCTGAGCTGTGGTTTCAGACGCAATCCCTCTCAGTTTCACTGTGTGTGTCCAGTATGGCCTTGTCTCTGTCATTTCACAGTGGCCAAGGGCTGAGGTGGGCTGTTTTGTTTGGCTGACCTGCTGCCTTGAAGCTGTCAGTCAATCTTGGCCCAGTGCTTGGCTCAGTGTTTAGTGCTTTTATGTGAACTTGTATATCTTTATTTAGTGCCCATAACCTAGAAAACTCAGTTTCTCTAAGCTGGAAACTGACGAGAACTTCATTTGTAGAGTTCTCTTTCCTTGGTGGGCTTTGGAAACTGTAGAGTGCTGGCTGATGGGGCAGCGTTTTTTAATGGCTCCTTTCTACTCTCCTTGGCAGGTATTTAAAAGACACAACCCCAGCACCGCTGAGGAGCAGGAGATGATGGAGAACCTGTTCGACGCACTCTGCTCCTGCTTAATGCTCAGCTCTAATCGAGAGCGCTTCCTGAAGGGCGAGGGGCTGCAGCTCATGAACCTCATGCTCAGGTGTGCTTCTGGGCCTCACCTGTCGTTTTGTCCCAGTCCACACGGGTGCCTGTCTGTCTGCCCGGCACCACTAGCCTGACTTTACGATTCGTAGCTGTGGTCCTTTAGTCCCTTGGGTTTCCCATTCATCCAGACAGTGTTCATTTGGGGATGTGTCTGAGCTTTCATGAAGGGTGGGCTGGCACATTATGTTTTGTGCTTGTTGGTCTCTAAATCTGTATGCTCCATAGATCTCTCTGTCTATATTCCTGCCGTTGACAGCAAAATATTCTTATTTATTCATTCAGTAATGAATTCTGTGTGTGCCGTGTGCCTAAGCACAGGGAATATGAAATATGAAGGGATGCTTCTACAACTGTGGGTTTATACTTCCTTTAATGTATCTTTTTTTGTTCTGCTCTGCTCTCTAAAGACAGCACTGCTTCAGCTTCTCAGTTAGTCCCAAGCATCTTAAAGTTGGAAACAAAGTGGAGAAATGGCTTGTTGGGGTGTTTTATTGAGAAATGTGGCTGGGAAGGAAAAGAGCGTTCCTGAGGAGGTGACCAGAATGGAGTACCACTAAGGGACAGCATTTGAAATTGAGAGGCTCTGGGTGCTGCTTGCAAACACATTTGGAATTTTGTAATCATGGAATTCATGGAGTTGAGCCAGGGTCAGCCATCGTAAAACCTCTAGTCACGTGCAGTGACAACTCTGAACAAAGATGTCTCTGAAAGTGTCTTACAAATTGGATGTATATTTATTAAGCATAATTTAGACTGTGGTTGATCATTCTGTTTTCTATTAGGATATTTTTAGTTACTGTGTTTATTAAGTGTTTGGCCAACAAGGCTGAGTCCTCCCAGAAGCTAAAATGCCCCAGTCTGTCACCAAGTGTAGCCTGCCTTTGGGTGGATAGTGTCTTCTTGGTTTTATTGTCATTACTACTATTATTATATCATCATTTATTATTATTTTTGTGGGAGTTTTTTGTTTGTTTGATTTAACATTTAGTCCTGCCACATTCTACCATTTCATATTGTTTCCTTTTTAACTTCCCGTGGTATTTGTCATTCTGTGACTTAAGCATCATGAGAGGGCAGTAACTACTTGAGGGACACAGGGAACACTGCAGCCATTTCCAGGGTTTCTGCTATCATGACGAAGTCCACAATGACCCGTTTTGTGTTTTAAATGACTTGGGGATTATCAATGTATGTAACTCTAAAGTTCCTTTTCTTTAAAAGGTTTGTGGAGAGCTGAAATATGGCTGTCACACGGTGTATCCTAGACCCTGGATTGATTGGAAATCTTCTTTTGAGAAATTGCTTTTAAACGCAAATGTTCTTTGGAGAGTTCTGGGAAATTACCCCAAGGCCTTTGCTGTTGAGGTGACTCTGGCTCTCCTTCTTGAGAGCGTTGTCTCTTACCCTTCTAATTGCCTGGCCTTTATTGAAATGGCCGCCGTCTCCCAAGCAAACAGTGTGTGAATCATTTGACTTTCTGGGTTTTCTAACCTTAAAGCTTCCCTCTCCAGGGACTTTTCCCCAAGGTTCTTCCAGGCCTGAACTGCCAGTGTCTGGATGGCTGAGTACAGACGTGACGTGATGAATTCCTTCAGCATATGGCTCCGTAATGTGTAGCAGTGGGGAGCTGAATAAATAACCAAAAATATGGATTATTCAGACTAGAATGCTGAGGTTCTGGGAGGCTAATTAAAGAGCTCCAAGGGGCTTGGGAGCCAGAGCCTGCCCCTCTCAGAGCCAACTCTGCCTCCTGTCTCTGTCTCTCTATGTGTCTCTCTCTCTCTCTCCTGCTCCAACCAAGACTGTTTTAGATGCTGTAATATCTCATTATCTCCTCTGATAATACTCTTGATGTTTATTATTGAACTTCTACCCATGTCACATCTCCCAACCTAGTTCTCCGCCCTCTTAAATTCAGATGTGGAGACCTTTGTTTGCTGTGTTAGATACACCACGGGATGGCCAGCATATTTGTCTGAGTCTCAACGGAACTAGTGGTGCTTTTTTTTGTGAGACTATAGTCCTTGAAAATCTGGAACCCACGAAGATCTACCTGCCTCTGCCTTCTAAGTTCTGGCATTTAAGGGTGCCACCATACCCAGTTTGGATTGTGAGCTTCTCAGAGCAGCAGCCCAATCTTCTCCTTTCCAACAGAAGATGTACGGTAGCTTTCAGTCCATCTTCTCTGTGTGAGCCAGAAAATCTGAGGATGCTCTTACTGTTTAGAACCACTGATGTAGAATTTCTACCTGATCCCATAGACAGACTGCGGAGAGGACAGAGGCTTGCTTTAAGATAATGGAGTGAAGTGTTTTGTCCTGGGTTTCCTGGCCACATTTTTAGAAGATGAAGAGCAAAGAACAGGCTATAGGGTATTTGTGATACTGAAGCTCAAATTCAAGGAGACCTAAGTGCAAGGCTGTTCCAGCTCCGCCTGCACCCATAGACCCAGTGTCTTGTCCCCTCTGAGCCTTGAACTCTCAGCCGTCTTCCTTCATCCTCCTGGGCTGTGTTTTGAGTAGCATTCCCTGCCTCATTCCTGCTCCAGCTCAAGGCAGCTTTCAGCAGATGTGGGACTGGGCTCTCTTCTTCTAGCCTTTGTCTTCTTCCTCCCTACCACCAGGGGCCAGCTGAGTGGTCAGGTGACTTTACCTCACTCCTGAGCTGTCTGGATTTCACAGCACTTGACAGAATCAATGGCAGGGAGGGGCTCTTTTTATGTATTTGTGCTTCTCTCACTGCCAAAGAACAAATGAAGACGTCTTGGAAAAGAAGCAAAGATTTTTGTGATCATATTGGAGAGTGAGCCTCATGCTGTGATAGAAGCAGCAGGCAGCTATCCTGTCCTGTCCTGTAGGAGCCACAGAGAAAGGAAAAAAAACCCGTTTCCCATGCGGTGCCATAGCTGTTAGCAGAACGCACAGAGGCTCTGGGCAGTGCCTAGCATGACACCTTTAGGGAGAGGTGGCTCTGACATAGAGGTGTGCTATGTCCGGCCTCTGTCTTGGTCTGAGAATTGAGAACAATGGTAGATGGTGTAGGATGGGCAGAGAGGGTATGAGATGGCCTTTGGTGGACAGAGAGAATGTGGCGGGGGGGGGGGGGATATGGCCTTTGGTAGGCAGAGAGGGTGTGGGGTGGCCTTTTGGTGGGCAGCAGTAGAATTGAGGTAAAGACACAAGCCAGCTGATGTTTTTATAGTCAGAGGTGGTTGAGTGGAAAATAAAATTTAAAACTGGGTGTAGCAGTGAATGCCTTTAATCTCAGCACTTGGGAGTCAGAGAGACCCTGAGTTCAAGGTCAGCCTTGAACTACAAGGTGTACAGAGTGAGTTCTAGGGCAGCCAAAGCTGCACAGAGAAACCCTGTCACAAAAAGAGAAAAAGAGAAAACAATGAAAAAGAAAAAAAATTAAACTCAAAGGAGCTGCAATTTATTGTGCTGTTTAAGAACATTAATCCCAGTACTCTGGAGGTAGAGGCGGGTGGATCTCTGTGAGTTTGAGACCAGCCTTGCCTACAGAGCGAGTTTCAAGACAGGGCTACAGTGAAACCCTGTCTTGAAGAAAAGACTTTTTTTTTTTTAAAAGGACTAGAATTGAGAGGTGCTAGTCTGCAGAATTACACACAGTCTGGAATGGGGCAGGAAGGGAGATGGCGCTGTAACTGCCCCAGATGCATCCCCACAGATGTCTCTCTCCAATGAGATGCTTGCTACAAATAGAAGATTTCAATAGCTGTGGGCTAATTTTAGCCTGTGCTCCCAACAGTCTTCCTTGCAGTGCCAGCAGGCACTTTATACCAGTGTGTCCTTGGCTATGAACAGTTCGGTGCTCTTCAGGAACTGCCAAGCTGCCAGGACAGGAAGAATTACAGTGTCAATTTCTTTGAAAATGTTGACGTGAGGCTTATTGCTTCTGTTGTAAACACTGTTCCAGTTAGAGAGAAGACCACCATGTTCCCCAGAGATGTGCTCAGCCCAGCCCGAGTTGTGTAGCAGAAACACAGTGAGTGAGCTCGTCTCTGTTAACTATACAGGTAAAATGAGAGACAGAAGGACATAGTCACAATGTCCAGGAATCACTGGTTCTTGTTTGGTTGGGTTTTGCTGAGCTTTTCAGGAAGGTTTTCCTTTCTCAAGAATGTGACAGAGAAGGTGCTGACATGCTATTTGCAGAGTGGGGCTCAGCGGGTCCCATTCTGAACAGGGCTTGCTTGTGGCAAGGTACATGGGTAAAGAGGGCATCCTGGACCCTGGGTGTTCGTTCCCTGGTCTTTTCCCTGCAGTTCAGTGGTTTTGTTCTTGATGGTCATGTAACAGCCTGAACCACTCTGCGTTTTCAGTCCCGTCCTTCATCTTGTTCCAAGAGCTAGCGCCTTCTCTAACCTCCAGTCTCTCAGGATCCTCATGCCAAGTCTGTGGGCAGCTGTGCCACCACGGGGCTGAAGATGCCCGTGTTCTGAGCTGTGCATGCACACATCCGGCTTGTTGTTCTTCGCCTGCAAGCCAAATCCCGGTGTTCTGTCGTAGATGGATCCCGATAGTTTGCACCTGTTCTCTGAGAACAGACAAATGCTTCACAGGCACAGAGCAGTCTCTCCCCAGCCCTGCAGGCTGACGGTACCACTTCATAAACGGGGAATGTCGTGGTAGGAGTGGGTTAGCTGATAAGAACTGGTGGCAGACCTGTCTGAGCCCTTCTCTCTGACTTGATAGTTGTTCTTCAGCCCTGGGTAAATTGTGCATAATTGAGGTGTCTGTTTTCTGAGTCCTCCATGTGTGGACCACCCTTCACATCCTTGCCACCAGCATAATGACATCTGCCTTTATCATGCTCTTGAGTTTCCCTGTGCACTCTGACTCATTGTTTCTAGATAACAATTGACTGGCTTTCTGGCCACTATATATTAGATTTCATTTTATGGAATTCGGTGTAAAGGGAGTCATACAGCATGTGCTTTCTGCTGGGTGTGGCAGCTCATCTGACCAAGTTCACCATGTAATGTGTTCTGAGATTGATCCTTGCCCTGTATCAATAGCTTGTTCCTTTTTCACCACCAAGTAGTATTTTATCATATGACTAAGCCACAGTCTGTTGACTCACTGATGCTAAGTTTGTTTCTTGTTTTTAGCCCTCAGGGGGAAAGCTAAAGTGAACATAACTGTGCAAGGCTTCAGGCATACGCATTTCTCATTGCTCTTGGGTCAATACTGAGGAGCTGCGTGGTTCAGTCATGTGACTGCTGTGTACTTTGGTTTTTAAAGCGCTGTCAATCTGCTTGCAATATGATGCCATTTTGAATCCCATGGCACTGTGTGAGCTCCAGGAGCCCTGGTTTCCCGTTAGCATTTGGTCAGCTTTTTAGTGGAGCCGTGCTAATGTCTGCACGGTGTGTGGCAGGGTTGTCTCATATATTGAGTGTCTGAATGTAAACTCATCCCCACATCTCTCTGTTGGTCAGTTCTCATCAAATCCTCTGCCCTTGGGTGTAGGAAACTGTGCCAGTGATGAGTACAGCCTCATAGACATGGTCCCCATCAGGCCTATGGTGCAGACATTGTGTTCTGCCCTGGGCTCTGCCTTTTTGTTTCTATGGTCATCTTTTGAAAACATCTTAATTCCGATGGTGATTTATTTGTTCCAGTGACCTGTTTTTGTCTGAGTAATTTGAGTATCTCCTGTCTTTCAAGAAATGTATCATGGTTTGTTGACAGTCTTATTGTGTGCAAGACTACCCTCACTCTCCCTTAAGTCCGTAGACCCAGCTTTGTTTAATGATTTTTCTCTACCCCTTTTTTGGTTTTGTGTGTGTGTGTGTGTGTGTGTGTGTGTATGTGTTGGAGATTTCTGCTCTGGTCTTCATTTCTTGACTTTTCAAGATAGAAATATGAGGCTGTTGATTTGAGGGCTCTGTTATTTTCTAAGTGTGTGCTGCTGTAAATCCCTGCTCGCTGCAGTCAGGGCAGCCGGATGCTCTCTTGTTGTTATGTGTTTTCATTTTTATTTCATCTAAAGTGAAGTATTTAGAAGTGTGTTGTAAAGTTCCCAGATATCTGGTGCTATTCCAGCTGTCTGTCCTCTTTTCCAGCTGTCTGTCTGTCCTCTTTTTAAGCTGTCTGTCCTCACTGACTTCTGCTTCCTCACACTGTCTGAGAGCACACTTCATGTGACTGGAACCCTTCTGGATCTACAAAGCCTTGTGTGGGCCCAGGTTGGTCATGCTGCCAGGCCCTCCCTGTGCGTCTGAAGAGCCTCTGCTGCCCACCCAGGGCGGGGGCTTTGCTGTGGGTAGAGTTGGTGTCATGCTGCTTACAGGTTGTTTTCTGATTTGGTAGTTAGTGTGAGGTGGCGGTGAAACCATGGTGTTGGCCTTTGTCCTCTCATCCATGTATGCTTTGCCTCCATGCATTCTGAAGCTCTTTAAGTGCTTAACCATCTGGGATTACATCAGTTGTGGTGGCACACAGCTTTATTCCCAGCGCTTGCAAAGCAGAGGCAGATGGATCTCTAAATTTGGATTCTAAGGGCAGCCTGGTCTACAGAGCAAGTTTTAGGACTGCCAGGGCTACACAGAGAAGCCTTTTCCCAACAAACAAACAAAAAGTTAAAAAAAAAAAAATTCAGATTATATATGCTCTTTTGTGTAACTGTCCCTTTTATTATGAAGAAATTACTTTCTCTGTTGCTAGGATTGCTCTTTGATCTGAAACTTGATTCCTAGTACTATAACACCACAGCTTCCTCCTAATGAGTGTTAGCATGGTGTCTTTGACCATCTCTCTGTTCAGGAATAAGTTGTATGCTGTCTGATGCCTTGCCCCCTTCTCCCTGGAACCCCACCCCCAACCCCCGTGACTGGAGACATCGTAAAAGAGGTGGTTATGGTTAAATGAGAGTGTGGGGGTGGGATGGAATACTCAAATCCCAAAAAGACTTTTTGCCACAGTAGGATGTACCCCAGGAGTTCCCGCTCAGTGTGCTGTGGGACCCACTGGAGCATTTCTCTCTCTGTCCTTCCTGCTGCTGCGGTCACTTATTTGATGTCAGAATACGATGGAAATCCAACTGAAAAGTCTTCTTTTTGTTTAAATGATCAGTTACCTTTTATAATAGATTTTTAATAGAAAAAAATGGTCTTTTCTATTAAATATATTTCTGTTCTATATATCTACATATTTTTTATTAAGAATAGATTCTTCTCTCATACAATGCATCTTGACCACAGCCTTGCCTTATCCTTATTGTAATTGCTTTGAGTTTTTCTCCATTTAACTTGTTGTTGACTATAGGCTTGCTGTAAATTACTTTTATTATGTTTAGGTATGTCCCTTGTATTCCTAATCTCTCTAGTACGTTTATCATGTAGGAGTGTTGAATTTTTTTCAAAGTTTTTTTTTTTTCAGCATCTAATCATGTGTTTTGGGTTTTTTTTTCTTTCAGTTTGTTTATATGGTGGATTACATTGACTGATTTTTTTTTTTATATGTTGAACCATTCCTGCATCTGTGGGATGAAGCCTACTTGATCGTGGAGGATGATCTTTTTGATCTGTTCTTGTATTTTGTTTCCAAGTACTTTATCGGGTGTTTTTTAATATATGTTTTTAAGGAGAATTGATCCGTAATACTCTTTCTTTGTTGAATCTTTATGTAGTTTGGCTATCAGCATAACTGTGGCCTGATAAATGAATTGGGCAAAGTTTCTTCTATTTCTATTTTGTGGAATAATTTGAAGAGTATTGGTATTAACTCTTTGAAAGTCTGGTACAATTCCGCCCTAAAACCATCTCACCCTGGGCTTTTTTTGGTTGGGAGAATTTTAATAACCTCTTCTATTTCCTTATAGGTTATAGATCTATTTAAATTGTTTATCTGATCTTAATTTAACTTTGGTAAATGGTATCTATCAAGAAAATAACCTTAGATTTTTTTCAGTTTGGTGGAGTAAAGGTTCTGAAAGTATGTCCCTATGATTATCTGGATTTCCTCCACGTCTATTGTTATGTCTCCCTTTTGTTGATTTGGATATTCTCTCTCCCTCTTTCAGCTAATTTAGATAGGGGTTTGTCTATCTCTTTCAGAACCAACTCTTTCATTGATTCTTTTTATTTTTCTCTTTGTTTTCCTTTTGTTGATTTCAGCCCTCAGTTTCAGTATTTCTTGCTGCCTACTCCTTGGGTGTGCTTACTTTTTGTTCTAGAGCTTTAGATATGCTGTTAAGTTGTTAGTATGAAATCTCTCCTTTTATTGTAGGCACTTATTGCTATGAACTTTCCTCTTAGCTTTGGGTATGTTGTATATTCATTTTTATGGAATTCTAGAAAGTCTTTAATTTCTTTATTTCTGTCTGGTCCTACTTTTTATTCAATATAGAGTTGTTCAGTTTCCAGAACGTGTAAGCATACTGTTGTTTCTGTTGTTGGTATACATCTGTAATCCATGGTGGTTTGGTAGGATTTATTTAGGTAGGAAATAACTCTTTCAATTTCCTTGTATCTGTTGATTCTTGCTTTGTGTCTAAGTATTAATTTTGAAGAAACTTCCATGATGTGCTGAAACAAAGGTATATTCTTTTGTGTTTGGGTGGAATATTCTATAAATACCTGTTCGCTTCATTAGGTTTGTATTTCTCCATTTATTTTTGCATAAGTGACCTGTATATTGGTGGAGTATTGAAGTCTACCACTATTAGTATGTGAGGGTCAATGTGTGACTTGAGCTTTCATAGTATTTCTTTTACAGAAGTGGGTATCCTTGTGTTTGGGGCATAGATGTTAAGAATTGAAATGTCATCTTGGTGAAATTTTCCTTTGATGAGTATGTAGTATCTTTTCTGTCTCTTTTCATTAGTTTTTGTTTGAAGTCTATTTTGTTAGGAATTAAAATGGCTACACCAGTTTGCTTTCTTAGGTCCAGTTGCTTGGAAGATCTTCCAAACCTTTATATCTATCCTTGATGCTAAGATGTATTTCTTGTATGCAACAGAATGATAGATCCCATTTTCACATCCATTCTATTAGCCTGTGTCCTTTTTTTTTTTTTTTTTTTTTTTAATGGTTTTTCGAGACAGGGTTTCTCTGTGTAGCCTTGGCTGTCCTGGAACTCACTCTGTAGACCAGGCTGGCCTCGAACTCAGAAATCCGCCTGCCTCTGCCTCCCGAGTGCTGGGATTAAAGGCGTGCGCCACCACGCCCGGCTCAGCCTGTGTCCTTTTATTGGAGAATTGAGACCATTGATTTTGAGAGATGTTAGTGACCAATAATAGTCATTATTAGTGATGGTGGTGGTAGTGGGGTGGGGGGAGGGAGGGAAACTCCTTGGGTTTCTTTATAGTGTCCTGGATTTCCTAGGTGTTTTGTGTCAGGAGTTTTTTGGATTTTATATTACTTTTGCCCAGTGTATCCATTTCTTCTATTGTACCTTCAGTACCTCAGAGTCTCTGTTCCATCTTTTGTATTCTGTTGGTGAAGCTTCTGTACTCTGTTCACATTCCCAAATTTTTTATTTTCTTAATTCCCTCACTTTGTTTTTTCTTTACTGATTCTATTTCCATTTTCAGGTCTTGGACAGTTTTAGTCTTTTCCTTCAATTGTTTGTATTTTCTTGGATTTCTTTAGGGATTGATTCATTTCCTCCAATTGTTTGTTTGTATTTTCCTGGATTTCTTTAAGGGATTTATTCATTTATCCTTTAAAGACATTTATCATATTCATATAGCTTAAAGAGATATTTCATACAATTTTAAGGTCTTTTTCATATACATTAGCTGTGTTGGAATATTCAGGGCTTGCTGTGGTAGGATAGCTGGGCTCTGCTGGAGTCATATGGCCCTGGCTGTTAGGCATCTGGGTTTGGGGTGATTATGGGTCCAGGTGCTGGTTTCTGGGTTTGTCTTTGTTGGGTGGGTGTTTTGTTCTTTGGTTTCTGTTTCCTCTCTGGATTTTTCAGAGGGTGTCTTTGCTGGGTGTTGCCTGTTTTACTGGCCTTCTTGGCAGTTGTGTTCATAGGGAATGAAATGTTGGAGGCTGAGGGAAGGGAAGGCCAGGGGAAGATGGTCTGTTGCAGCACTAGGGTCAGCCCTGAGGATTATGCCTTGGGGAACAGAGAGAATGAAAAGGTCTGCAGGCAGCCTGCCTTGACATCTGGCAGATGCGGCCTGTGGTTGAGCAGGGAGTGTCTGCCCAGGTTGGGGCTGGGACACTCGAGGAGAGGCCAGTGGAGGATGGGATCCACAGGAAGAGTTCACAGAAGGAAGGGGCTGTTGCAGCTGGTGTTTTGTTGCAACACTTTGGATGACCTAGAGGATGGGGTTTGGGGGAGCAGAGAGAATGGAAAGGTCTGCAGGTAGCCTACCTATGTGGCCATCTGGCAAGCATGGCCTGTGGTTGAGCGTGTCTGCTCCTGAGTTGTGGACTAGGACACAGCAACCAGATAGACGCTGGGGGGGTGGGGGGATCTGTGGGATATGGAGGAGAGGCTACAGCGTTTGTTCTGTTACAGAGCTAGGGAGGACCCTGAGGATTGGGTCTGGAGGAGCAGAGCTATATCTGCATGTCTGCCATTGCATGGGCTCTTCATGTCCCTGTCAGGAGGATCACGACTTTGAGGTTACCTGATGAATAGCGAGATGATATATTCAAAACAAAGAGTAGAATGATTTTGGCCATGAGAGTTTGAAGTAAATGCTACCTCCACCCTCCCATCTGCCTTTCAGGGGCTATGATTCCATGTACATGTGCATGATTATGATCATATTTTATAATCACATATAATAATAACAAAGTATCATAAAATCAAGTATTAAAAACATAGTTGCATGTACATTCTGCTATGACAGTTGCCCACGCCAGTGCCTTGGTCGTGGTCCCATGCCTGTTTTCTTCCCTTGCTGCACTCTGAGTATTTGAGCTGCTCTGTTGGGTGTCTTCTGCCGTGTGCAGTCTGCAGTCATCTCCTTCCTTTTATCAGACACAGCATTTCCCCGTAGTTACTCATTCAGTCTTGTTCAGTCCGACACGCTGATGGGTCTCCCTTTACATCATCAGATATCATGATTTTATAGCTGTTTTAATGTCCTCTCTCCGGTTCTGCCATGTGGTGTTTTGGGTGATCTTTATGGTGGCAGTTATTTTGTGAGTTTTCCATTGTGCTCTGGGTTTCTTTGTTTGTTTTACTTTCCTCCTTTACATCTTTGTGGTGCTGTGGATTGAACTCAAGACTCCATGCTTGCTGGGCCAGCAGTCTACCACCACTCCATTCCCCATGACAGAATACTCTGGAAACAGAGCGTCTTTCCTTCCCCCTTACTCATGCGTGAATGTGTTGTGGTGTGTGTTTTTGTTGGTGTAGATGTTAGCATGTGTAACACCGATGCACGCACATACGTGAAGGAGCCAGAGGTTGACGTCAGGCACCATCATTTCTCCGTTAATCTTGACCTTTGGTTTTTTTGTTCTTGAATGCATTATTCCTGTGTGTGATATGAAGGCGAGTGGAGGGCAGAGGGCACTCTGTGGAATCGGCTCTCTCCTTCCACCTTCTCCTGAGTACAGGTGTTGAACAGAATTGTCAGACTTGCAAAGCCCGCCCCTCGACATGAACCCATCTCCCCATTCCTCTGCCTTCATATTTGAGACAGGGTCTCTCAGCCTCTGCTGATAATCATGGTGTTGGCTAGACCAGCTGCCCAGCGAGCTTCCGGGGTCCACCTGATTCCCCACTGAAGTGAGTTTTAGAATCTCCTGGCACACATGCTCACTGCATGCGCTGCCTTGTCTCAGTGTCTAGGAACTATTTATCCTCTTCACCCATGTTCTCTTTTCTATCGCTCCACACTGGCTTCAGGAAGGGAGGGGACATAAAAACCCTGTTCTTACTCCTCCATTTTAACTCACAGACCAAGCCCAGCACATATATTATACTGTTACATCCATTTTCTTGCAATTTGTTGCTAATACAACACAACTCTTAAAGTATTATTTTACAGCAAACACCTTTGCTGTATCACCCACACCACCTGACCTGTGGGGGCCGATGCTATCCTCCCAAGACAGCATCTTTCCTCATTAGGTTTGATACAGTGGTAACCCCAAATCTCAGGGACTTCCAAAACAGAGGCTTTTCACACCCAGCACCTCTGTAGCTGGCTCCTGGAAGTTCTGCTGTCTGCCTTAGGACACACAAATCACAAGGTGCCATTCACAGGATAAAAGGGAAACCTCAGCGATACAGTCCACCTTTCAGTTTCTCCTCTGAAGATGTACATGTTATACCCACATCTTACTGGCTCTAGAGAGCCCCATGGCCAGGTTCTGGTGTGAGGAAAAGTGTTTTAGCAATTATGTGTTGACTCTTGGGCTCATGTGAGTTAGTCGACTGTGGACACGTTTAAGGACATTATGTCCATAGCCTGAAACCACTGTGGTCATTGATGACGACCTGGATGACTGTCCCCAGAGGTAATAGAGTTGGTCCTCAGGGTGGTGCTACATAGAAATAAGAGTCTAATGGCACGTCCTTAGGTCTTTAAGGTGTGCCTTTGAAAGTCGTTATGACTGTCTAGCATCTTTCTACTGCCTCATGGACTTAGGCAGCTTTGTTCTGCTCTGTGTTCTTAGCTGTTGCCATCTGGTGCCCCTGCCAGAAGCCCAAAGCTTGAGTTGGAACCTCTGACGTCATAACCTTTTTTCCTAGAAGTTCATTCTTTTTGTTTTGTTTTGGTTTTTGGGGGGTGTTTGTTTGTTTGTTTTTCAAGACAGGGTTTCTCTGTCTAGACTTGGCTGTCCTGGAACTCAGAAATCCACCTGCCTCTGCCTCCCCGGTGCTGGGATTAAAGGTGTGCGCCACCATGCCCGGCCTAGAAGTTCATTCTTGCTTCAGTTATTTTGTTGTAATGGTGGAAAGCCGATTATAAAGGTGTCTTGATCTGCCTGTGTAATTCATGCAAATGTCCTGTCGGGTAAAATGGCCTTATGTTTGGGGAGCACTAAAGGAAACAGATGTTGACAAGTGTATTTCAAAGCAAGCAGAGTAATCTTGCATGGAATTAGTGAGAGATCTTGCCTGGATCAGCTCATGGTTACCAGTATCTTTTAAAGAATTTCTTTAAATTACCTCTTTAATTAATCCTAGCTAGCCAGAGTCCTGGGGAAAGCAATTTACACCTTTAGCCTGTCCTTCAAATACATTTCCTCCTGGCTTCTGCTGTTTTTGTCTACCTTTAAAAAGACTACCTCAGGGTAGTCTTACACAGGAGATTCAGTTATAGCCTATACAGACTTAATTATTCTCTCAAATTTCCCCTCATTCCTGAATTTTAGACCCATCAAGTCCTGGCTGAAGATTACTGCCCCATCCCAGAGGCACCTTGGGTTTAGCCAGAACTCTTGGCCATTTTCATCCCTGTCTGCTCCTTTGCCCTGTTTCTTAGTCACTAAGAGACATCATGACCACGACATCATATTTAAAAATAAATTAATTGTGGGCTTGCATTCCATTGTAGAGGTTTAGTCCTTTACCATAGCGGCAGGAGCATGGCCATACTCAGGGTCTTAGAGCAGCAGCGTCCTGCTCTGCAGGCCAGGAGAGAGTGAGCCTGGGCCTGGCCTGGCCCACCTCCACAGACACACTTCCTCCAACAAGCCCTTTCCAAAAGTGTCACTCCCTGATGACTACGCACTCACATACATGAGGTCTGAGGTTCTTCCTCAGACCTCCACAGCCCACTCCCTCTGCTGTTCTTTCCTTTTCTTTCTCCTGCCCAACCACCGTCTGCTGAGCAACCCAACTCCCAAGGCACACTATGCAGTCCCCTGGCTTCCACTGTGGTGGCCTACCCACTCTTTCCCTGGCTGCTCCTGCTCTGCCTGCGCTCCTGCTTCCTTATGCTCCCTCTTTGCCTGTCTGGGAAACGC
The DNA here is from genome assembly GCF_900095145.1 of Mus pahari. NCBI lineage: Eukaryota > Metazoa > Chordata > Mammalia > Rodentia > Muridae > Mus > Mus pahari. The sequence goes on from NC_034592.1 coordinate 140,221,225, forward strand.
AGTTCAGCTTCTCCTTTCTGGCCAGGCCTCATGGCTGCGCTCCCCTCCTGCGCCTCTACTGCAGGACTCGGCCCTCTCAGGCAGCTCAGCCCTCATCTGCCTGTTTCCGTGCTGTGTGGACCAACTCCCCAGAAGCCCCGAGCTGAGCTTTGTCTCTGCATTCTTGACTAGATGTCTGGCACCTGTTAGGTGTCTCATAAATATTTGAGGAAAGAAAAAAAAATGAGCAAGGAGAATCATACTCAGAATCTATGTTCATCACAGACGTGTTTGGGTGTGATAAAGAATAAGCTAATTAAAACGACAACAGGAGATTCTGCTGCGGCATCCAAGGCACACATGAGCAGATAGGCACCAGCCGACCCCAGCCATTGGCCATGGCACCAACTGTGGAGGCTGGTGTTCACATTCGTGCTGGCATGATCGACAACCCGATGAACCCAGACAAGACTAAGATAAACTACTTGTCCTCCAGCAGAATAAATATTTCAAATAAAGTCAACCAAAGAAAGTCAGGCCAAACAGCTATTGATTGCTAAAAGCCTGAACTTGAGCCCAATGAATATTCCAAAGTTCACCTCCATGCAGCTTGCCTAAATGGTGATCAATACGCAATTACTGCCCCCTTTAAACGTGTCCTACGTTGCTGTGCTGTCTACCCAGAGAAGGGCTTGCTTTTAAAGTCTTTTGTTTCTTAAATTTGCTTAGGCAGGGAAAAAGAGGGCCTTGGCTCAGCCAGGCTCCTTTGCCTTTAGTGTTTCCTGCAATCCTATGTCATTTGTGAAATGGTTTCAGTGTATGCTCAACAGAAGCTCAAGGTGCCCTGGTCAGCGGTCATCATTCAATTCAGGACGCCTTTTCCTGGTGGCTAACCAGTGAGCATTTGTAGCTGCGTTTCCTAATTTCTGCCCACATGATTATCTGCCCTAGCCATAACCTCTATAAATCCCAGCTTGTAAAGCTGGGTTCAGAAGTCCAACTGCAGCAAGAATGAGAATGTTATTTGTATAGCCTCCTACAAGAATTTCATCTTGAGACAGAAAGTTCTTCCCAGTGAATAGCAAACCTTGTTTGCCTCCTCCTGATGTTTAAACTTTAATATTTCTCTTAAATAGGTCCTTTTCACACCTCCCCGCCCCTCTGCTGCAGTCAGACCTCTTTTTGTATCACATTTACTCTATTGCCATAGTCTCTGAACCGTCCTCCCTGCCCACAAGGTCTGCCCCTCCAGCCCCTTTTTCTCTCTGCTTCTGGACTAAGCCCTTTAAGTGTGCCCCTTTTGGTGCCCACCTTCTCAGTAACTGGATCGAGCTGGGCTTCCCTAGCAGTACGGCAGGGGGCCTGATGAGAGCACATTTGTACATGCTGTCCTGATCCCCTGTGATCCCCTCACTGGCTTCTCCCAGATGAAGCTGCTCTTTCCTTCCTCTTAACATCTTGAACATAATTCCCATTACTTCTGCCCCTTAAAACTGTTTTTACTATCCTTTCCTCAAATCCTTTAAAAATGAGAGACCTCTGGTTTCCAATAGCCAGGACAGCTTCCTCCTGTCTTCAGACTCGGTGGTTGGTCAACTCTGAGTAGCTGGGTGGTTATCAGTGCTGAGGAGGATGGAGGCGGGAATAGTCATTGCACATCCTGACCACCTTCCTGTCCCCTGGCTTTCTGCAGCGTGTAAGCTGTAGGGTACAGTGAGACTTTCCTCTTTGACAGGAAAGGTGCCCAGCAGGTATTGTGGGGGACCAAACACGGGGGCACTTTTCCTGATCACTTCACGTTCGTTTGGTTTCCCCAGATGGATTCCACTTTTTGGAGCAGAATCCATGTCTTTGTGTGTACTACAGTGCTGAACAAGTGCTCAGTAAACACCGTGCACTCGGGTGGTTGATTCACCGTCTGTACCCAATTAGGAAGTCACTGATTTGTTTCTGTGTACCTCTTAGAGTGTTAAAGAAAATCGTGTAAGATTTTAGGAAATTATGCTTGTTACTTTTAGATCTTAAAAGTCTCCAAAGCTCCATATACTGAAGGTTTGGTTGCCAGCCTGCAGTGCTGCTGGGAAATAGTGGAACCATAATGAAGTAGGGTGTCATAGAAAAGAGTGAGGTCAGTGAGGGGGTATGTCCTTGAAGAGGGACTTGAGGACCACCTCCCACCTGCTTCTGAACAGCCCCATTGCCACACAGCCCCATTGTGACAAGCTGTGCTCTGTGGGGCCAGATGAGCACAGAGTAAAGCCTCAGAAACAGGCAAGATGAACCTCCTTCTTTGTAAGTTGTCTCCAATATCTTGTCACAAACTGAAATCTACAAAGTGGTAGCCACTAACAGGATTGCCGAGACCTTCAGCATCAAGGGTTGTGTTACCTTTGGTTTGGATTGGTTTGGTTTGGTTTGGTTTTTCCTTAAGAGTCATTTAACTTTTCTAATTTTACAAAATACATGTTCACTGTTGGAAAATGAAAGGCACCAAGAAGTGGCAAAAGGAATACAAAAATGAAGAAAAAGGACTTGTGAAGTCCAGCATAGCTTCATTGTTAGAAATACCTCAGTGAGGAATAGAAGGAACTTCTGTAACCCTTGGTAGCAGACACCTGCAGAATGCCCACAGACAGCACCATACCTCATGGTCAGCTAGTGCATGCTTTTCAGCCATGGTCAGCAGCAAGATAAAATGTCTTCATAGGCATTGAACTGCTAATTCCAGATAGGGCAGTTGAGCAATGCTGGAAAATAAAAGACATCCAAGCTAGGAAGGAAATAACATGAAGTTATTTCCTGAGGATTCTATTAGTGCAGCTATTAGGGCTAATAAAGAAGTTATATGATCAATATAGAAAATTAATTGTATTTCATTGAGACAGGCTCTCATGGTGTAGCTCCAGCTGACCTGGCATAGGCCTATGTAGTCCAAACTGGCCTCAGCTCACTCAGGATATCTGCATCCTGAGTGCTGGGATTAAAGGAATGTGTCACATCGTTCCCTGCAAGAAGCATAAACTTTAAGTCAACTCACTGTGGAGGTGTGTGCCTATCATCTCAGCCCTTGAGAAGTGGGGGCAGCAAGATTAGGGGTTTGAGGCCAACCGGCACTACATGAGGCTCTGTCTCAAAAAGAAAGGAACATCAGTTTTAAACTCCCACATGTGAATGATACTGGGACAGTCCTATGTTCTTCTGTGAAAGAATGAAGCTCGACCTTACCTCACGTTCAAAGTTAACTCAAAAAAATCAGAGGCCTAACAGTAAGAAGTCTGAGAAGAAAATACAGGGTAAACGTTTATGACATGGAATGCAGTAATGGTTCCCCAGGTGTGACAGCAAAAGACAAAGTTAGATACGTTGAACTCTATCAAAACTTAAGGTTTTATTTTTCAAATGATACTGTTAAGAAAGTGAGGAGAGGGCTGGAGAGAGAGCTCAGCTGCTAAAGGTTAAAGTTCACAACCAAAACATCAAGAAAGTAAGGAAACTATTTGGCAGAATGGAGAAATGATTTTATCATATCTGTTGAGGGACTTCAGAATATAAGGAAACAGATGCTGAGAACACAGTGATAAAGAGCACTTGCTGCCCTGTTTAAAAATAGCAAATCAGGCTGGGCTTGGTGCACACCTTTAAGGCAGGAGGATCTCTAGTTCCAGGCCGGCCTGGTCTGCATAGTGAGTTCTAGGACAACCAGAGCGACACAGTGAGACTCTGTCTCAAAAATAATAATAAAATAAACAAACAAATATGAGCAAAGCTTCTAAGTGGATGCTTCCCCGAAGACAAAATACAAATGTCCAAGCCCACTAAATGCTTAGCTCTATTAGTCATCATAGATGTAAGTCAGAACCACCAAGATGAGTCTCAGTGGGAACAGGAGCTTCCCACCAGGTCTTACAACATGAGTGTGCTCTCTGGAACCTACATGATGGACGTGGGGAACTGACTCCACACATACATGCGTGCTTCCCCAGCAGACACACTGGACAGCATTGTTCCATCTACTGGGATAGCGAGAACCCAAAGGCAAAGGTTTTCAAGGTGTGGAGTAAGCGGATCCTTGTCACTGATATGAAGTGACGTGTCCCACTGTGGAGAGCAGTCTAGTGAGTCAGCATAGTTACCCTTGTAGCCAGCAGCCTTCTAACAGATGGACTCAAGAAAAAGGCAGTTCATGTCCCCTTGAAAATGTTATATATACACATATATAATAATATTTAAAGCAGCATTATTTACAATAGAAAATATATATCCACTTGTATACAAATCAACGTATACTGAACTAAACAATGAACTAATCACCATTAAAAAGGGGAATGGACCACTGACAAGCTAGAACACAGGTGAGCCCTGAAAACATGACACCAAGTCACAGAGACCATGTGTAATAGCATTTACTTAAAATGCCTGGAGTAGGCGAGTCTGCAGACACCACACAGAGCTGTGGCTGCTAGAAGCTCAGGAGCCAGGGAGGGGGCATGGTTTTCTCACAGGGTGGTGGAAACGCTCTGTGGTCGGGTGTGGGGTGGTTACCTGCACGTGAGCACACTGATACCACAGAGCTGTACATTCTCAGAGGACAAACCACATGATGTGGTTTGTATCTAGTAAAGCTGTTGAGGGAAGGGGCTGCTAAGCCATCGACCCTCTGTCTGGTCTGCTTCTCTAGTCTTGCGATGCACTTCCCACAGAATTGTCATAACTCTTGTGGGAATTTGGACGTTACCATTCGCAACCTTAAGATTTTATTCTTGGAGCCGGGCGTGGTGGCGCACACCTTTAATCCCAGCACTCGGAAGGCAGAGGCAGGTGGATTTCTGAGTTCAAGGCCAGCCTGGTCTACAAAGTGAGTTCCAGGACAGTCAGGGCTACACAGAGAAACCCTGTCTTGAAAAACCCAAAAAAAAAAAAAAAAAGATTTTATTCTTGGGTGGGTAAGAATTTATTCTTCCTATTCTAGATTCTATTAATGTATATGGTATTCTGCTTAGACATTTCATAATGTAAACACTGTCTCAATTTTTCTGTCTTTATTGGGGGTTTTTTTTTCCTAGTAGAATGAGTACACACTAAGAAAAAAGTTACACACACACACATTGATATTGTTTCTGATGGAATGCCTTTGGTTTGTAGGGAGAAGAAGGTCTCCCGGAGCAGCGCCCTGAAAGTGCTGGACCATGCCATGATTGGTCCCGAAGGCACAGACAACTGCCACAAGTTTGTTGACATTCTTGGCTTACGGACCATCTTTCCACTCTTCATGAAGTCTCCTAGGAAGATCAAGAAGGTGGGAACCACAGAGAAGGAGCATGAAGGTAGGGTTCACTGTAGGGACCACTGGGAGAGTTAGCGGGGTCATGCCGAGAGAGATAGCACTTGTGTCTGTCTCCTGTTCCGAGTGTGGCAAAGCAGCCCAGAACTAAGGGTGCCCAGTGGCCTTTGTGGGTCCGGCACTGTGTTTGCTTGAATCCCGGAGGTTCCACTCCCTCTGGCCTATGTGTGTGCGTGCCTGAGAAGCTTTGTGTTCCTCCCTGTAATTTGCAGTGAGGTGTCTCTCTGATGGAAGACCCTTTTGCAAAGAGTAATGAGGTGGCACCACATGTCACCTCCGGAGTGGTGCTTTCATGTATTTCTGTATTAAAGTATGATTCAGCCAACATCAGGAATTGCCAGAATAAACTATTTACAGCCCAGGTTCCCCTTTTTATGTCTCTCCTCCCTGATGGAGCATACTCCTAGCAAAATGCTGCTGTGAATTGTGAGGCCGTAACCAGAGTAGTTACCGCCAGGCCAGTGTCTTCCTGGTATTGTCTGGTGGCCTGCAGCATCCCTCCCCCAGTAAATAGCTGCAATGCAATCTGGAAGGCCGCGATTTATGGGCATTGACAGCTCTGCTGGAGGCTAGCAGACACTTGCACCCGAGAATTTACATGGTTGGATGGCTATTTTAAGGTGCAGGAGCGTGCAGAGAGACAGGAAGCAGTGCGTGGGAAAGAGGAAAGAGACCTGAGCTGCTAGGGAAACTCCATGGCTCTGTCAAGAGGCACCATGTCCCATGGTTTGGGTGACTTTCCTCAGTGATTGCTAGAGTTGGCCTAGACACCTGCCATATCTGCTGTGCCCCTCACCCCTGTCTGTCTCCCGAAACTTGAAGATCGTTTGAGTGATCATATGAACTCTCTAGAGGCAGCACTCAGACCGAGAACAGGTTAGAGACCTCATCAGATTCCCGTTGGATACTGACCAAGCTAGCTGTAAACGAGTTAACCCCACTGCCGGCCTTTTTCTTTCTCTGTGGAACTCAGCTGGAAGAGGCCCTGGGAGGAGAAATGAGGGCCTGGATATCTAGACAGCCTTGTGGCAGCCACTGTTCACTGCTGCCAGGTTCCGTTGGAGCCATGTTGCTCCCAGTCTCGTTTAGGCCTCACCACTAGTGGAGAAGATGGTGGTATCTTTGCTTATTCTTAAAGAAAATCAGCTCCCACAGGGGCCAGTGTGTGAGTTCTTGTGCATATATGATGTGTGTGCCTACATGGGGAGATCAGAGAACTTCGGATGTTGCTCCTTGGCAGCAGTCTACTTTGTTTCTTAACACACACAGAGACCCTTTGGCCTGGGGCTCACTGATTTGCTAAGCCAGTGTGTCCAGCAGGCCCCAGGGGTCCTCCTATCTCTGTCGCCCCAGTACAAGTACCACTGCTTTCACTTGGGCTCTGGGGATAAACTCGGGTGCTCGCGCCGGCAAGGCAGGCACTTTACCAACTGAGCCATCTCCTCCTGCCCCTAACCAGCCCCACCCAGACCCTTGGTCTGAAATCTGAGGGAATGAGACTAGTGAACTCAGAGCTGTGATGTCTGTGCCTTCAGCTCCTAAGGTCCGAGCCTTAGTTGTCAAAACTGCTTCATAGGCCAGCGACTCTTCACACTGCTGTGTCCAACCTGCTGGCTTCTGCTGAGAGCCTTGACACTGCTTTGAGCATGTGCGGAGAGAGGGTGAAGGAACAGCCGTGAGCCAGCTCTTGTTCATGTGCAGGGATCTGAGAAGAGGAAGTGACAGATTCAGCAAGCAGCTGTTTTCCTGCTGAAAAATGTGCCCGGTGGCATGCTGGTGACAGAACATTGCCTTTAGAGTGCCCGCATTAGGAATCTGATAACATTATATTAGTGGGGGCAATGGCTTGGGAAGACAGCTCCTAGAAGGCATGTTGGGCTGTAATGGCTAGTGAGGATAAGCCGTGCATCCCGCACACAGCAGCACCCAGAAGTAGAAGGAAGGCTGGAGGACAAAGCAACGCCCTGCCTTCTGCCACCCTCCAGCTGCGCATCCTGGCAAACTGTCCCATAATCTTTAAATGGCAGGAAGACTAGATACAGCACATCATGCCAGGTTTCTTTACCGCCTTGTCCCCTGTGTAAGCCCTGTGCTCTGACTGCTGTCCATGCCCTTGTGATACAAGTGTGCCAGGTCTGTGTGCCACAGCAGAGCACAGTGGCCTCTCACCATCAGGAGTGCTTGTGACTAGGTTCCTCTCAGGCTTCCATCAGCCCCTTCTGCTGTTGGCAGTACTTAGCGCTCAGCGATTGGCCTGACTACCAGCTAGTCATCCTTAGTTGGATGTCTCTTTCTCAGACAGGCCCTCTAATTAGTGCATCTTGGTTCTAGGACTTGGTCCCCCAACCCTTGACATTAAAGAATCGGTGTACTTGTCATCTCTAGGTCCCACTGCCTGGCCTGGTGCTTGGTGTGTAAGTAAGAGCACAGTAAATGTTTGGTGGCTGCTAGTATTAACACCTTCCCCGGAAGACTTCATCCAGGTCAGCACAGGCTTGAGCCTCACCAACTTGCTAAGGCATATAGCTGACTGTAGTTCACACTGATGGTTCTCGGTGATGTATGCCTTTAATAAGGGTCTTTCATTCAGGTTCTTCTGAAGTAGAAGTAAGATCTTTGCTAGGCACATTGGATTCTGTCACTCTGGCTTAGAGATGATAGTAGCTGTACCCTCAGGGGCTCAATATGCACAGAGCTTCATCGTAGGTAAGGCCTGCCCAGGACAAGCTTCTGGTGGTGCTCCTTATCATAATTAATCATCATGGAAAGAGAGTTCGTTCCCCAGTCTGGAAACTGCCTAGAACGTCCCCTTTTCTTTCTTAGCAAGTTTTAGATTTGTCTTACATCCTGGTTGCCTTAAGTCCATTCTGGTACAGTCTCAGCCCTGTCACCTCAGGACCTGCCCCAAGCAACTGCAGTGGCAGTTTAGCCTGGTGGCACAGGTAGCTCACTGCTAATCATGTGCGATCTTGGGCATATTCCTAAATTCTCTCTGAGCCTCAGCTGCCCGGTCTATAAAATAGTGGGACTTGAATCGCCCACTCTGGCTGTGCATAAGGGCCAGATGGAAGAATAGACGTAGTAAGACTGCTGCTGCTCTACATCCAGGGGGTGGTCCCACCAACTGTGGCTTGAGAACGTTAGATACACCAAGTGTCGTCAGTAGTGAGCATGTGCAGACTCTTTTGTGTATATGTCAGTCATTATTTCTCAAGCAATATAGCTTTCTCATACAGCTTTTACATTGCAGCTATTACAGTGATCTAGAGATGATTCATTGATTGATTGATTTGTTGATTGATTGACTTGAGACAAGCACCCTTGGATGACTTGGATCTGTTGTGAGATCAGACTGACCTTGAACTCATAGAGATCTGTCTGTCTCTCCTTAGTGCTGTATACTGTGGCTTGATGATTTAAAGAATATGGGAGGTTATGTCTAGATTATATGCAAATATTGTACCATTTTACTTAAGGGACTTCGGCAGCTACATATCTGTGCCAGGCTTTGGGCCTAATCCCCTCTCAGATACTGAGGGATGGTTTTTTATGCCTATCATAGACCCTACAATTAGATAGTCAGCTTTGAAAAGTGTTAATTCTGTCTCATAACAATATTATTGGCGGTTTTGTATATCTGTGCCTTGGCCACACAACCCAGCCCTTTCTAGAAGTCTTGGGGTGAGCTTGACAAAGGCTATATGTATACATGTTTGTGTGTGCAGGTGCATGTAGAGGCCAGAGTCAATGTCTCCATTGCTCTCCACCCACATTTTTAAGATAGAGTCTTCCACTGATCCAAGGGTTCAGCAAGAGTGGCTGGTTCTAGGAATCCTCCTGTCTCTGCCTCGTCATCACTGGGACTATAGGCAGGCACCACATGCTTGACTTTTGACATGACTGTTTGGCAAGCACTTCACCAAATGAGTCATCTATCTCCCTGAACCCTAGGAGAGCCCCTCTTTGATGGAGAGGTCATGCTGAATATCGTGGTATCATAAACCAGCTATGGCCGCTCAGCCAATAGGAGGGGTTAAGAAAGGAGAGCTTCTAGACTCCAGACTCCAGAGAGGAGGGGGAAACAACTGCCCTCAGAACCTCAAACTGCTGGTAATTGGTTCCTCTTTTGTGAGTCTGGGTGGGGAAGGAAAAGAATTATTGTAATTGAAATCCATTCAGGTTTGCATAATAAAACCTTCAGAAATAGATCTGGGGAGGCACTTAGTGTGGGGGATGGGTCAGAAAGAGCCACTTGCCCTTGGGTACAGTAATATGACTGGCCGCTTCCTTGGGTTTATAAAGGATTGCACAGTGTGTATTGTCTCCTTGGTTTTAACTACTTTAGCATAGGCAGGGAGGATAAAAGAACTGGGATCCAGAAATGGCATCTGACCTTTACTTCCTGCCTCTCTTTTAAATTCTTATTAAAATAGGCCCAATTTTCCTTGTATTGCCTCATTAGGTAGGTGAGTTATTGAGTTTGTAGCCGTTCTAGTTAATTGCGCTGTTTTAACATGGTTCCCCTGGAGGCTGTTAAGAGCTTTGAGGGGGTGAGCTCCCAAGCAGTGTAGGTGTGTGGCATGCTTGCTGGGCATGCGCATGCATTTCTGAAACCTTATCCACAGTGACAGTGGTTGATAGCAGGTCAGCGCTTTGAAGATGACTTTTCTGTTGTCAGTGAAGGGTTTTAAGTGATTCTAGTCAACTCTGCATGTCAGGAGACATGTTGATGCCCCAGGCTTCCTGGACTTCTAACACAACCAAAGAACAGGCCAGGCTCCCATGACACTCCTCAGATCCTGCAAGGGTCAGAACAGAAAGGGCAGTCAGACATAAGGGGACTTTGGTCAGCCCAGAGGAAAAGAAAGCACTGTTAGAGACTGCTGGTAAGACATGATGGCATCCCGTCCTTTTGTGCAAGCCTAGGATGGAATTAACACTGTGGTTAAAATAGAGCAGAGACCTTCGGTTACTGCAGGGCTTGTGTGACAGGGAAGATAGTGGCCTGTCAGTCCTGCAGAGTCTGTCTGCTCTTCCCAGGCTCCGGCTCGATGTCCCTGCTTCTGCCTCCCTGCAGCCGCCCTGCTCACTTGCACAGGTGTCTGTCCCTTGCAGTACTGACCTGAGTGCTCCCCTCAAGATTTTGACCTCCATTTGTCCCTGGCTCCCAGACCTTGATCCTCTTCTGTCTCCCAAGGCCTGGTCAGCACAGCTAATCACCAACAGATACACCCACATATTCAGCAGGCCTGTTCCTTCCCTGCTTGAACTCTTTTTCTGCTGCCCACAGAAGCCAGCATCCCATGCGTAACTCTACATTCCCCATGCACACTTTGTCATGCTCATAAAAGTCTCCACCAGCTCTCTCTGTTGCCTTGGCTGCCTGTGTCACCTCAGTGAACTTCTCTGCAGTCCTAATATCTAGCTCCTTGAACCCAGTTCCTGAGTCCTCTCTGTCTCAAAGGCAGTAATGAGTCAGAACTCCCAGTCTTAGCAAACTTTTAGTTTTAGAAAAGGAGGAAATGGCCAAGGGGGTAAAGTTGGTTAGGTATTAATCACAGAATTCCATTAGCAATTACAAAGACTTCCAGACAAGAGGGTTTCATCATTAAAAGTAACAGCCAGGGCCTTAGAGAAGAAGAAGGTGGAGGGAAGAGGGCAAGGACTGAGCACAAGGCCAGGACATCCCGGAGTGCATCGTCCACAGCCCTCCAGCTCAGGGTCATTTCCTCTTCTAAAGGTTTAGCGACCTGAGCCTTGATGACGTCACCACCAGGTCGTACAGCGGGTCAGTCACTAAAGGAAGGCTCAGACTCCCTCCACTCTGACCACAGTTCTCATTATTTCTCTCGTGAGCCGGGGCTGCCTTGCCCATTTATTTGGCTGGGTTAGTTACATGAGTTCTTAATCAGAAAACTCACTTCATTACAAGTCGTGATGGTGGAAGTGATTCTTGTTTAGCCCTTTTTCATTTTGAATGTGAACCGTTCCCTGCAGGCTTGAAAGCCTAGTCTCTAGCTGGTGGTGCTATTTTGGAAATGTGAGGATATGGGGACCCAACTGGAGAAGTCACTGGAGCTATGTTCTGTGGGGCTAAACTTGGTTCCTGTCTCTCTCCTCCTGGCTACTTCCCTGCTGCTCTGAGGTGAGCAGCCTTCCTCAGCATAGTCCAGAAGTGATGGAACCCACCAGGTGGACCAAAATCTGCTATCATGGGCCAGAATGTCTCCTTGTCTCCTTGAATTGTTTGTCCGAGCCTCCAAAGTCTAACGTTATCCTCTTGAGTCTCAGATTGTGAAGAGTAAGACAGTGACTAGGTAAAAGTGTAGCTGGGCATTTCTAGTGCCTGCCGTACGCTTGGTACCTGATAGGTGTTCGGTGCATGCTGGGGGCGCCAATAAATGAGTTTATGTAGCACCCGCATGGTGTATGGTGACTGCCACCAAGGTCCGGCCAGGATTTCAGAGCATGACTGAATCTGTATTTCTTAAACATGCATGGGGTTTCTACTCCCAAGAAGTTGCTCAGTAATAGTCCATACAGATTTGTTCCTTAGTCTGTAAGAACAAATGCTCTACTCACCTTTCTGAGTTACGGAAGGACTGAGCTAACTTCCATATTAATATGGAATTATTAATAATATGGAATTATTAATTCCATATTATTAATAATGGCATTAATAATTAATGTTATTAATATTAATAAATGTTCTTTCATGGTGGGCCATCACATAACACTAACCCCAGGCAGTGCTCCTTCATAAGTGTTGTGTTAGAGCAGAGGTGCTTAAATGTTTCCACTCAAGAAATTTGTGTGTGGGCTGGTGAGATGGCTCAGTGGGTAAGAGCACCTGACTGCTCTCCCAAAGGTCCAGAGTTCAAATCCCAGCAACCACATGGTGGCTCACAACCATCCGTAACAAAATCTGATGCCCTCTTCTGGAGTGTCTGAAGACAACTATAGTGTACTTACATATAATAAATAAATAAATCTAAAAAAAAAAAAAAAAAAAAGAAATTTGTATGTAACCCTGGGTATAATAGTACATAACCTCTAAGTATAGAAAGTCAACATTGGGGCTGGAGAGACAGCACTTCATTAGGAGTGCTTGCTGCTCTTGGAGAGACCAGGGTCTGGTTTCCATCGTCTGTGTCACCAGGTAGCTAACAGCTGACGGAAAGTCAGGCTTCAAACAATCCGACACCCTTCACGGGTGCTGTGTGCCCATGTACACACACACACACACACACACACACACACACACACCATCCCCATGTGCTGCATGCCCATGCACACACACATAGAAAAATAGATTGATAAATGTCAGCATTCACTGATAATAATAAAGTTGCTCTAAAACAATTTTGGTATATATAGTTTTTTTCATTTATTATAGATAAAACAGATTGGTATACTAATGAAGATGGATGTACCGTTTGTCTGAGTATTTGATATAGAGCATTTTCAGAGATGCTTCTCAGAGTTTAGGTTTGATTATCACCAGTGCTGAAAATACCATTTCATAAAACTGCACAGTGTACAGTGGCAAAAGAATGTCTAGGACAGTTTCAGAAAATCTTGGGAATTCTCTCCTAATCCCAAACCAAAATTCACTTAATGACTTTTTATGAAACTCAAGTCAGCAATTCAAATGGTAGTTTTTTGTTTTTTGTTTTTTTTTAAGATTTATTTATTATTATATCTAAGTACACTGTAGCTGTCTTTGAATGCACCAGAAGAGGGCGTCAGATCTCATTACAGATGGTTGTGAGCCACCATGTGGTTGCTGGGATTTGAACTCAGGACCTTCGGAAGAACAGTCGGTGCTCTTAACCACTGAGCCATCTCTCCAGCCCCAAATGGTAGTTTTTTAATATCAAACATTCTAACACAAAACAATCAAAAGATACACTAAATCAGTACGTGGATGCTGAGGAATAACAGTAGGAAAATATTAACAGTCTTTGTTTTCCACAATTAAACCATTATGTTTTCATACAAGCAGAAAATATGTCGTGTGTGCAGTAAAAACGCTGGCTCAGAGCACACAGTAGTCTCAAATCTGCACCAAGGCATTCTAGGCCAAGTTCTCTGGTATGAAGACACAAAGTGCTCATAGGTATGTTCAGAGCCAAAGCTGCTGTAATGTCACACACAGGACACAAGTCATGCGAGACACACCTCCAACTCATTCCTTGTTTGGGTTTGATTTGGACTTGTTGGTCATTCAGAAACACACACATTGAACACGCCCCCAGTTTCATTAGTGGTGCTACTGTGAGGATGGCTTCTCGTTCACATTCCTCTGCTTCTCCTATCTCAGCAGTTAAAGTATGTGCCTGACAAAGACTCCACTTGGTTTCTTGAACCCGCCAGTCTTGGGAGCTGGGCTGTATATGTGTGTGTGTGTGTCAGTCCTGTGTGGAACATCAGACAAAAACCTTCCCAGAGAGTATTCAACAGGAAGCCCCAGGAGCCCACTTTTCCACAGAACCCATGCCAGAGCTTGCAAACTCAGCTCCTCTCTTCCCAAGCCTAAACAGTTAGTTGTTGGCAAGGGAACAGTGAGAAGGAGGTATGATGACACTGGGTGTATACTGATGGACCCTTGATGCAGAATACAGAGAAAATGCCTTGCTGCTGCTTTGTGTTGAAAGCCTTGTGACCAAACACTTTCTGGATCAATGTCCTTTCCTTCCCTCCAGTTGTCTCAGCACTCCACCCCCACCCCACCCTTGCCAGGGATGGCAGAGTGTAAGATGCTGAAATAAGGCACTGTGCTTGAGTTTTTAGTGTTGTGATCTGACTTGCTAACTGGCTTAAGTCCTTCAGGATTTACATAGGCAACACTCCTTTGTTTGCCCCTAGGAAGACAGAGAGGCACACTCACCATCCTGGAGGGCTTGCTTCCCTGGGGTGGCGGGGGCAGTTATCATCTAAAGGACACAGGCCTTTACCCGGGCTTTAGCAGTTAGACTTTCCTCTCTTCTCTTGGCCATCTTTTTCTTCTCTTAGAGTTTGCCGGTTCCCAAGCACCTTTTAAGTTTCAGATGCAGAATTTGAGCTGAGGTCAGGTTCAAACCATCTTCCAGCAGCAGGGCAGCTGTGGGGTCTTCTGTTGGTTGTTGAGAAACAGCACAGGGTTGAAGAGAAAGGTTGCTTTTACAGGCAGGCTGACCAGCAGTTCAGACCCCAGCTCTACGCAGGCTGCTGAGTGGCCTTGGGCAAGTTATTTCTTTTATTTGAACTTGAAATACCACTTGAGTCAAGCAAGACTGGTAACGTCCTCCCTTGAGGCTGCACAGAGTAATGATTGGGAATGTCCTGTATTCAGTCCCCAGCAGCGGGGTACAGTGACTGATGTTGGATTCCCTCAGAGATAGGTTCTGTGCTTACGTGTGTGGTACAGACTCCTGCTTTTGTGGACATAGAACCCATTTATGATCCAATCTGTGGAAAGGTTGGATCCTAACAGGAATTAACAGCACAGGATAGTCACTGTTAACATAATGGCCTGTAAGCCTGGACCTCAGGAGTGAGGTTCATCCCTGCCTGGGTGACATGCCAGCTTTGTTCTGACTTTGGGCTCCCATTCTTGACTGCCTTCACTAGGGCTGGGCCCCGGGGACTGATTTCTAAAGAAAGATGCTCCTTCTCGAGGTAAGCATTGGTTCTTCTTTGTGCCAGGCTGCTGTTCTAGATGAAAGGTGAACAAACCCACAGTCCAGCCAGCAAGACAGAAACCCGCATTTATGTTACAAGGTAAAGATGGGAGAGGAGCGTGCAAACAGCTCATGGAGAAAACAGACAGAGCTTGCATTTCTATGCCAAGGTGGAAGGATGTTTGAGGTCCTGTAGCTGCCTGTGTCATATGTCGGTAGATGCTGAGTAGTAATGTCGCGGGAGGGGGGGACCACATATAGAAAAGACAGAAGGTACAGACTTAAAGACTCAGACAGACAGTGATCCTTGAAACTGGTCACCATCAGCATCTTCTAGAGCCTGTATGTTCCTTACTGTCTGCCCACACCACCTCTTCAAGCCCTGGAGTGTGTCTGAGGCTCTTCTGACCCCAGCCTGTAGAGGGAAATTAGAACATTACACAGAAGCCAGAGCTGTGAGGGGCCTGAGTTCACCAGGGACAGGCACAAGACCTTCCTGGCATGGAGAAATGTTCATTTGAGTTAGCTCTTGTTGCTGTTATGTTAATAACTTTATTATTTTGTACCAAAAGGACCTCCTAAATTTTCACAGATCAAAGGTATAGCATTAATTTCCGTTATCTTGAACTTTTAAGCTAATTTATGGAAAATTCCGTGTTGAGTCCCTTTCCTGTGTTCCTTTGCACTTTTCAGTGTGTCCAGTAGCAGGTTAGCTCTTTTGTGGCATTAGGAGAATTCTCATTCTGGAAATAGAATTTCTTTTGGTATTAAATTTTATAGGAATGGTTTAGTATGTAATATCTTTTATAGAAATCAAACAAACACCACCAGCAGCTGAAGAACAGCCAGACTGTTTTTAAGTTGCCTCTGCAGTATTATAAGTAGCCCCAAAACAAAGAAACAACAGAAACTAGGAGTTATTAACTGCGAACTACGGTTTATTAAAATTCAACACATAATCTCTGCTGGGATGTGGTTCCTGGCCTCACCATTTGAAGGCTGGTTTATCCTTAGTCCTCATCACTTTTGGCCTAATCCTTACCATGTTGTCTTGTTGCCGCACTTGACCAGTGAGAATACAAGCAAGGAACCAACCATGGGTTTAGGGGTGGTGCAGATGGCCTGTTAGAAACTGGACCCAGGGAACTGGAGAGATAGCTCAGCAGTTAAGAGCACAGACTACTCTTCCAGAGGTCATGAGTTCAAATCCTGGCAACCACATGGTGGCTCACAACCATCCTTAATGAGATCTGATGCCCTTTTCTGGTGTGTCTGACGACAGCTACAGTGTACTCATATAAATAAAATAAATCTTTAAAAAAAAAAAAAAAAGAACCAGAATTTCCTGTGTCTTCAAAAGCAAAACAAAATGGGTTTTGTTTGGCCTTGGTTTTTATTTTGTTTGTTTTGTTTTCAGATGATATAATTGATTGTTTTCCTTCCCTTCCCCAGCTTCTCCTAGCTCCTCCCCATCTCCTTGTCCTCCCAGCTTCATGTTTATCTCTAGTTCTCTGAGTGTCTTTCTAAGTAAACAAACTAACAAAAATTGAAACAGACAAAAAAAAAAAAAAAAGTAAAGAAAATCAGTAAGACAAACATCACACACAGACAGACACACACACCATGGAATCTGGTTTGTGTTGGCCAACTACTCCTAGGCATAGGCCCTGCCCTAGAGTGTGGTTGATATGCCCAGTGCCACTCCATGAGAAAACGAGTTCTTCCTTCCCCAGCAGGTACCAGTCACGGCTTCTTGGTTAGGGCTAGGGGTTTTGATTCAACAGAACTGATGCACATGTGAACTCAGACTGTGAAGACCTTGGTTTTAATCATAAACTAAAGCCCCTCGCCTATAGAGAGCTTGATTTAAACTCATTTCCTACTTTGCCTCTTCCCCTGTAGCCCTGCATAACTAGTCTCCATCTCTCAGTGGTGACCCTTTTGGCCTGTCTCACTTTGTCTGCCTCAGACCCAAGATGTATGGGCCCACCACGTCTTCCCTGCCTGGGGCTTTCCAGAGCTGGTGCTCAGTGCTGCTTGGCCTCCAGACTTTGCTCCTAGGAATGAGTGCTCTTGTAACCTTGCTCTGTCCCTCTATTGACACCTCTTTTAAAATGGCATCAACTTACAGCTTTCAATCCTAGTTGGTTGGTGACACTTGAAGAGCTTTGACAAAATGCTTGGACCTGGCCGTCTCCAGAAGTCTTGAGCCTTGGAGCATAGGTATTTCTTAAAAGGTTTCCATTAATTATGTCTGTGTCTGTATGAGTAATAGATTCATGTTTGTGGGTGGGTCCTGTGCCTGTGCACATGAATGGAGGCCAGAAGAGGGCATTGGGTCCAAGTTTATTGTCCTCTATAGCTCTCCCTCCACCTGTCCCTTTGAAACAGGGTCTGTCCCTGAACACATTGGGATGGGGTCTGTTGGCTGGAGTGGGCCTGTCAGTGATACTGTGATACTGTGAATCTCCACTGTTTAGAAGGCAAGCAAAGAGTTCAGGTGAGTCGCAGCTTCAGGGTGATGTAGCTTGGAGGGGAGCTGGGATGGCGAAGTGTTTCTTTCATTTGTGTGGGAGTGATTGGAACTGCAAGGTGGCCAGGGAAGGACCTGAGGACCAAAATCCAGGTTTATTCACTTAGCGCACAAGACTTGGGAAGGTGTCTTTCTGCTGGTGTCTTCTACTGTGTATATACTTGACTGTGTTGGATATATTGGTACCTGATAAAAGATACGACATTTCTGTGCTCATAAAGAACATGGTTGGGAGTGAGGTGTTTGTTAGTGTCCTTCCTCCTGGACGCTTATAAAATCGAATGTAATGTGTATGTGCAGCAGCCTGCAGGTTACTGGGGTAATGCTCAGTGTGTTTAATCATGTTGCAGCCTTGCTTGTTTGTTTTTTTATAGTGGGAAAATGTCTTTGGCTGGCTTCTGGTGCCAGATTGATTTTGCCTGTGGGTGTCCAGATGCTGGTGAGCTGTAATTAGCATAGGAAGGAGGCTGGGAGGGCATTGAACAGTCTTTCTTGGTAGCCAAACGATGGGTCCCCAAAAGAGGTTACTCTCCTGCATCAGGCACACCTGAGGTGACGCCTTGCTCTCAGTTACAGCTCTGTGCAGGTGAACACCAGAGACTCCTGGGCCTGGT
The DNA here is from genome assembly GCF_900095145.1 of Mus pahari. NCBI lineage: Eukaryota > Metazoa > Chordata > Mammalia > Rodentia > Muridae > Mus > Mus pahari. Next base: position 140,239,354 of record NC_034592.1, read on the forward strand.
AAAGGGTGATTTCCTGCAGTTGACTCTTTCTCTGTGAAGAGTCCCTTTAAATTCCAGAGTGGCCCAGGAGAGACCTTGGCCACTGGTTTCAGGAGACTGGGCTGACTGGCCCTGACTCCTCTGTTTAGCTGACTCCTCTGTTTTGCACATTATCTTATTTGCTTCCCCAGAACCTCAGTTTCCATATCTTAAAGATGGAGATAGCAGTACTTCACAACATAAGAGACTGTGTAAGATAATATGCAGGACAGTGATGGCTGGGGATGTGTCTAGCCGTGTTTCCTCCATGTCTTCTACATTCTTTACACTTCTTCGTAGCACTTTTTATCCCTGATTCCAAAGTAAGAAGAAAATGATTATTAATTTGTTCCTCATTTGCTGCATGGTACCGTAAAATACATTAAGCATATGATTTTGATAATCACTAAAAGCATACTTAACACTTCCTTAAATGTATTGATTAGTAATAAATCATGTTGCAGTAAATGTGCCCGCGGGCTGGCAAGCTTTGGGGATGACAGTGTTGTAGCTGATTAGCAGGCTGACGGCCTGAGGTGTCAGCCTGGGCTGACAGAGCATTGTGACTCGGGTTTATCGAGTATTGCTGTGTTCCAGTATTTGTTAGATGCTGTATCGACTGCCAGCCTTGCATGGGGTATCATGCATTTGCTTATTATTGAGAAGACAGCCCCCCAAGAACTTAAGAACTTCCTCAACTGGGCACAGTTTAAATTAGCAAGAACCTAAAGCCACAACTCTTAATACTGTGTTCCAGCCTCTCAAGGAGATAGCCCTAGACCAGAAAGTTAAATGACTTTTAATCTCCAAGGCAACAGTGCTGTAACCGGCTATTTCTGGGAATAGCAGAGGAAACTGGGTGATACTGGCAGGGCTGTGCAGCAAAGCACTACAAGTGTTTCCTATTTGGTAGTATGGGATGACAAGACTTTTTGTAACTTCATTTTAATTTTTAGGATAATGAGCCATGTTCTGGTAGGGTTCTTTCTGTATAGTTCATATTACGTTGGATGTGCTTTGGTAGGGGTCTCAGCTAAAATACAACAGGAAAAGTATAGCCTTTTATTAGAATCTGGAGACACAAATTGAAGTCCCAGCTCATGCCAGCTGTAAGCAATGAAGAACGAACTAGATATCCGGTCTATCTGGAGAGAGACCGGTTTGGTTTCAGACCCTGGGACAAGGGACTGAAGTGCATATTTTACATACCAAAGCAGACCTGGCCTCCAGGTTCTCCCAGCATCCCTCAGTTCCTACCTGGCATACCTTGCCCACAACCCTGAACTTTCCAGCCCAGGGCCTGGGCTGCCCTTCCCTCTGAGGCTTCTCCCTATATAATCCAGACATGTTGGGCTCAAGCTCACTAGCTCTCTTGCTCTCTCTTGCTTGCGTGTTCTCTCTCCCTCCTCTTCCTCATCCTCCTCTTCTTCTTGCTCTGCATACCCTTTCTTTCCCCCCCCCCCCCGCCCTTCTCTCCCCATGGCAGCTTCCCTGGCCTCCCTCTTTGGCCAGTGAACTCTTTCTGGCTGGAGAGCAGCTTCCCAATAAGCCTGCCTTTAATATGATCTGATCTGGCTTGAACTGGCTCATTTCACTGGCAGAGAAATAATCTATCATGAACCACAAATCATTCCCAAGAAAACTTGCAGAAGTGAAGGGAAGTAGGGACTGCCCACGAGGACCAGACCTGGAGAAGAGCTGTTAAGCAAAAGGAAGAGCAGGTGCAAAGGCACAGAGTTCCCACAGGGCCAGGCTTCCAGTGTGCAGGCCTAGGAATGACTGCCAATGTAGCAAGCCATACTGCTGCCTGCCATCCACAAGCTCAGACCGGTGACCAGGAGGGCTGGGGCCAGGTACTTCTGGTCACAGTGTGTGGCTCTTTGGGAATGAAGGAGCCACAAGTTAACCCCTGGAGTGCTACTAAATTTATTTTCTTTTCTAGGGTCACATATAGGACTTCTTTTTTTTCTTTTAAGAATTATTCATTTTATTTATATGAGTACACTCACTGTCACTGTCTAAAGACACATCTGAAGAGGAAATCAGATGGCATTACAGATGATTGTAAGCCACCATGTGGTTGCTGGGAATTGAACTCAGGACCTCTGGAAGAGCAGTTGGTACTCTTAACTGCTGAGCCATTTCTCCGGCCCGACATGTAGGACTTCTTAAGGCAGAGCTTTCATTAAACTCCCTTCACTCTGGGTCCCACGCATGATGTCAGTTATGAACATGATAGTACAGGTACCTCCTGAGTGCAGTCTTGGTTCTGTACCCTGTACCTGTACCCCTCAGATTCTTTCCCAAGTGATGACAGCCCTTTTCTGTCACTGGCTCACTCTGGGAATCGCTGCCTCTTTCCAAACTGTCCTTGGCTCTTTCAGGGTCCTAGAGAAGACAAGTGACTGCCTCCAGTGCCTCTAAACAGGAATCTGGTCACACTTCTGTTTGAGCCTTTAAAGCCTTCTCACTACAGATCTAGAATAAAACTAGACCCTGGTGCACACCTTTAATTCCAGTACTTGGGAGGTAGAGGCAGGTGGATCTCAGTGAGTTCCAGGGCAGCCAGGGCTACATAGAGAAACCCTGTCTCGAAAAAACAAAGAACAAAAACCAAAATCGTGGCATAGCATGGGAGACCAGCCAGTTACCTTCTCCACCAGCATCTTGTCCTTCCTGAAGGCCTGTTTCCAGTGGTCTGACTGCACAGTTCCTCCCCCAGCACACCCCAGGATGCCTGCTTTTCCCTTCCATGTTTGCACAGGGACGCATTCTCTGACTCGTTCTCTGAGAGTGGTTGCTTGTGCTTTGGGATTCCCCATCCTATTGCTTCCTTGCAGCCTGTCCTGCTTTCCCACTGACTTCTCCTCCACCTCTCTCCACCTCCCCCCACTTATATCCAGCAGTATCCTAGGGACTGGCTGGCTGGTTTCCAGTCAGCAAGAGCTCTGCCAGGCATGGTCCAGGTGAGGGGTGGGGTGAGTGGAACTTTTTTGGTTGGGTGTATCTCTTTATGTAAAGTCAATCGGAAGAAGAACATTTTCTTTATTGTGGGGATTTTTGAGGTATGTAAAGCATATCTGCTGGTGGTTGGTACTGTGCCAGTCTGGTTTCATCCTGCATATCTGCTGGTGGTTGGTACTGTGCCAGTCTGGTTTCATCCTGCTTCCTACCCCTTTTTTCCCTAAAATATTTTAAGGCATCCCTAGACAGGGGGGAATTTTGTCTCATATAGAATGTTTATCAAATCAGTAACCGCTAAGAACGAGAGCCCTAAATTTAGCCATTTTTCTAGCTGGAATATGTTTGTTAATATTGAGATCCACTAACAGTTGAGCAGTTAGATGTCAGAAGTAGCCTAGCTCATGCCTCTCAGCCTTGTCTCTGATGACACTTTAAAGCAGGGCATGCTCGGTGTGAGGGGCTGTCCTGTGTGTATAAGGCTTTCGGCAGCATGTCTGTCCTCCACTACCAGAGCCCAGTGACATCTCCCACCATCACAGATGCACACAGCAAAATTGCAAAGTATCTCCCACTGTGGGCACCCTTCCCCCCAGCTCCTCCCCTTGAGAAAAGCCATGAGAGGATTGCTCAGTAGGCAGGGAAACTTGTGATTCTGATGATGCCTGTTAGTACCCTGGAGAGTAAAGTCTGGTTTCTGTTCCCTGTGCCATATCCCATCATGCCACTCAGAGCCACTGGGGTGAGGTATAGGCTTCCTAGACATGGCCCAGAGTTGAACCATTTTATTTTAAGCTTACCACGGACTTACTTACAAATAAATGAGACTCAGACTGGTTATTTTATTTGGCCTTGACAATTACTGGTGGGGTCACCCCTAATCTACTCTTCTAACCTCTGGCCTCCCCACCTCCCCAGCAGTGTACCCCAATACTTGTTTCTCTTGGCTGTGGCCACATGTGCTCACCACCCATCTCCCTCATGGTGGCTTCCTCTCTCTCCCTCCGTTTTCCTCCTCCCCTTTCAGGTCACTCCAAACCTACCTACCGAGAATCCCTCCAGTAATTGGCTGTAACCAATTTTGTTTAACCAATAGTTTTAAATCAAGAAATAAGGTTTACACAACAAAAGCTGGCAAACAATAAACTGTCGATCATAACGTAAACCTGTGGGTATAGAATGTAACACTACACTACATAGCAGCAAACAGACCTCAGCAATGGACAGCCCTGTGTTCCCCGTGGGTGTGACTCACCGAGCAGGAGAGCCCTTGGCCAGCTTACAGGAGCTCTAGGAAAGCAGCAGCAGCAGCAGGGTAGGTTGTTCCGGATCTACATCCATGCCCTCATGGGCCAGGCTGGTCGCCACACCCTGGTACTGCATGAGGTTCCGCTGGCGGGGGCATCTCTCCTGAGGAGTGAATCACCTCGCCTAGGCAGTGAATCTTGATTCCAGAGCAGTCCGTGGAGCGTTTGTTTCACAGAAATTACTTTGAAGTCCGTTTTTGCCAGAAACCATGTGTTTTATATAAAACAAAAGGACACTGGTGATTGGCTGTGTGCTTTTCTTCACAATGGGCTCTTGCTTAGTTCCTACAATTCCACTCACTGAGTAGTACCTGGAAGACTGTATGCTAGGAAACAGAATTCCCTAGGAAGGCACAAAGTCGTGGGGAGCACACACAACTCAGGTCCTGCTTTGCGTGAGGCCCTGGGTTCTGCTCCAAGCACCACCTCCCTCACATCCCCAACAACAAAAAAGAAGGAAGGAAAGAAAATGGAGAACTGACTGGCATGGTGTCTGTTACAGAGTTCTAACAGATAGTTTTCCCTCCTTGGACCCATTGGGGAAGGCAGCCTCGAGCCCCAGCCCACCCCCTGGTCATTTGTTCTTTTCTCTCTTCTTCCTCTTCCTTTTCTTCCTTCTCCTCCCCCTCTTCTTCCTCTTCCTCCTCCTCCTCTTCTTTTTCTTCTTTCCTTGCACCTCCTCCATCTCTGTTTTTTAGGTAGGATCTCACTGTGTAGCCCTGGCTGGCCTGGGACTCACTGTGCACACCAAACAGACCGGTCGTAGCCTCACATGCCCAGCCTCTCCAGTTCTTTATTATGCACCTGTGAGGTGGTTGCCCTGGTATATGGAAGAAAGCTTTGACATCCAGCCCCTAGCTGGTGTGCTAGTAACCCTCCTCACACACGATGTGGATTAGGAGTCGCTGAGTCCTCTCTTCCTGAGAAGGGGTCGCACACCTGTTAGAGTGTGACCTAAGACATTTTCACAGCAGGCTTGACTTCCTGTGTGAATGATCAGGGAATGGTTTAGTTTGTTCACTCAGACATGGAGTGAAGGAACATGGAACAGACATGCTGTTCCAGCAGCACTGAAATGCCTCCATCTTCTTGCTCTGAAACCCTCTGACCTCACCCATGCCATGTCAAGCCTCGAGCAAATAAGCACAAGCTGCTTTGGGTCTGTGCGCAGTTTTCTGGTTTCTGTGGCTATCAGCAGATCCCTGAAGCTCAGCGGTTGGTGAGGCCTCAGGCATCTGTCCATGACTATGGTGTTTAGTGTGGAAGGATCAGATGGGACTGTTGGGGACTGAGACAGAGCCTCCAAATAAGGTCAAAGTGGTAGGGATGACTATACCTCATTCTAAAGGGCCTTGACTTCCACTCCTGCATCTTCAACATACATGTGCTTGCGTGTGCACACACACACACACACATATACATGCACGCACTTCTTTTCAAAGCAGGCACAGTGCATGGGGAGTTTAGGAGTATGAAAGCAACCCCCATGTCTTAAGTTGTTATGGTCGGCTCTGCTGCCCCAGGCACCCCTATCATTGAGATGCACAAGGAGGGAAGAGCAGATCTGCTGATGGAGTGTGGGAGTTTCTGACACCTGTGCCTGGCCTCCGGGTACCAGTCTGGGCCAAGCATGTTATGCCAAGCAGTTATACTGTGCCTCAGTCCTATAGAGCTCTTTGACAATACACTGAGCTAGCCATCAAGGACACTTTACGAAAGAAAAATGTCACAGTACAAATATCCTAACCGTTTGTCTCATTTTAGGATCTAAAGATGTTTTTATGTGCTTCATTGCAAAGGAACGACAGTAACTAGATAATTCACTTCCAAACTCTGAAAGAGCTCATAGGCCACAGTGAGCTTCCATTTAGATGAAATATTCTGAAAGCAAAAGGCAGGGGACTGAGCTGAGCTGTGGCCGCTGCAGGGCTTTCTCTATCAGAGGCCTCACCCAAGCCTCCATGTGGCCAGAGAAGCTGGTCTCTGTCCCTTGTAAAATGAAGGTGTTGGACTCCAGGCAGAAGCTTCCTGGTTCTTCCTACCAGTGTCCAGTCTGTGTATAATCATGGGAGTGTCCTGAGGAGAAGCGTGCCTTTCCACCGGCAGTTGATGTGCCTCTGAGGCTTCCCCTGTTGGCATGTGGGGCTGCTTCTGAGAATAGGGCTGGCTGTGTGCACATCCCTCTGCTTAGGAGCAACCTCAGGACCCTCAGGACAGTTAGGCTCTCTTTTTGCTTTGGGGAGTCCTAAGAAAGAACTTAAGGATAAGGGGTCAGTCAGAAGATGCAGGATTACTGCTGAGAGCAGAGGTGTGTATTGTCTCTCCCGGATAAGACAATCCGGAGGCCAGCAGGGCCATTCTGGCACTTCTGGGTGTCCTGCCATTCTTATCTCAAGGCCAGAAGCGTTTGTTGGCCTTCAGTGGGCCCCCAAGCCCCTATGAAAGGCCTGGCTACACTTTTCAAGATTACTTTATGGTCCCAGATGGCTGCTGGTGCCCTGGTTATAACTCCTATATTCCAAAGAGCAGGAAAGAGATGGGGAAGGACAGCGGGGATATGTCCCTTCCTAAAGGTTCCAAATGCCAGCCCAGCCTAAATCACGGATGTAAAGTTAGCCATATAGTCCTGCAAGGTTTTGTTTGTTTTGTCGAAAGATCTCTATATTTAAAATGGGCTCTAGTGCTGAGAAATCTGAGGTGGTCCATTATAGGTGGGCAGTGGCAGCTTGAGCCCTTCTGCTTTCTGTCCTTTGTATGTTGCCTCTTGTGGCAATGTGACCAAGCCTGCACTGGGGTTCAGAAGTCAAATGGTGCTCTCCAGAGCCATTGTTATAAGGTCACACTACTGCTGCTGAAAGTGATGGGGTTGGCATACCTGATAGATCATATTATAGCAGCCAGAGAAAACTGCAGTTGAAGAGACCCCACTTCCCGCAGATCATGGCGCACACATGGTAGGTCTTGCATGCAGCTCTCCTCTCCCTGAAGTCTGGACTAGATCTTTGTGCTCTAGGAGCACTTCTCCTAGGGAGCCTTGGGCCTATGTATGAGAAGCCACACCATTCAGCCCTTTGTCCCTGGGCTCTGGGAGCCAGGCAGTAACACACAGAAGCTTTTTCCCACCATTCCAGATTTCAGCTTTAGCAAGATAGCACTTAAATACTTCTCTAATCCATGTGATTCTGGGCTGTTGAAGGGAATCCCAGGGGAAGGGAAGCCAACCCAGGCGGTGCCACACCTCTCTGCACCCAGTGAGTGCAGGGTGTTTGTAGAGTCTCGGCACAACCCAGAAGTGAGAGTATTTAGTTAATTTAGTGGTACTTCAGGTAGAACAGGCTTCAGTGGGAAATGACATTCACAGTTTCAGATAACGCGTATCAGAACTCCTTTTCGGAGAGTTAACCTTTGGAAGGCTCTTCCTTTGTACCCAGTTCATGTTCCTCTCACTTCTCCGGCCTCCTCCTCAGCCTGTTCTTAAGAAAATTTCAAACATAGAAAAGGTGAAAGAAAGTTGTAGCAGATGCTGCCGTACCTGGCGCTGGCCGAGGCTAGCACCCACTCTGCCCTCTTTACCACTCTGTTACTTTTCCTCGCCTCTCATCACCTGGGTGACTTTTTGGTGCAGAATGTAAGTTGCAGACACCAGCCTGTGTCACACTCCAGTGTGTTTATCATTAACCTCGCTTTGTTATTGTTCAGGTACAACTGGGATGCACAGAGCTTGATAGGCTAGTGATGTGTTTGGGCAAGTGCACTGTCTAATATAGAACATTCTAGCACCCCAGAAAATTCCCTTTCACCAATCCAACCTGCTCCCATAGAGGTAACTTACCACTGTTCTTTTTCCCCCACCACAACAAGGTTAACCTCACCTAGATCTTCACTAGGGGCTCACACAGTGCCTTCTTGTTTACCAGGTAAGGCATCCACTCTGTGTGCCCTTTGTTAAGTTCATTCATAGTTGAGGTATGCATTGTTGGGCTCTTTTGTTATTGGTGCTGCTTCTGCTGCTGAGTAAAATTCTGTTATGTGGATAAACTTCATTCTTCCTGTAATAGGCTGGTCCAGAATTGGACCTTGGGGAATAGAGCTGCCAAGAACACTTGTCAAGTCTCTTGGTTTCATGTTTCCATGACCTCATGTTGGGTCACTCACTAGTTAGCATCTTTTTGATAACTAGACTGTCAGGCTATCTAAGTCATTCTCACCCCATAGTCAAGAAAAGGTCCCCAAGCTGTAGATGGAAAAAAGAGCCATAGAGAGGGGGGCTGGTGAGATGGCTCAGTGGGTAAGAGCACCCGACTGCTCTTCCGAAGGTCCGGAGTTCAAATCCCAGCAACCACATGGTGGCTCACAACC
>NC_034592.1:140248588-140338828 GCF_900095145.1 Mus pahari
GATTTAGAGTGTGTGTGTGTGTGTGTGTGTGTGTGTGTGTGTGTGTGTGTGTGTGTGTGTGTTGCAGGACTAAGGACAGGTGGGACTGAGGACCTGTGGCTTAATGTGACAAAGGCTCTGATGGGCAGCAGAGTGTGTGAGAGCATTCCCACACATCCTCCCTGGCGCTCCGCTTTGAAAGCTTCACTGAGGGGAAGTGGCTTGTGGTTTTATCTGCCTCACTAGCAGGGTTGGGGGCTCTGTAACACTTAAAGGAACGGATTGTGCTTGATTACTGTAGAACTGACAGGGTCACCTGTTCCTTGTTGAGAAATGGTGAGACTGGTCAGAGTGACATATAGGTTGTGGTGAGAGTGAAACGACCGGAGACATGCAGAGTGCACACAGACACATGGTAGTTTGCATGTGTGCTACCATCTTAAGCCCCCACGTATGCCTGCCTGCCGTGTATTGAATATTCAGGGGAGGTTGGAGAAGAATAATGTATTTTAAGTGTGTGCCAAAGAGGCTATACATAGATGCTCACACAGCTGCATCTGTCTTTCGAAGAAGAGTGTTTGATCTGACTGGCATCAATATTCAGCAGGAGGGGCTGAGCATACACGTGTGACTCTGCATGGCTCGCCACATCCCTGACTAGGCAGATGTCCATTATCATGAAGTGTAAGAAGAGAAAAAATAATAATAATAAAGGCAGAAGATATAAGACTGTGACTTGATTTGACAGGGCCTCCTGCTACTTCAGCTACCAGTGCAGACCATGAGGCAGATTAATCTGTATTCCAGCACACCACTGCTGAGGCTGGGATCGATCTAATTAGGGTATTTTGAACATCCTGTTTGCATCTAGAATCTTAGCAGAAACCAGGATGTCTGTCCATCTGGGTAGCTGAAGGGAGGTGGGCAGTGGGCTCAGTACTAAAACTGGATGGCTGTAATTTTAGAGCATAAAACAGCACGCCATTTGGTTCCTTAAAACAAAGGCACCGATGGCCTTGGGTGTTGTGGGAACAAAGGCAGCATGGCCTGAATTTTAAAGAAGCCTTGCTGGATCTGACCAGGATATGGGCCTGATGTGTGAAGAACAGGGACCATTTCCATCCTGTTAGAACCCTGGCTGACCTATGTGTGTGTGTCCTTAGCCAACCATTTGGACCGTTGGAAGACAGGTAGAGGTTCTGAGGCTGTAGAGTGGCCTGCCAAGCCTGGCAAGATGGATGGCTGGGCAGGTAAGGCACTCACTGCCAAGCCTGGCAACCCGAGTGAGCCCTGAGACCCATGGTGGGGGGAGAGCCAACTCTTCTAAGCTCCACATGTACCACAGCATGGAGCACTTGCACATGCACACACACACACCCCTCTTCAGGACACTGGTAGTTTTACACAGTCCTACATTCATCTCTATGGTCCTCTGCTTGCTATGGTACCTGGCACATAGAAGATACTCAGGATGCTTTATGTCCTATCACTGACCACAACTGAGAAATGATAAGCTATTTTTTATAGTTCTGCAAATTATGTATTCTCTTTTCAATAAATGGTTATTATGGCTAAATGTGTTCATTTTTATTGAAAGGTAAGCTCATCTCCACTTAGGTATGATGTGTCCTTCAGTTTCCTATAAACAGCTGCTACTTGCCTCGGGGATGTCTGCGGGCCTCCAGAATTGTGTATTATTTGACTTTATAGACAGTCACACCCCAGCACTTTATTTTAATTTATTGTAGGATTAAAGGACAAGAGTGAAGTTGACCTTGCTCCATTTTAGTGTTAGAAAGGTATTTTCTCACCAGGACCCAGGCATACGAGCGCACTGCAGGGACTATGGGACCAGAGTTTGGAAGGAAAGAGCCAAACCCCCAATGCACAGGCGAGGGAGTCCCACAAAACTCTTTTTGGTGCGGCACATCTTAGGTCACCATCTGATAAGCGAGCACTGTGCACGTTCCCTTGAGACAATGGTTTAATAGGTGATGGATCTGCCTCATCTTACAAACAAGGAAATTGAGGCAGAGAAAACACCCATTCTGAGGTTTAATAGCTAGGAATTGCTGGGGGCAGGATTTGAACTCAAGCCTGGATGGTTCTGAAGCAAGGACTTGGGGCTTGTCTCTCTCTGCAGGAACCTGATACCAACTTCCCCTTAGGAGCAGGTCTCCCTAGAGGTGAAATGGCTGCTCTCACAGAGTGAGGCCCTGCAAATACACCTCACTGACTTTTAAGAAATATTGACAGGTTCAATTTTTTGCAAAATGGTGTACATCAGAAACCTACTTAGAATGACTCCCTTAGCCTGTGCTAGTCTGGAAAGCCCTGGTTTGAGTGTGAGGATCCTTAACTGAGACGCCATCTCTAAGAGAGGTGGATGCCCAGAGCCCATGCAGAAGTATTCCTCAGATTCTCTAGTAGACTAGTTTGAGGAACGGAGGGCAGAAGGGAGGGAGGGCTGTAGATTGTAGATTCCTGTGCTCCTTCAAATATGCTTTTACCCTGAGGCAAGTCATACCCTTCCCTAGGCCATTGTTTCTATATGAAGAACCCCAGGGGAGGTGGACTAGAGAGCTCTAGCCCCTTTGGAAAGCTCTAAAAATCATAAAACTCTTAACTGCCCTGGAAAATCAAACTTTTAGCTGGCCGTGTAGATACCATCTAGCTCATTGCTAATCGCCCTGGAGAGGCCCTAAGGACAGTGAAGGGGGAAGGGTGGACCAGAGCCACCCCTCCAGGCAATTTCAGTAATTAGTATAGGAGGCAGCCAGTTGTATGACTATTGAGCAGGGTGCCCAGAAGGCAGGGAGTTACATGGGCACAGTGTCTGTGCTGGCTCTAACATTCCACCAGGATGCCAAGATGCCAACCTCTCTCACCAGTGAATTGAAAAATGGAGGTTTATTTGACCCTCCCCTTTGTGGATTCCAGGGGTAGCATGTGGGATGTATAGATGTGGCGTGGTGTGGTGGATTGTGTATGTGGCACCTGTGTGGTATGTATGTATGCAGAGCATGTGTGTGCCTGGTAGGAGGATATATGTCTATGTGTTTTCCTCTGCAGTAGACCTACTGTATCTACACGTCCACACTGACAGCTCCGTAGCCATCCTTCACCTCTATTTTATGCTGTCGAAATGATAGAGCAGCTGAGCAGTGCTGGCCAGCAGATAAACCTGTTATCTCCTCTGCTCTCTGTGCCAGCGGCTCTCCCCATCTCCTTGGTGTATGAAAAATTGACACTACCATGGGCTGAAATCTGTTCTTAGGGAAGCTACATTTATTAGTAGCTAACGAAACCTGTGTGCTAAAACTCAGGGTGGCTGGAGTGTTTCCCTGTGACATGACAGGCCAGAGCTTACAGAGTTAGAAGGAGCCTGGTCAGCTTTGGGTGTGCTTGGCTTACAGCCCTATCAGTCAGGCAGTGATAGCTTGCTTAGTGTACTGTGTTGGTGGTCAAGGTTGCTCCTGCCTAGACTGGGCTGAGCTGTGGACGTACGTGCTAAGAGTGTCTGTCACAAGCGATCCTTTCATGGACCACATTCCCTACTTGAAACACAGTGCTCCAGATGTCTTCCCAGGCCCCAGTAACCCCTGGCCTCCTGGTAAGGCCTGTAAAGAACAATACCTTGTAACTTTCTTACCCATCAGAATCAGCACGACTCAGAGGGGAGATGACTGCAGAGTAAGGCTGTGGTTCTGTATTTGTGGAGCTGTAAAATCCAAAGTCTCTTCTTTATTTAGACTCTGAAAGAAATTGCTTCTGGGAAGACTTAATTCTGTAAAGTAGGGAAGACGGGTTGTTATTTGTGTCTTCCTCCATATGGCCTTTTGCTTCATTTTAGCCTCATTAAAACTGTGGGGTTTTATAAATCCACATTTATATCATGTCTGTCTTTTGGGCACAGTGAGCCCTTGTGGGGCCTGTTTTTAGGCAGGGATGGTTTCAGGTCTCCTCTCCATCTTTAAGAGACAAGGGATTGGTTATAGTTTGGAGTCAGGTAACTTTCACGCGTGAGATTGAAAGCTCTCTGGGTTTTCCGTTCCAGATTAACAAGACTAAGATAAAAATAGCACTTTTTTCATAGCTTGGCTGTAAGGTGTGTTGACAAAATAGTGTTCTGTCACACATGCACGACAAATGCACGAGGTGCCAACCTGCTCCCAAATAAGACTGGGGAGAAGGGTGCCGGAGCCAAACCCGGACCTGTGACCTCGTGCATGTGGTATAAGCATCTGCCTGCCGAGCTGAGCCTCTAGCCCACAAACAGGCATCTGAAGCAGGGTGAGAGCAGAGCAGCACGCTGCTGCTGAGCCTGACTTTGAGTAAGAATTTCCGAAAGACAGATGGCAAGCTAAGGAAAACATCCACAAGATATACGAAGAAGGTATTTTCCTTAACTTACAAAGACCCCTTAGGAATCAAAGTTAAGAAAGCTATAAGTTGGCAGGAGAAGCAAAACAAACGTTAGTAAGCATGGTCTTATGAGTCAGTCATGTGCTACTGCAGTGGTGCTAAAGGAAGCCCTGCTAGCCGATGTAGCGGGACCTGAGTGTGCCTAGGAGAGTGTTTCTGAGACAGGTTAGCATTTGAATCAGGTGGCTGAGTAAAGATTACCCTCACCAGTGTGGGTATGTATCACCCCACCTGTTCAGAACTCTAAATGATAGCAAAGAGGAGGGGCCAGACAGCCATCTTTCCCTGCCCTCAGACGTTGTTCTCAGCCCTCCGAGACTAGGGCTTAGTATATTTGGCCAGAAGGCTAGGGCCTTTGGGCTTGCAGTGGGACGGCCCCCTCTTGCTTTCCTCTTGCAGGTGCCTAGGATAAGATTTCTGAGTCACCAAGGCAAACCCTCATCAGGGGCCTCTGTATTGTAAGGTATCCTGCTGGTCCCTGGTTCAAGCACATAGGAAAAGAATGTTGAACAACTGCTAATCAAGGGCGGGGGCGGGGGAAGGGGTCTGGTTCTACCTGCCCAGCTGTTGTCACTTCTCTTGGATAGTGGACACTATGAGGAAAGGTGTAGGGAGACATACTCAACAGCATGCCTTTGTGTATGTATTCAGATGGTATGTCGGAGGGGAGCTCCTGTGCCACAGCCAGCACACATGCGGAAGTCAGGACAGCATCGTGAAGTCAGTTCTCCCTTCCACTTTTATCTGAGCTCCAGGGACTGAACTCAGGTTCCCAGGCTTGCATGGAAAGTGCCATCTTTACCTCTTGAGCCATCTCTTCAGCCCAAATGGCATTTAACGTTTTATGTGTGATTTTCATTTGAGTCACATATTTTATTTTTAAGAATATACTATCAGGGAAAAAGAACATGCAAAAGTATGCCAACAGCATGTGAATATCATTGCCCTTAATAACAACAACAACAATAAAAAAAAAAAAAAAAAAAAACCCTCAAACTAGAAGCTACCAAAAATACCCAGAAGTGGCTCACTAGTTAAATTCAGTGGCATTCTAGATAGCGGTTTAAAAAAGAAAGTCTGTGCTGGTAAGGGTAGTTGTATTTGGGAACATATATGTGTATAATATCAATTCTCTGCTGAGAATTTACCCAAGATACTTTGTGGGTTTTTTCTTGGAAGGGCAAGACAGCGGGAGGAGAATGGGGAAAGGAGAATGCTGGTACAGACACTCGTGGATGTTCCGTACATCTGTGCCGTGTGTAGCTACTTTTTACCACGTGCATCCATCCATCACTCTGTTGGAATGGCCAGTAAAGCAATAAGGAAGCCGGTTCCTCTGGTTACTGTAAGTTTGTCTTTCAAATTCCTAAAGGCCAGGACAGAGGGAGGAACGTTGATAAGGAAAAACAAAAAATTTCTCAGGAAAGAAATCCGTTCCTAGGGTTGGTCTGCAGGAATGTAGCTGCTGAGATGGGGTTAAACCTTGAGAGCTCGGCTCTCTGCGCCCCCTCTAAATGCACTGGTGGTCCTGGGTGGTCGCTCTTACCAGCGTGTGCCTTACACTCCATCCAGTGGCCTTTCTAAAATGTTCTTTCCTCTTCTGCATGGTTACCAGGATGAGGTTTTCAATTTTGTTTTCCAGTGGGAAGCATTAGGCAGACGTCCTCTGCCCCAAACTGTCCCACGACTACCAAGTTCCTGTCACCTACCTGACACACTGCACTGTGGTTGTCGATCTGTACTCTCTGTCCTTAAGGAGCTCCTTCAGATTAGGGATCCTGCTGTTTGGAGCCCTGAGCACTCCCTTCTTACACATGCCAACCTCTGGCACCAACTAGAGTGGGCATAAGCCGCTTTGCTCCTGGCCTGGGTTTTTCCATCCTGCAGAGAGCAGGTTGTCTCAGGCACTGCATGAGAACTGTCTGGTGTTCCCTCTCTCCTTCTGTGGCTGTCAGATGCCTTATATGTAGATATATATGGAGGTTGTCCCAGCTGCTGTGCTAAGTAATTTCAAAGTTTCAGGCCTGAGTATGAGATTCACTGCATTCCTTATGGCTCGTCTCACACCTGTTCACCAGCTGAAGGGATCAGAGTCCCTGCTCAGTCAGCCTTGAGTAGCAGAACTGGGGGTGTCCCACACTCTACCTTCTGGTCTTTTCTTCTTGGCTCATTCCAAGCTCAGCCTTGCTTCCCTCCCAACCCACCCCACACCATCCCCCAACACCGCTGTGCCTTCAAAAATGTCCTGCTTATGCCATGCCCACTCCAGAGCAGAGCCTTGTAACCTGTTCTTCCTGTTCAGCATGCAGGGCATCCTGTCTCTGAACCTAGGCTGGGTGCTATACCCAGAGTATAAAGGCATTAAAAAGATATCTAGAACTCGGAAATGGTCTCTTTGGGGCCTACCACCAGCTCTGGCTGGTTTTACAGAGAACCTGCTTCCTTCCCACTCATTTGCCAAGGTTTCCCAAAACACCAGACTGGAATGGGAGCTGGGCATGAGCAGTGACCAGTGCAGATTAGAGTCCCTGTCTTCAGGCCGTGCATATTCTAATTGAAGGGAGATGGTGATCAAATCAGTAAACATATAGTGTGTGATGAAGAGAGAAGGAAGGCTCCCATGAGACTCCAGTACTTGCTGCGTTGGAGCTTTGCATTTTCAGAGTGTGGACAAGGGAGTAGAGAAGTAGTAGAGAAGGTTGAGGCCCCTGAATCCAAGAGTAAGCTTGGGTTCCTGGTAGGGAGCATTCCTGGCAGAGGCCTTGAGGCAGGAGCACCTGTGTCAGAAGCAGCAGTCAGGCAGAGGTCAGGAGACATTGCTGAGTAAACACTATGGTCTTCTGTGAAGACTATGCCCGTGGGCAAGGATGGACGCAAGGACATCTGCTAGCAGGCTATGGCATGCAGTGGGCTAGGATGAGGGTATGTCAGACTAGAGTAGGGGGACAGTCGTTAAAGTGTAGAGCTGGGGTCACATCTGAAAGGGGAACTTGCAAGGTGACTTCATGAAGGATCTGCTGAGGGGCTTGAGAAACTTGAGAACCTGGTTACTGTGCTGTAAATGGAGCAGGCTGGGGAGGGAGGGCAGGGTCTTGCTGTAGGCCAGTTAGGCTGAACAAACATTGTCAGACAGCTGGGGCAGGGGTGGGGATGGGGGGGAAAGCGGTAGATTGTGTGACTCAAATAGATATTTAAAGGGCAGGTCTGGCTACGGGTTGAAGTTTGTGAGTCCTAGCATGTAAATGGTTTCCAAAGACCGAATGAACACAGCTCTGCAGATGTCTGAGAACAAAGGAGTCTGGTGTTGTGGTGGGGACCTGTAGAGGCCTGTTTGGTTTCAACCAAGACAAGGGACTGAGGTGCATGTTTTACATACCAAAGCAGACCTGGCCTCCGGGTTCTCCCAGCTTTCTCAGTCCCTACCTGGCATACCCTTCCCCCAACACAGTGACTTCCCTGGCCTTGGTCCTTGGGGCTGGTAAACTCCAGCGTCCTGGTAAACCTGCCTGTAATGTAATCTAATCTGGCTTGAATTGACTCAGTTCACTGGCGGCAGAGAAATACCCTATCAGATGGGGCCAAAACCTAGGAAAAGTTGAGTCCCCAGCCCAGTAGCCCTGGTCTTTTCTGGCCACATGGGGACCACTTCTGTCCCTCTGTCCTACTCCAGTAGATACATCATTTCTTCAGACTCTGATGACCCATCCCCAGCTACTACCTGTCTGGGTCCAAGGCTCTCAGGACTCTACTGAACTGAGGCCATGCCAGAGGTAGTTCCATTCCAGACAAAGGCCTCGTCTTTGTTTTGGGGGGACTTTTGATACAGAGACCTCATACTTGAGGTTACCACCGACACCAATTCAGTAAGGACATATCCCAGCACAGGATGCCACAGGCACACGTGGGATGCTTCCCAGTGGGTCTTTGAAGTTCACAGTCACAGAACTCAGAACTCTTGAGTAGCATCTGCATGTGAAGGTACCCCTCAGTTGCCAGATAGCAGCTGCCATCCATGCTGAGCAATTTTTCCCCATTTAGTTTAATTATTAAATTATCTTACTTATATGGGTGTTTTGCCTCCATGTATGTCTGTGCACCATATATGTGCCTGGTGCTTACAGAAGAGGAAGAACAGCCAGTGTTCTAACCACTGACCTGTCCCTTCAACCCCACCCCCACCCCATTTTAGTGTATGTCATACATCCATGTGTATGTACCAAGTTTGTGTGCGTGCCATGGAGCTGGAGTTACAGGTGACTGTCAGCCACCCCATGTTACTAGGAACCAAACCTTGGTCTTTTGAAAGAACAGTGAGCACTCTTAACCTCTGAGACATCTCTCCAGCACTGGCAATGTATTTCAAAATAAACTTGCTCGTTTCCTTATAAGTAGGTATCTGTGACTTCCTTTTCAAGATCATTATTAAAGAATTTTTAAATGGGGGGGTGGTATGTGTGCTCACATGTGTGGGCCATGATATTGGTATAGATCTGGGGGAGAAGTGTGCAGGCACATGTGTGGGCCATGGTGTGGGGGTAGATCTTGGGGGGAGGGTACAGGCACATGTGTGGGCCATGGTGTGGGGGTAGATCTTGGGGGGAGGGTACATGTGCGGGCCATGGTGTGGGGGTAGATCTGGGGAGGGGGATACAGGCCCATGTGTGGGCCATGGTATTGGAGTAGATCTGGGGGGGGAGGGTGCAGGTACATGTGTGGGCCATGGTGTGGGGGTAGATCTGGGGGCGAGGATGCTGGCACATGTGCAGGCCATGGTATTGGAGTAGATCTGGGGGGGGGGGCATGCAGGCACATGTGTAGGCCATGGTATTGGGGTAGATCTGGGGAGGAGGGTGCAGGCACATGTGTGGGCCATGGTGTGGGGGCAGAGCTGGAAGACATTGTAGATGTCAATCCTCATATCTCTTCTTTGCTGCAGTATGTGCCAGGCAGCCCTCCTGGAGCTTCTGGGGACCATCCTGTCCCTTCCTCCTTGCTCAGTATAGAAGCCCCAGGGTTACAGACATGCCCTATCATGTGGGCTTTTACGTGGATTCTGGGATATGGACTCGGGTTCTTGTGCTTGTACACCCGCCCTTTACTCACCCATCCATCTCTCAAGAATTTTTTGTAATGCTTGAAGAAAAACCTGTCTTCCCCACTGAAGCCTGTGCCAGATCCTGTGGCCGTGCTGTCTGCGGGGCTAGAATAGCAGTTTCTGAGGGAGCTGCTATGCTGCAGTGGCACAGGAGGGTGACAGTGTGACATGCTTGCCTCCTTCTCCCCTCAGCATCAAGTGGGGCTTAGCACAGCCGAGTTTGGGCACCATCACCCTACGTATTTCATTCCAGGGCAGTTGCCAGGGAAAGTCACAAGGCGATTTGAGAAGTGACAGACATTTCTTATTTATCGTTCACTCGTATCCTGATGGTATTTGTATTCTGTTCACGGGTCATTCCTGTAAGTGGGGGATTAGTGTGAGGTTCTGTTGTGGACAATACAAGTCAATTAATTCCCGGCAAGATAGAAATTCTCACCTCCCTTTGGTCTCCTTGCTCTCTCTGTCCTTGAGGATGTCGTCCTTCTGACTATCTGTGAGGCTCGCCAAGATCAGTTCGGTCTTCTGATGACACCGTTGACGCTCTTGTCTTATTAATCAATAGTCTGAGTCAGCCGTGCCTCCTTTCTCCTCCTCGGATAGAGCAGACGGGCCTGAAGAGGTAGTAATTACTGCTCTGATCTCAGCGTGTTCTCCTCTCTCCTTCCCACCCCAGAGCATGTCTGTTCGATCCTGGCTTCCCTCCTGCGCAACCTGAGAGGGCAGCAGCGGACCCGGCTTCTGAATAAATTTACGGAGAACGACAGTGAGAAGGTGGGTGACCGTGGCCGTGCAGATGGGGCCAGGAGCAGAGTGGTGTGGAGACAGCCCCTTACCTGAGGGTGCTGGAGCCAAATGCTTCTGCTTTCACGTACCTTCACCAGCGTGTGGGTCTGTTGCATGGTGTCTCCATGCCTGTGTTCAGTGTCCTTCCCTTGGAGTACAGTACCTCCTGAGTGGCAGCAGTGGACACTTGGGGATAGAGGAGACTTTCAGAGGGTCCAGGTGAGGGTCTGGTGGGTGCACAGCACAGCCTGGTGATTGAGAACACCAGCTTTGGATTCAGAGGTCTACAGTTGAACTGGTTTTGCTGCTTTCAAGATACATGGGCTGCAGACATGGCTGAGTGAATGAAAGCACTTGCCATGCAAGCAGAGACCAGACTTTAGATACCCAGAATCCATGAAAAAGCTCTGGCCGCTACCTTAATCCCAGAAGCCAAAGACGAGATCCCAGGGCAAGCAGGCTGACTGGGAACCCGGCTAGCTGGGGTCAGTGAGCTTTGGCTCAGCAAACTAGAGAGCAAGCAAGGAAGATACCTGGCGTCTGCCTCGAACCGCCACCTGTAGAAAGGTGTGTGCCGCTCTGAGCCTCACTTCTCCCAACTGTAAACTGGAGACTAGGTGGCAGGAGAGTCGGGATGAACTAATTAGATGAGCTCTTATCAGGTTAGTGATTCCCAACCTTCCTAACGCTGCAACAGCTTCTCCTGTTGTAATGACCCCCCAAGCATAAATTTATTTTCATGGTTACTTCACCTAGAGTCCCTGTCATTCACATTCTCACCAGGAAACTGAAAGCTAGAGACATCCAGGGACTTGTCCCAGGTCATGCCACTAATACTACCGGAGCTGGGACTCATACCAGGTTGCTGAGCACAGAAGCGGATACATCTCTTCATACACTGTGTGGTAGGCAGTTCCATAGGAATAGAAGGAAGGCTCAGAGTCGCCTTTCAACACACGATAAGTACGTTCCTGCTTGTAGCCACAGTAGGGCTGGGGCACAGTCTTCAGAGATCTTGTTCTGCCTCTTTGAGCCCACCTTCAGCTGTTTGTGCTGCCCAGTAGCAGTGTACCACAGCTCAGAGCTCTCAGTAGTCGCGGCTGTGTTGTGTCTCCTCAAGTTTGTAGGAAGAGTGTGAAGGCACTTCTCTGTTATCTGATTGGTTATTCATGGTTTAAGGAAATCATGGACAAAGAAACCTATGGAGAGAAATGCATTAACTCACCAAGTCACCAGCAGCTGCTAAGGGTTGGGGCTGGGGTGCCATCTGCCTGGGCTGTCGGTGGCTGTGTTATTGGAGCAACATGATATCAGCTTCTGTGCAGAAAAATACTGCTTGCCAGAGAGCCGAAGTGGTGCCAGCCTGGCGGGGAGGTCAGAAGTATGGCCGGCATCGTGGCAGCACTTTCTGTCCTTTGAAGGTCTTGGGGAAAATGAACCTTTCCAAACTCACTCAGTATCCCCAGGCTGTGTTCCAAGATGGCTCTGCTAAGCTGAAAACTGACTCAAGTTATTTCTGAACAGACGTCAAAGTCTTTTCTCAAGTTGCTGAAGGAGTTTTTCTGGCACTCTCTTCCAACTCAAAAGCAACTAAAAAGATTTTACTCGGGCATTTTTTTTTTTTTAAACTATTGAAAAAAAGATCAGCTCTGGGGCAGAATCTGAACATGAAAGGTTTCAGTTGGAAAAAAGAAATCTAAGTTCTAAGTGAATATCAAGTATATAACTTCAAGCATCTTCTCTTTGCAAGAAGAGACTCAAATGTTTACTTATTTATTTGCTGTTAACAACTAGAATTCTCAGGAGTCCCAGAGGGGCTGGCAGGGGCCCCAGAGGGCCCACACTCCTTCAAGCACATGTTCAAGCTGATGCATGCTGGCTGATGCTGTGTTCTCAGCAGCACCTCTCTCTGCTCTGAGCATGTCCCTGATGCTCATCCCCATGTCAGAAGTGGTGGTGTGGGCCTTCCTTTGCAGGCAGTGACTCTGATGCAGGAAGTGTGCTCATCCCTCCTCACCCCTGCCTGTGGCTCTCTTTCAGGTTGACAGACTAATGGAGCTGCATTTTAAATATCTAGGCGCAATGCAGGTGGCCGACAAGAAGATTGAAGGGGAGAAACATGTACGTACCCTGCCCACTTCTTGACATTCCCTGACACACACTCCATTTGGTCCTTTGTGTGCGTTCTCTCTACACAGGACAGGTAGGACAAAGGCGCACCTGTAGCCATGGGCCACCTAATGACCTAAGAGCAGAGCCAGAGACTGCTGTGGTGTGCATATGTATTAGTTACTGTTACTGTTTCGATCAAATGCCTGACAAGTCCAGGGGAGAGGAATTCATGCTGGCTCACAGTTTGAGGCCATACAGTCTGTCTGTCCATGGGCATTGCAGTAGCAGATTGAGGCAGCCTATCACACTGCACCTGCAGTCACCGAGCAGGAAGAGGCTGGGGCTAAGGCTTAGCTTCCTCTCCTCTCTTTATCCAGCCTTTATTCAGATCCCAGCCCATGGGATGATGCTGGGTAGATCTGCCTTCTGAAAACACCCTCACACTCATACCAGATGTGCATTTCCACAGCGGCTCTAACTCCAGTCAGCTGTGAAGATTAGCAGTCACAGTGTAACTACCCTTCAAGTGGTGAGCTTTAGGAGGATGGATGTAGGACTGGCCAGGGTCATCCTACGAGTTGGACCAGATCTGAGACAAGCACAACTCTCATAAGTGCCCAAGGACAGTGCCAGGACTTGGTACCATGGTGACCAAGTTGTATTGGTCAGTTGCTGGCTGCCACTGTCCTGAGGAAGTGGGGGGATGTGACCCTAAGGAAAAGGATCCCACAGTAGGAGAGCAGGAGGAAGCTGGGAAGTAAGCAGATCCAGCTCCCCATATGCAGAAGGCACATGGAGCAAAGGCTCCATCTCTGTGGCCAGGCCAAGCCCTAAGCTGGCATACCTGGTCCTGTCTTCTGGTCCTGCAGCTTTCTGAGGACCCAGGAAACTCATGAGCCTGGCTGGGTTTCCTTCTTGAGGGAACCCTACTCTTCTGTGAGCTGCTGCCCTCCCCCGCTTCTCCCTGCCTCTGCATCAGTCAGTCTGCAGGCCTATGCCTTACTTAGCACACATCTTAAGTAGAGCAAGTTTTCACATTTGCCTATTGTCCAGACTGTGTTCTGACCTGTGGACAACCCCCAATGTGTATCCACAGTACAGTGTGAGCCCTTTCCTGCTTTTAGCAGTCTGTGGGAGCCCCAGGTTTCCTTGTGATCTTGATTTTCTGAATCTCTCAATTCTCACTTTGAAGAGACCCTTGCAGCTTTGGAGCCTCTCTATCAGGAGTGTTGGGCATCCACCCTGCAGTCTGAAGAACTCTGCTCAGCCAGGCTGGAGCTGGGTGAACGGAGGAGCCTGAGACTTATTTCTTTGCCACTTCCACTCTCAAACAGCACAGGTCCACCTAGGCAGAGCAGTGGACTGTAACCGTGCCTCACTCTTGGAACTTGCCTGTGATCTTTAAGCCCAGTCAGTGCTCAAGTGTTGGCTGATTGATTGAATTGATTGATAGGGACTTTCTTCTTCACACAGAGATACAACCTCAGGTACAGGCTGAGTCTGTAAACGCTGAGCTGGGCTTAGGTACCTAGGCACACTCCTCACCCACACCTTCATTCCATCTGGTACCTGAGGGGCACTGGGGGACTGACAGACTACCACAGTAAGGGAGCCTTTCTTTGTTCGAGTGACAAGTAGACACAAATGAAGATGTGTAGGTCTGTTGGGAGCAGCCATGACACCACCGGAACTCCAGCAGGGCCACAGCCCCTCGTAGAACCTGCTGGAGCAGATTCCAAGTGTCAGAAGAAAGCCTGGGAGACAGACACACCATCTTTTTTTTTTTTTAAAGATTTATTTATTTATTATATGTAAGTACACTGTAGCTGTCTTCAGACACTCCAGAAGAGGGAGTCAGATCTTGTTACGGATGGTTATGAGCCACCATGTGGTTGCTGGGATTTGAACTCTGGACCTTTGAAAGAGCAGTTGGGTGCTCTTACCCACTAAGCCATCTCACCAGCCCACAGACACACCATCTTGAAGTGACTATTAGTCATGGCTTGTTCCTCCTGTGGCTCCTAGGTCCCTTTAGCTTGGTGTTTCACTTAATGGCGCAGCCAGGTGCTTTGTTAGAGGTGAGGGTACACACGCCAAGGAAGACCAGTAGGCACTTGAGTGTTGGGAGCACCTTGCACGTTGCTGTTAGGGTACTTGGTGTGCTTCCCCAAAAATGATCCATTTTCTGCATTGAAGAGGGTGTGGAATTGGTTTGCACAGAGGGAGGGTGACGGCTTCAGCCCCACCCCCAGCCTCCAGCAGGCTGCTGTATGCCACCGACACAGGCCCTGCCATTCGCTGACAAACAGCTGTCTCCTTGGTGCCAAGGCCGTTTTGCTGGGCACTGGCAAACATTCCAAGGCCATTAGTGCTCAGCAGCCTCGTGCTGCTCCAAGAGACAAGGCAGGAGGGGCACGTTGGTGAGAGGCATTTGCTGCCAGCACTTGGGCTGTCTTGGCAGATGAAGCCACCTCATGGGTGTTGTGTCACAGAGCAACACAAGCTCCCTTTCACCCCTTCCTCCTGTTGTCCTCTCTAAGTCCTGGACAGCTGCTCTCCCTACTCCCAGTACAGACATTCTAACACCGAGTGGGAACTCCTCAACCAGTGCTGATGTAAACACTATTTCTAAGGCAGTGACCCTCAGATTAGAAATGAGTGTCTAGTATTTCACTAAGCCTGAAAGGACACCCACTCTAGATAACAGAGTCAGCCATTGGCTTTTCAGTGTCTCTAAACCTAGCCTTTCCCTGAAAACCTCCATTTCTCTGTATGTGGTTTGCACTTGACCAAGATTCAATGGAAAGAATCCAGTCATTTGGCAAATGTTGATAGATTCCTGTTCTGGGCCAAGTGCTGGACCAGGCACTGGCCAAAGACGAGAGACCCAAGAGCCAATTAGAAACCCGTGTGGTGTGTGCTGCTGGTAAGAGCCAGGGACTCAGAGGGCAGCTCAAGCCACCCTAGTGACTCTGTGACTCTTGCACATGCACACCAAGTAGGGATAGGGTTTTTCAGTCTACTGCCAGGCCCTGGGAGAGGAGGGGGGACCATGGAGCTGGCCTTTCCCTGGCTTTCTGCTCAGGACACATAGCCTCACTGGCCTGACCTATTCTTCCCCGTGGTCGTCATTTGTTTTTTGTTTGTTTTGTTGTTGTTTTTTTTCTTTTTTTTTTCCAATTTTTATTAGGTATTTACTTCATTTATAGTCATTTGTTTTTAAGGTGTTTGAATTTTTGTGCTTGGAGGAATTGGGTAGGTGGTGGTAACAGAAGTAATGCCTGACCCAGCACCCAGGAGCAGGCAGAGAGCCTTTTCTCTGGGAGGTCCCTGTTACCTCCCAGTTTGATCTCTGCCTTCCCTACACCTCTAGCCCTGTCCTCCTGCCTTGGGTGTTAGAGCTAGTGCCTCCTACAAGGTCAGATCTCATTAAATATATGCCCACCTCAGAGAAATAGTCATAAAACCCGTCCGTCCCTTCATAGCTGGTAGGCAGTGAGCTTGTTGGCTTCCTCTGTGCCTGTCATTTTGTTGGTGGTGGTGGTGGTTGGTTGGTTGGTTGGTTTTGGTTTGTTTTGGTTTGTTTTGTTTTTGTTTTTGTTTTTGTTTTGAGGCAGTGTTTCTTTTTGTGTAGTCCTGGCTGTCCTGGAACTCACTCTGTAGGCCAGGCTGGCCTTGAACTCAGAGATCCACCTGCCTCTGCCTCCCCAGTACTGGGACTAAAGGTGTGCGCCACCACCACCCCAGCATGGTCTCCCTGAGCCTGAGGAAAGGACCACTGCTCCTCGAGGGAGTTCGTTGTCTGCCCCCTGGGTGTTAAGGATGGAGGGATCGGCCTATCTCACGTTGTTCCATAACTTTCATTTTTGCCAGTAGTGCTTAGTTTACAAAACAACAACAAAACCCCACACAGCCCCTCTCATTGAAAATACTTGAAAGTACACACAAGTAGATGCTAATGTAACTGCAGTAGTATCATGTTTGGTTGGTGGTGGTCCTGCTTTGGTTTGTTGCTGGCAGTGTTAGGAACAGAAGCCAGGGCCTTGCACACTCGGGGCAAATGTTCTCCTGTGGAGCAACATCCCGGGCCTGCAGCTGTCTGCACCAAGGAAACATGCATGAGTAGAAGCGTGCCTGGGACTCCTCCAGCACTAGATTGGTTTAGCATTTTCAGTTTTTAGTATATTACTACAACAGTGTAACTGGAAGAGAGTGCCATCCATGCCTTGGGCTGGTTGGTGCCCAATGTGTTCCAGCTGTACTCAGTGTCCTTGAGATCCAGAGTGAAGTTGGACATACCCCAGGGGCTTCTGGTTAACAAGATTTGAACTTTTAAATGCCGTGTAATGTTTCCAGCTCTTCCAGCAAGCAGCAGCCCTCGTGATCAGTAAATATCCAGGGCGCTGTCTCAGCAGATTTCACTGGGCTCCCCAAACAGGCTGAAGCCAGGAAAAGACCAGGATCCCTGTGGGTTCAGCGTACAGAAGCTGCCTTCAGAAGCAAGACGTAATTAGATAGGTGCTGGCAGGGATTTCTGAAAGAGGGAGGAGAGCCTTAGAGAGAGGCTTTTCTTTCTTAGTTCCTGGGAAAATTATACTCAGCAGGTTTATTCAATAAAGTGTTCTCACCACATACTTCGCACCGTAATGACTTACAAATTGCATGCTAATTTTGCCACAGTTAAGTCATTCTAGGCTTTATCCTACAAAGAAAAAGATGGACTCTGTAATGAAACAGTATCCACAGGACTTGATATCTTAAGCAGACTGGCTGTTTCTTCAGCATCCAGAACTCGCTTGAAGATGTGGGTGAACGGGGGTGAAGGGTGGAGTGAGCATGTGGGGTGCGTGACCCCGAGAGCCAGGTGGAGGGAGATCTGGCTTCTGCTGTTCTACTAACTATGCTGGAGGCTTCCAAAGCAAGCTTTAAAAAAGAGAGCGCGCATCCTGCTGAGAGTTCCTCTCAGCCCATCTTTTAAACCAGTGCCTCACAGACTTCCTCAGCCAGGGAGTTTGCCAGTAGAAGCTAGAGGGAGAGGGGAGGGCTTCGTGGTGTCTTCCTGTCTCCCACTGTTTCAGCCGTGGCCCCTTTGGTGCCCCCTCCTTCCCTGACAATCATTTCCAATCAGTCACTGGAAAAGAAGTCAGCAGGTCTGAGTTCTGGACCCATGCCCCTGCGCTTGCCTTACAGCGTGGCCCTGAGCACGGTGTTTTACCTTTCTGAAACTCAGTGCTCACTCAGTGAAGCTAATATCTTGCCTCTCTGCCACCTCCCAGGCCTGTTGTAGGGTTTGCAAGGGTCAGGGCTGTGCCCCCTCCCATACCTCTGTAGGCTCACAGCCCGGTATACCTGGATGTCACTTATAGGCTCCTCTGGCTCATTAAGTACAAACCCAAACTGTGGGGTCCATAGAGTGGGAACAGACTAGGACCATTCACCAGTGTAACCGATCAGACCCCTAAAAAAAAAAAAAAAAAGAAAGAAAGAAAAAACCAGTCAGACCCTGGAAGCCATCTACTGCTTCATGCCACACATCCACCAGACAAGCTCTGCTGGCAGTAGCTCCCACCCCTTCTCACTGCCCCAGGCTTCATCACAGGTGACCATAGTCGCTTCCTTTGCTTTCACACGGCAGCCACCTAACTAGTCTCCTTACTCTAGGAGTATGCCCTGTGGGTCTTCCTCACCCTACCCAGAGAGTGTCTAAGACACTGCCAACACACACACACAGTCAAACCAGTGTTGTTGTGATACCATCTGCTTGTAGGTGAACCTACACCAGGCCCTGCCACATCCTTCACCATCACTACATGAAGAAGCCACTTGTTGCTTCCTGGACTCACTTTCTCAAATCTGCAAGAGCCAGGCATGGTAGTGCTCATCTATAATCTCAGCACTTGGGAGACTGAGGCAGAAGACTCTCAGACCCAAGGCATAACACCTACTGGACACTTGCCATTATGTCTGCAGCATCCTCTGCTGCAATGGCTGCCTTCAGGGCTCGGGTGTGTAGACAGTCTGTGTGTGTGTGTGTGTGTGTGTGTGTGTGTGTGTGTGTGTGTGTGTGTGTGTGTGTGTTGCCTGTCATACCAAGCAGCTGCTGTAGTAGTCTCCCTCAGTTCTTAGAAACCCATCCCTGGGGATGCCCAGAGCCTCTCCCTCCGTGGTACTAAGCACATCTGCACCGCAGCCTCGGGATGCAGATGAGAGACTTGGTGGCCACGGTTCTGGCTCTGCCTCCCTTGAGCTCCCTGCTTTGCTTTGCTCACTGGCGAAAGCGTGAGTATAAGAGCGCTGATCTTGCGCGGTGGAACCTAAGTACAGATAGTCCCCGGCTTAAGAGGCTGTTCGTCAGAATTATTGTCACAAGCGACTCTGGCCTGCGTGCTTGTCCGACCTTCCTCCAATCCAGTGGAGTCCTCGCTGGTAGGGTTTGCTTGTACTTTCTCCCCAGTAGAATCATCACTTTCTGATAATACCTGCTATGGTGGAGCTCTGCCTCTCCATACTGGCTGGCTTGTTCTCTGCTGGCGAAACGAGCAGTTGGGCGTTTGGAGTTTTGTTTGACTTAGGGGAAAGAAGGCGCCACAGAACCAAGGAGCCCTGTCTAGCCAGGTTAAGTACCAGCTTTGCCGCAGAGTAGAAAGTGCCCTTTGTTATAGGAGGGGCAAGGCGGTTGTGGGAACCTGGCACATGCAAGTGTGCTCGTGTAGTCAGCCTCTTCCTTATGACCAGGCCCTGGCCTGAGAGCCAGCCGTGGATTCTTACACACACACACCCAATCCCAGATTCCTAGCCTCCTACTTCCCCAGCCAAGAAGACAGACTTCTAGGATCTGCACCCTATTTTACAGGCATTTGGAGGAAGGGCTTTGTATGGGGACATTTGCATCTCTTGTCTCCATTTACCACTTCCAGTTGGGGCTGCATGTGGAGGGTTCACAGCCACCTCTTTATGAGGGTCCCCTTCCCTCAGCCAGAGACAGCTAGCTCACTACCTGTCAGGGCAGATGAGAAATGCCATCAGAGCCCTCCAAGGGCTTATGACTGGAGAGAGGCAAGGGAAACTGGTGGTTTGTGCTTCCAGAGACAGATTAACATTTAAAGTGGAGATGCAGCTGAAAGAGAGAACACACCAGCCTGCAGTAATAGCACCTTGACGCTCCGCATTCCCCTCCATGGTATCTTTGGCGATGAATCTGTTTATTTTAGCAACCCTCCGACAGGCTTACGCTGCTGGGAACTGCAATCTGTCCCACTTACAGTGCACCATTCACTCAATTACCATCTAAGATTTTATCCTAGCCCTCGTGTACAGAGTGAGCAAAACAAAGCCTAGCAGGGTGTCTTCTCACTCTGTCTCCCAAACTGAATATGGAATCTTCTGGTCTAGCTCTAGTTTCTCCTCCCCCATCCACCATGCTTTCACACGGTCCCATGTGTGGCAGCCTAGCATTAAACTGCCATGTAGCCAACCGAGGATTGACCTCAGTTTCTGGTGCCCTGCCTCCATTCCTCAAGCAATAGGATTGAAGGTGTATACCGCCATGATGAGATCGCTGAGATGCAAGCCCAAGGGCTTCGGGTGGGAGGTACACACTCTCCAGTCGGGCTACATCCCGGCCCTCCTCTCATTTCTTTCTTCTTTTTTTTTTTAAGATTTATTTATTATTTATGTGTAAGTACATTGTAGCTGTCTTCAGACACACCAGTACAGGGCATCAGATGTCATTACGGATGGTTGTGAGCCACCATGTGGTTGCTGGGATTTGAACTCAGGACCTTCGGAAGAACAGTCAGTGCTCTTAACCGTTGAGCCATCTCTCCAGCCCCTCTCCTCTCATTTCTAAATATCTTCTTTACTGGGAGAAAGGCAGGCCAAGAATCCCTATGTTTATTGTTCCTGGTTTACACTAATTCCCATATAACTTAAAGTCAGTGCCCAGATGCTCATCCACTAATGCTGGAGTGGGTCCATGCTACTAAGACAATGCTCTTTTACATTATGAAAGGGAACACAGGTTTGGAGCTAGAGTGTGGGCCTCTCTGCCCTAGCTTCCAGTGTGGAATGTGGATGTAGTCATAGCTCTTACCTCTTAGCTCTTGAGGTTCATAGGAAGAAGTGTGATTCATCCGGGGCAGCCTGGCACTCAGGAAACTCACTTTTGCTGAAAGTGAACAGACTAAAGGAAAGGCCTTGTACCAGGGAAGGATGCTGGACTCACCCACTGAAGGGCTGCAGTAGTCACGCGCTATGTCGCAGCTTCTTCCCTCTGGAATCTGAAGGTGAAACCTGCTGCCCATGCCCAACAGGGGCCACACAGGGCAAAGGCTGTCATTTTCACCTCCCCTGTGGAAGGCTTTAAAACTTAACTCCTGTCCTATTCCATGTGAATTCCAGCATATGTAGAAATTCTCTGGAAGGCTTTAAGACTTTAAAACTCCTGTCCTGTTCCATGTACAGCAAGCATATGTAGAGATTCTCCTTCTGAAACTTGGTAAGTGGGGTGACATGTGCACCCAGACTCTTGGAATATCTCTTTAACAGTCGCAGCAGAGGAGCACTTGATTTGCATACCCAGGTTGGTTGTGGATTATCTGTCCAGTGCAGTGGCAGACCCAGCGGCTGTGTGTTTGTTGTAGGGAGATTTAATTTACTTATGGGAGGGTGATCTGAATGATTAACTGCCATGCCCTGCTTGGGTGTTAATGTTTGGCTCCAGCACCAGGCATTTCTTGAACTGGCTCCCCTGATCACTGCTATCCGTCAGCCTAAATCCATCCACACAACCTCAAACAGGCAGAAATTCTGGTACCTAGCTAGGCAGGTACTTCAGTCCTGGACAATCTGTTAGCTTAGTATTTGCGTCACTGTGCTAAAGAAAGCCTGGGCTGCAGGGTAGACGATGCAGAGGCCATTCGGCACTCTGTTCCTTGTGCAGTCATTCTTGAAATGTGTCTATCCTGTGGGTGGGCTTTGTCCAGTGTATCTCTCCTGCCCTACAGGTTTGCTTGTCTGTCTGTAGAACAAAATCATTGGCATGTCTGAGACCTACATCACTATGGGACCCATTCACCAGGAAAGAGATTGAATGGACAGGCTCACAGTGAACGTTTTAAATCCTGAAGTTTCTATATTCCCCAGACACAAGTCCCAGGCAGCTGTACAATTTGAGCTGTGCTGATAGTCATTTGGGAGTCTCAGGCACCCTTAGAGTGTCTGTCAGATGTGGACTTTGTGGTGCCAAGATGCTGGAGAAACAAATCAAGTTCTTATCTTGGAATCTGTCTTGAAAAATCAAGAAAAGGAGTCAGAAGTTCGTTAATCAGCCCTAAGTTACCCATGTCCATCCATAGCAAGACCAAGAGTAGAGAAAGACAGGGACTTGCTGTCTAGTGTCCTTTGCAAACAGAACAGAACTTGAGAAGGTGGGCTGGAAAGAATTGTGCCCAGCCTTACTTGCTTCCCATCTGAGTGACACAGAAACTGTTTCTTTTGTTTCCCCTTAATAGTAAAGACATGTTTGCATTCTGTGTCCCCAAACCCACAGCCCAGAATTGTAACAAGCTAGATAAAAGGCCACCCAAAATCTCGGCCTCACTGCACAGCACTTTCTATGGCACTTCTGAAACTGCTAGGGTGGACACCTGGCCTGGCTCAGCGCAGTCAGTGATGGCCACACCCTTCCTGGAGAGGAGCTGTTGTCTTCTCTCAGATCTGCACAAAGGTTCTACTTTCCAGTCCTAAGGCTATATGTTTGGAGTTGAGCATTGAGTGGACTGATGTTGGAGCTGCTTCCAGGAAAGAGAGAGTGAAAAAGACAGGTGGAGCTTGGTGTTGGCCTCTTGGGTCTGTACATTCTACAGAACTGCACGGATGAGCCTGGGGGCAGTGTCCTGTCCTGTTAAAAAGTCAGGTTGTAGTGTAAGTGTCAGAAAGCACTGTTGGGGCACTGGGCCATTAAGAGGAACACAAGCAGCTGGCCCAGCCTCATTGTGGAGCCCTGGGCTCTTTATCATCTCTATTTGTTATTCTGAACTCAGTGCCTGCTGGTCATGGACTGGAGAGGTGGCCCTGCTGGTCTAACCATGGTGTGTGAGAGCCCATGTAGAGAAAGGAGTGATGGGCCTGATACCAAAGGCCACCTTCAGGGGCTCAGCCGCTCCCTTCCGTGGGTGGGTGATGTAGCAGTGATCATTATTCCCACAGCCTCCTGTATTGCTCTCCCATAGTAATCTATCAGAACTAATGTGAGCTGCTGGTTACTGGGAGGTCCCAACCAAAGCCACTCCCCTGCTTCCTCCCTCTATTCTGTCCATGCATGGCACTCCACCTGGCTTTCCCAGGCCAGCCAGGCTGGCCTCTCTTTTCACCATTATTTCTAGCTGTTCCTTTTGTAGTAGGTTGGTTTTTTTTTTATTGGTGTTGGTTTTGTTTATTGAGAAAGGGTCTCAATATATAGACTAGGCTGGCCTTATCAAAGTCATCGAAATTCACCTCTTCTTGTGTCTAGTATGTCCTATGAGACTCAGTCAGATCCCAGCTTAGAGACTCAGCCTCTCCCCGCTCCCTCAGGCTTTGTCCAGCCTCTGGGTCCTACAGGATTTATGCAGGACACATGTCTTGTCTCCGTGCTGCCTTCAGAAATGGTTCACTCCTGTGCCTTAAGCTCCTGACACTGTGAGAGCCTCCACAGTCCCAGCTCAGCACAGGGTGGTGGCTGGCACAGTTAGGTGTGGCTGGGTGGATACAGAGATTCCAGTCCCTCCGGAAGCCTCCTTCCTCTCCCCTATTTATTTTTCTTTCTGTCTTCTCCGCCTTAGGGTAATATTTGTTGCTCCTAGGCACCTACTAAGGCCAGATCCTGAACTGTCCACTGTTACTCATCTCCACAGAGGTGGACAAGACAAGTGTTCCCTCCTCAGAGAGTCTATATTCTGTTAACGGGCAATTATGAATAATGAGCAATTTCACCTCCGTGGGCCTTGGTTGCTGATTTGTGTGGTGGGATTAATAATCCTTTCCCTCTCCCCTTTTATTTTGCTACTAAGGAGATGTGTGTATAATAAGCCCTTAAACTCTATAGTGATATAGAAATGCACAGTACAGGCACAGGATGCTTTTGTGAATGGAAGTCAGGGTGATTCCTGGGCCTCCCCTCGAGCAGGAAGTTGGATCTGCGTGAGCCGAGAATGAGGCTCTTTATAAACTGTGGCATCAGCCTTGCCCTGTGACTGCTGCGTAAGCATTAACGATTACCAGATTACCAAGAAGCTGGCTACTGAATGGGGCTGAGGATCCTTGTGTGATCCCTGGGTAGGGCAGAGCGGCTTACAGCCCTCTGACAGGCCTTAGGGGTGAGATGAAAAGTAGCCCTGCGTTGCTGCAGGATGGCCCCCCGGGTAAATAAAGAAGTGCATTATCTGCGACTAAGTGGTCTCTGAAGGGCTCCTGCTGGAGATTGACGGCTGTGTGCTAAGCCTTCCAGTTCTAGTGTCCCCAGGGCTCCCTCAGTGACAGGAGCCTGTGTTGTCAGAAGGAGCCATGGCCATAAAAATAGCCGGGGAATTAGGAAGTGGGCCGTTGTCATCACAAGTGTGGGCAGGGCGCCTGCCTTCGTAGACCATCTTAGATTGGAGCAGACTCTTGAAGTCCCCTGCACTAAGGCCCTCAGCAGAGAAGCCTTATTCACCCCGGGCCCTGCCCAGCCTCCTGGAGCTCATAGTCCACGCAGATGTCCACTGTTCACTTGATGACGGACGACAGAGTCTGTGGCAGAGATGCACAGGGAGAGGGCGTGTTGCCTGGGGTACTCATGGGATTTAGAGGAAGAAACAGGCAGTGACCTTAAATAATCAGGAAAGGCTTTGCAGAAGAGGTTGCTTAAAAACAGCACGGACTTGGGGGACATTCAGGGTCCATGTTGGGGAAACATGAGGCCAAGCTGGGGGCAAGAATTCTCCCATCAGTCCGTGCTGCTTGACCACAGCTTGTGGGAGGGGTGGTGTTCTAGAAGTGCTGCAGGCTAGAGAGTGGTCAGGAAAAACTGCTGTGTCACAGGCCATGCATGGGAGAGCATGGGAGAACGGCCTGGTGTGTGCACAGTGTCTCTATAAGCCTGTCTCGTTTGGGGAATTGTTTTTTAAAATAAGAGTTGGCTGCAGGGGCTGGTGAGATGGCTCAGTGGGTAAGAGCACCCGACTGCTCTTCCGAAGGTCCAGAGTTCAAATCCCAGCAACCACATGGTGGCTCACAACCACCCGTAACAAGATCTGATGCCCTCTTCTAGAGTGTCTGAAGACAGCTACAGTGTACTTACATATAATAAATAAATAAATCTTTAAAAAAAAAAAAAAAAAGAGTTGGCTGCAAAGGAAGAGGGGTACAGACAGTCTGGCGGGTCTTGGAGAGAGCCTGTCGTCACTTCGGAGGTGTAGAGGGATGGCCAACTTGTGAGAAATAATGGGACAGTTGTAACTTGTCACAGATATTAACAGAAGCTAGGGGACACATAATGCCAGTCCTGTTGTCTGGACACTGGGAAGGATGGGGGAAAAGGGGCTGGGTTCTTGTGATGGAGAGTGGAGGAGTGTATGTCTTACGGAGACATTACCTGTGAAGTGAAAAGAGTGGGTAGGCTGAAGCAGCTCATCTCCTGAAGAGAAGAAAGGGGCAGGCTCAGCAGCTGTAGGGAAGAGGGGAGGGTTGGGGAGGAGGGGGGAGGTAGACCAAAGGATTTTATAAAGAACTTACAGACAAGTCACAGCCTCCTGACACACAGAAATGAAAAGAGCCACTCATTCCCTTTATGTGGACATTCCGCTTCAGTACTTATGTACCAGTATGGCGTGTCAAACACTTTGTGCAAGTGCATTTGCATGCATACACACATGTATGTGGAGGTCAGAGGTCCACATGTCTCCCATAATCACTCTACCTTTTTGTCTGAAACATGATCTCTCCATAACCTGGAGCTCACCCTTAGGTTAGACTGGCTGCCACTGGGCTCCGGGGATCCTCCTGTGTCTGTCTCCTGATACCCCAGGACTGCTTACAAGTATCCACCCACATGCTAGCTTTTTCCTGGGGTGCTAGAGGCCTGAGCTCAGGTCCTCGGGCTTGCACAGCAAGCACTAACCCACTAAGCCATCTCCCCAGCCTCCAGTTTAGCTTTTTTTTTTTTTTTTTTAAAGCAAACTAAACTTTAGCCAGATGTGGTGGCACATAACTTTAATCCCAGGATTTAGGAGGCAAAAGTAGGTGGAACTCTGTGAGTTCAGGACCAGCCTGGTCTACATAGTGAGACCCAGAATATATAGAGAGACCCTGTCTCAGAAAAACAAAATGAAAACCTTAATTTTTAAAATACAAAGGGTGATACTTGCTTAGACTGTTTCTCTTGACCTTTTCTGGGATGGAATATGCAGATGAGTGGGGTCATGTTGGCCCCGAGTCACCAGAAAGGAAGTCTGAGCTTTGAACTTGTCTTTGTGGCCTCCATGGTCCATGTAGAATGAGGAGCACTGGGAAGATGCTCAGGACAGAGAGACGGGGGCTTTCCCTGTAGGTGATGCTGTTCTTTGTGGAGACTCATCCTTTGCTTCTCCGAGTGGTACTCAGCCCTTACCCTTCCCATGCTTTTTTGTTTCCAGGACATAGTGCGGCGTGGGGAGATCATAGACAATGACATGGAGGATGAGTTCTACCTGCGGCGCCTGGATGCCGGGCTCTTCATCCTGCAGCACATCTGCTACATCATGGCGGAGATCTGCAATGCCAATGTCCCTCAGGTAGAAGGGTTTCTTCTCCTTCCTGGCCTCCCGCATGGATAGAAGCGCAGTGCTTCCTGTAGTCCCCTCGATGTGGGTCCTCGGTTTCAGGTGGGGTAAGGATGACACTGTACCCTGGGGACTTCTTCCCCATCCCATTCTTTGCCGTCCTTGTTAGATTCGCCAGCGGGTTCACCAGATCCTGAACATGCGTGGCAGCTCCATCAAGATCGTCAGGCACATCATCAAGGGTGAGTTGGGTGCCGCTGGGTTGAATCTCTGGGGGCCACTCATGCTTGCTGGACACCTCATGAGTGTGCACGGCAACTGGTGCTCCAAATGTTCTGGACAGAAAGCGCAAGTTCCTCTATGCCTCACTGTGCCAGCTCATCTGCCTTGAGCACAGATACGACGAAGCACTAGGGCTCAGGACCGTCTGCTTCTAAAACACACATAGGGTGGAGAGGTGCTCAGCCTCACATAGCATGAGGACTTGAGTTCAGTTCCCACCATGGCCTGGCACACATCAGCAGGTGGGGGCAGGAGGGTCCTGGAGCTTGCTGGGCAGCCAGTCAAGCTGAATCTGTCAGTTCAGGCTCATTGAGAAAGGTGCCCAACTTTAACCTGTGGCCTCTACATGTATACACATACAAGCATGCACTCACACACCAACAGGTACGTACACATTACACCCACACACTAAAGCCATAGTAAAGCAGAAAATAAGGACATAGTTCAGAGAACGAGGACATGACAAGAAGCAGCTGTGGCTTTACCAGCTGAGCAGTGACTCTGAGGTGGTGTCTTAGCAAGGCTCACCTCACCCTGTAACAGCACAGTGAGGAAGAGTGCAGGAAGGTTGAGCGAGGCGCTGCTGGCTCTGCACCGAGCATAGAAGTGAGCGTTTCTCTTCCCTCCATTCTCGAGGATATCTCCCTAGTGCTCCTGGGTCTTTATCTGGACCTGACAGGCTGGAGTAGCTCTGGAAAGGCTTCTGGTCACCCAGTGAGCCTCAGTCACAAGGCAGACTGTCTGTCCTGAGCTCAGGCTGCAGGAGTCGCTAACTGGGATATGGTGAGCTTAGATGTCAGGATGATGCCACAGTTGAGGGTCCTGTCGAGTTGGTGGAGCACAGACAGCCACTCTCCTCCTGGACCTTGATCTGCACACTGCTTAGATGAGCTACATTGACTGAGGTTTTACATCTCAGTTGCTCGTAGCTCCTTGCTACAGATGTGGAGATGGGAAGATGAGAGGCTGTGGAGCCAGCTCCAGGTCTGCCTCCTGGCTCTGTGCACCATGTAGGTGAAGGAGGTGGCTGTGGCGGTTGATAGGAACTGTATGAGTCTCAATAAGTGATAATGGCGGTCATAAAACGTTAGGTAATTATGTTCATCACTGCCATCAGTAAGGCTCAGCTGAAGGCCTGTGGGAGGCCTCGGAAGAGAAGTGGCATGAAGCTCGTCTGGGGGCTGAGACAGCGACATTCCAAGAGGAAAGGACAGTGTGAGTGAAGAAGGCATGGGCAGAGAGCCATATGCTTGGTGCAGCCCTGCCAGGCTGCAGGGTGGCACCCATGGTGTCCATGCTAATGATGGACAGTTGCTACGAGGCCTTAGCATCTGCTCTTCTCTCAAAGGGAAGAGGGTGGGGTGGCCCTGGCCCTGTGGGGGACCCTGGGTGTTCCCTTCAGTGTGAGCCAGCCTCCTGAGGAGGGGGTGTGCCGCCAATGAGTGCCCCTCCAGCCTGTAAGTGCCGTTTACTTCCCTCGCCTACGTGCTCCATTAGAGCTTTGGATCACCCTGGCTCTGCTGTCTTGTTTCCAGGCTTCTCCCCACACCTCCATCCCTTCAGTCAAAACAGCAAGCTTCCAGGAAGGGAAAAGTGTTCGTAGCGGCTAGAAACATAGTAGGTGGATGTTTGCCTTGCTGAACAGTTCTATGTGGACCTTAGGTCATTCAAAACATCCTGTTCAAGCCAGCCTCTGCCGCCTTCTGAGCTGGCTTACCCTGCGTGCTGACAGCATTATCCACTGGGGGAGGGGGGGCGCTAAGCAGCTGCTCTCTGCTGTGGCTTCCTTCCCCCACCTCTGACCAGACCCCACACCCTCCTTCCAAGCCCAGTTCTCTCAGCATTACCACAGCTAGCCCTGCAGGAAGTTCTGCCCACTCTGCCTCCTGAAGCTGCCCTTGAATCTATCCGCTCCTCTCCATCTGGATTCCTCCCAAGCCCTTTATCACAGTCAGTAATTGTTTTTATTTATGTGTTTGTTTACTCATTTGATCCGTCTCACACATTAAAATGGAGGCTCCATGATATAAGGCGTGTTGCTGCTGTATTCACCATGTCTCCTAATTCCTGGGCAGCTCATAATAGGAACTCAGCAGTGTTTCAGCACTGCTCATCAGAGCTCTCCTCTGTAGGAATTCATGGTGCTGACTGGGCACTGTGTCCCCAGTACCTTCCCTCGCAGAGGATGCAGATCTGAGGGACACAGGTGGATCAATGACCAGTTTCAATTCAGACACTCAGTGGACACTGCTCTGGCCCAGATCTGCCCCTAGTGCAGGAGAGACAGTGCGTCCCTTCTCCTTGTTGAGCACAGACATAGCATGCTAAGTGTCACCCAGGAGTTGTAAACGTGGAGCTAAGGGGCAGCAGACAGGCAGGAAGGCAGGGACCGACCCAGCCGTGGCCAGGCAGAGGAGCAGAGGTGTCCGTGATCTGAACTACGTCCCAGCAGGCAAGGCACTGGTATCACGGCGGGTTATGAATTCTTTGCGTTCACAGTGAGCTTGGGATATATGTAGTAACCATCACTGTTTGCCAGCGCCTGTAAGCACCTCCCTAGAGCTCACAGGGGAGGGTTTGGATATTTGAAGCCGACGCCATTACTTGGTCAAGAAGGCCTGCAGCAGTGATGCCGACCTTTTGTTTGGTTGGTTGGTTTGGGGTTTTTTTGTTTGTTTTTCGAGACAGGGTTTCTCTGTGTAGCCCTGGCTGTCCTGGAACTCACTTTGTAGACCAGGCTGGCCTTGAACTCAGAAATCTGCCCGCCTCTGCCTCCCGAGTGTGATGCCGACCTTTATAATAGGAGGGTCTGGGTCCTCTCCTGTAGGCCGCCTGCCTCTTACCCGCAGGGGAGCCTATCCCTGTGCTGGGGTCCAGAGCTGGGATCTATCTCTGGCCCCCTTACAGGGTGCAGGACCCTCGGGGCCTGTCACAGCAGTGTGAGGTCGGGGTTGAGATTAGAGGACAGGCAGTAAATCAAGGCTGGCTCTGTGCGGCCACCCTGAAGCCTGCCCTGCCCTCCTCTCATCCCTGTCTCACCCCTCCCAGTCGCCATCAAAATGAGTGAAGAAACAAAGCCTGTAAAGAACGCCAGCTCACCCTCTGCACTCTTTGATTTTAATTTTGTTTTTCGGTTTGGGTTGCTTCCTTTTTTTTTTTTTTTAACATACTAATTAGATGAGCGCTTTTTTCTTTGATTTTATGGCCTACATATTTCCTAAGTTTTGCTGGCAGATGACAGCTGATGTATCCCTTGAGGTCTCAGGAAACCGCTGATGAGGCAGGCCCAGCAGGGGACTTTCCCAGGGCTTTTAGTCCCCTTTTTCATGGTTTCCCCCTCCTTTTCTGTTGGGGGGTGCCAAGAGCACCGAATAATTGATGGCTCATTAAAGCCCTGCTCTCTGTAGACTGCTTACTCGGCGCTCCCTGGTCCAGCCATCCCCAAACAGGCGGACGGTTCTGAAGACCACAGGCCCTTGAAGGAACTGAGAAGGGCAGTTTCCCCTGTGGCCTCCTCGGGAGAGTGGTGGCTTCCTGCCTCCACCCTTGATACCTGGCACAGAGCAGGGCATGTTCCACTGAGTGAGCTGCGTGCCAAGGTGGGTCTTTAGGCTTCTCTCTGACAGAAACCCAGCCTCAGGGGAAGAGCAGCACTGGCACCGACACACACTCTTGGCCACCCTTCCTAGCCTTGGTTGTTGTAGGGGTTTGTTTTGCTTTCTCATTTTGTTTTTTGAGAGAGAGTCTCCCTCTGTAGCCCTGGCCAACCTTGAACTTGTGACCCTCCTGTCTCAGCCTCCTGTGCAGCCGTGATTACAGGCTTAACTGTACTCATCTCATGTGTCACCTATGGTTGTCCAGAAGCCCTGGAGTGTAGGGTGACTGCTGAGCACACAAGGCGGGGTTGAGTGGTGTCACCTGTGTCCTATGCGTGTCACTCAGGTGCCTGTTGTAAGGCTGAAGTGTGCTGGCTGTCTAGGATATGCTCATCCCACGGAGCCCTCATGGCCTGGAGCTGGCAGCAGCCTGGACTAAGGAACCAGCTGTGGCCAGTGCAGTCCAGCCTCCAGACCAGGACGGGTGGGAGCTTTACCAGCCAGCTAAAACAGCCATGTGGCCCATCAGCACCAAGAGCAACTTCCTTTCTCAGGGGGTGTCCTTAATAAGTTCCCCTGGCCCGCAAAATGTCCTGCTAAAGCATGTCACCAACCCCAGTGTTGTCAAGCAAGCACTATGGACATGAGGGACCTGTCTTGGCAATTTATGTCTTGTGTTTGGTGTGTGTCAATGAGGTCTTCAGGGTGGAGATGCTGGCCTGCCCATCCCTCCCTCCTCCATCTTGCATCTCCTCTGAGTAAGCTGCACGCACTGGTCCAGACCCCTGCCTGGAAGACAGCTTTCCCTTTGCCCTCCCCGCCCCCTCTCTCTCCCTCTCAACATAAACAGAACAGCTTGTATTCCATGTCTGCGTGGTAAACCTGCTGTCTAAAGTTTGCTTTAATATTTATGCGTTCAGCACTGCTGCCTGGGTTAGAGCTTCACCAAAGCCCTTATTCCAAGAGCCTTTCAAATGCTGTGAAAGTAGGGAAGGGCGGTGATGTCCCCTTCTTTCTAGCCCACCCCTACCTCCTTCCCTTTCCTGGTCCTCCATCACTCCCTCTTCCCTACCCCAGAGTGCTCCCTTCAGCTAGCATCTCTCCTCTTCCTTCCCCAAGACCTCTGGGAGGAATCTGTTCAATATTTATCAACTGCTGCAGCAGCTGAAATAACCGGCAGTAGCCAACACCAAGATCTGCTCTAACCAGAACTCCAGAAACAAAGGTGGAGGCTGGGCCCAGGCGCTGGCCCAGCGGTACTGTGGATGCAAACTGCCAGAGATTGTAGGAGACGGTGGGGGAGCCTGCCTCTGGGGACAACCAGCTCCCTGTCAGTCTCTGCCCAGTCTACCCAATGCCTGTCCTGGCCACTGAGGCCCTTCAGCACAGCAGTGCACCCAGGCCTGCCCTGTGGAACAGCTTTTCGAGGCTGCAGGAACAGACTTTCCCTGAGCTCAGGAGCAGGCAAGAGCAGAGTATTACTGTGGTCGTAGATTGCCACTTTTGGGGACCACCTCACCCTGATTTCTTTCCACTGTTGATTGTGGGTAAACCCCCTTCTCACAAACCATTCTTAGGCAAGCCACCTCAGTTCCTTCACATCCTCAGGTGCTTCTCTGACCCTTCGATCTGCCTGTGGTTTGGCCACATCTGTAGAACCAGGCACCAGTAAGTGTGAACATTCCCAGGGTGTGGCTCATCAGCCAGACTTGCCTCCCCTGCCACAGCCTGACTGAGAAACCTGCTAAGGTGGCCATGGGGACATGGCATTCCCAGCCTGACCTGCTCTCTGTGCTCTGCATCTGGGATGAGTTCCCTCCAGGGAAGTGACTGGGAACATCCATGAGAATTGAAACAGAATGATCACACTGGGGCAGGAGAGGATGTGGCATGGCTAATGCCCCAGTGCTCACAGCTGAGCAGGGCCTGCTGCTCACCGCCCCAGCCCTGAGCAGTCCTCCACTGACCTCCTAGGTCCTCAGCAAGCCCCACCCCACCCCCCACAGCTCCTGGCAGCTGCCATGTACTCCTGTCTACATCTCCTTTCTCACCCTCACTGGAGAGTAGGCATTGCAGAAGCAAATCCCTTCTCTTCTCCTCCTTTTCCTCTTGCAGTC
Source organism: Mus pahari (assembly GCF_900095145.1). Taxonomy (NCBI): domain Eukaryota; kingdom Metazoa; phylum Chordata; class Mammalia; order Rodentia; family Muridae; genus Mus; species Mus pahari. The sequence goes on from NC_034592.1 coordinate 140,280,759, forward strand.
CTAGGGACTGAATGCACGGCCTAGCACTGAGACATGCCCCCAGGGTTTCCTACTTAAGCCACAGAGTGGGCCTCAGTCCTTGCACTTCCAGGATGTTCTCCCATGATTCCATGCTGTTGATCATGTCCCTCACTGCAAAGCACAAATAGAGCAGAGCAGACATGCCAGTCCTCTCCTGCCAGGCTGTCTACTAGGACAAAATGCCTGAGGAGGGATACTTTATTATACAGGAAGAAATGTATTTCCTTTAAGTTCTAGAGACTGGGACATCCTAGATCAAAGTTGGTCTTTGGCATACGAGAGAAAAGCCAAGAATGTTGTCTGTCTGAGTGGCAGAACAGAAGGCCCTCATTGTTCCCCAGAAATGTGTGTAAGAGTCACATAACATCCCATTCATACAGGGGGCGGGGCCGCAGCATGAAGGGCTGGGGGATGCAGATGTGCAGGCACATCGGTGCCCACTAGGTTTGTGTTGAGGGACAGCATGAAGGGTGAAGCCACACGTGCTAGGCACCGGTGAGAAGGTAAGTCAGATCCTTCCACAGAGCCTGTGGTCACGGCTATGGCTGCCACAAAGAGCTGGGCCTCAGTGGCTCACATGCCTCAGGCTCCGTATTGCACACTAAGATTTGGGAGCAGTGTAGCACAAAGACACAACTCTGGGGACCCCATACGTGGTCCAACCTAACTCACCCTGTCCTTTTTCCCTAGAGTACGCAGAGAACATTGGAGATGGCCGGAGCCCTGAGTTCCGGGAGACCGAGCAGAAGCGTATCCTGGCCTTGTTGGAGAACTTCTAGAATGCTAGGGAGAGAGTGACAGCCGCCGACCCCTGGCTCCCTCCTGGAAACCATTTTTACAGTTGTATGGCTTGAACAAATTAAAGCTAGTTTTGGTATCCTGGGGCTGACATTGTATGTGCAAGCTTCCCGCCAACCCTGTCATACTCCTTCCCAGTGAGCACAGGGGCACCTGAGGAAGGCCAGAGAGGCTGGTGGTGACAGGAGATACCTGGTGTGGGTGGCACCTATAGACGCCATTTGTGCACAACAGTCTGAACAGGGCTCTGGGACCGCTGGGCACAGGGGATTGCCTGCCACTGCAGTCCCAGCACATCACCACACCCCACCCACACCCCCAGCCCTGTGCTTCTCTCTTAAAATGCCTCGAGTAGGCGAGTCTGCAGACACCACACAGAGCTGTGGCTGCTAGAAGCTCAGGAGCCAGGGAATGCAGTGAGGAACAGAGGGGGCATGGTTTTCTCACAGGGTGGTGGAAACGCTCTGTGGTCAGGTGTGGGGTGGTTACCTGCACGTGAGCACATTGATACCACAGAGCTGTACATTCTCAGAGGACAAACCAAATGATGTGGTTTGTATCTAGTAAAGCTGTTGAGGGAAGGGGCTGCTAAGCCATCGACCCTCTGTCTGGTCTGCTTCTCTAGTCTTGTGATGCACTTCCCACAGAATTGTCATAATTCTTGTGGGAATTTGGACATTACCATTTGCAACCTTAAGATTTTATTCTTGGATGAGTGGTGGTGCACACCTTTAATCCCAGCACTTGGGAGGCAGAGGCAGACAGATCTTTGAGTTCAAAGCTAACATGGTCTACAGAGCAAGGTCCAGGACAGCCAGGACTACACAGAGAAACCGTGTCTCAAAAAACCCAAATTAATAATAATATTAATAACAATAGTAATGTGATAATCTGTACATGGATCTGGTGCTGGTGATTTAGGCTCCTGAGAGGTTCTAAGCATAGGGGTCAGGAGTATGGCTAAGGTCAGCAGATGACTCTGACCTTATCCTTAAGTGTGACCCGTTGGCTATATGGTTTTGACCTGGGTGACATCCCCAAGCAGTCTGACAGTACCCAGTGCTCATGGGAATGAAGAGCCATGGTGACAGGTGTGGTGGGTAGCTTTGATACTGACTGCATCTCGTGTGGCTGTGGCTTGGCAAGTGTGGTCTTCCCTCCCGGCTGACCTCACCAGCACCCCACCAACATCACAGCCATCCTCAGAGAGTCCTCATGTGCCGGGGAGTACAGAGCAGCAGTGGGAACCCAGAGCTTCCTCCCAGCAAAGCGTGAGCCCTCGGTTACCAAAGAAGCTGCAAGGAATGCCACACCCTTGCAAGGGCCTGATGCCTTGTGGTCCTGATGCCACACAATGCTTCTTGCTACTTACTGAACCCCAAGGGACCAGGCATAAGTCCCTGCACACTCGGTGTCTGTAGCATCCGCGTGATGCCCAGCACTGGCAGCACAGGCAGAGCCAGCGCCCTGTGTGTAAGCTCTGGGAGGCTGTGTGAAGATGGAGAGGGCGTGTCCCATCATGAACTGAGGAACATCCCAGCAGTGTGGCAGAAGCAGGTTAACACCAGTTACAGCTTACATCACCTCTGCGGCCATCAGAGCTACAAGCATAACATCTACTTCATGCCCCCAGCTCTGTGCTCATATTTCTCTCTGCAGCAGCGCTGTTGGCCTGGCCACTCCCAACTGCGGGAAGCCAGTACTGGGGTCGAGGTCTTAGGGTTACACAGGGCTCGGGTCCTGTGGCCAGTGAACCACAACTCAGATTCAAACCAAAGTTTGTCTGATCCTCTGCTGTAGTCCCCAGTTTCCGAGCACTTCTCCAGCTAAAGCTGTTTCTCCTTTGATCATCGCTTTTTCAATACTTCTTGTATTTTTTAAACTGCATTGGCTTTTAGCCAGGCAACACACATGGTATCCAAGTTCACATTTTAATTTTAAAACATTGCACAAGGAGCCTCCTGGCTCCTGCCACCCAACCATCTTCCCAGTATGTGGACAGCACTGTCCAGTCATGAGCTTCCAAACCTGCCTATATGCAGGCTAGCCAGCTCAGGGAGCCAAGCTTTGTGGATCTCCAGACACCAGCTCATAGCTGCCTGAGATCTTTTCATGCTCCCAAAGCCCTTCTGTCAAAATAAGTCAGAACTTAGCTCCCTTAGTCTCTCAAATGAACACTTGCTTAGCATGTGCAAGGCCCTGGATCCAGGGCCTGATACCTCACCCCTACACACACACACACACACACACACACTTCACAAATGATGAGTAGGCCCTTTCTGATAGGTATAAGGGGAGGGGGAACACAAAGTCTAGTCCCTATAGGGACAGGAAATTGCACAGTTCCAGGGACTGTGACCAATGGGACACAATTACCGAATTATTACTTCTGTCCTTATCATAACACCCTGCTCCATAAAGCTGAGACCTTTAAATGCAACACGGACCCATGTCCTTCTGCTAACTAGGAACCCTGGACTCCTGGGCTAAGGCTACTCACAGCTGACTAAGATGCCATATGGTTCACAGAGCAGCTTGTGTCCACCCCTGCCTTGGGAGGACTCCCTGGGCTCCTGTGAAAGCCATCTAATCTTGTCCTTGGTTCCGCCGACTCTTGGAGCTCAGAGCTCTTCCTTCCTGTCCATCCTGTGTCCACAGCTGAGTGGTCCCAGAGCAGAGCACCCCAGAGAGGTGGTATTTCTTTTCCCATCCAGATGTGATCTAAGAAACCTTCGCTAGGAGCTCCTGAGGGAAAGGTCATGGCTGCCTCCTTCACGGGCTGCTTGATGATGGATCCACACACCTGAATCTAGTGGTAGCAAGATGGGCGAGTCTGAGAGATTTGCATGCAGGCTGAATTCCTTTCTGTGAGGGGCTGTTGTTGGGTGCTAGAAGGCATCCCTCAGTTACCCATAGTAAGTACCAGTGCCCAGGTGGCACCTTCTGCTATTACCACAAGCGTCAATTTAGTGTCAGCAGGGAGACAAGACTCGCTTTCCTAGAGGCAAGACTTCTTGATGAGATTTCTTACCCAGCAGCAGAGGTAAAGGCAGGCCCACATTTTCAATCTGCTGTGTTCCTTGGTGCACATGGCAACTGGTTGGATCACAGCGGTGGGCCTTAGTTATTGGTGCCAGGGAAAAGATCAGGTTTCTCCCACTCACCTTCATCTTGATTAGCTGACACATGCCCTTGGTGGAGGCTTGTGAAAGCGTGCAAGAGTACCCTGCACAGATCTCCCCTCCAGATGTGTCTCCTGGCCACTCAGCCCCCTCCCAGGAAGCAGCCCCTGCTGACTAAACCAGGCATCCCCTCCAGGCCCACCCAGGATGGGCTTGTCCTGTCCCACCTCTTGCTTTCCATTTGACATCTGCCACATGGCACACACTTGCCTGCTCCGACAGCAGAGCTTCATTACAGAGCTGGGCCCTGATGTAGCTGCGGAATTAATGGGCACATTGCTTATGGCTGACCTTAGACTACAGTACCAGTCTGTAAGCACGTTGACCGTCATTCCACAGGTCTGCTTAGATTCTAAAGGAGAGTTGCAAAGTCAAAGAGGAAAGGGCATTTGTCATCGTCACCTGTGTGAACATGTTCTAAGTCCTCCTGCTTAGGGAACAGGTGGATCTGGATCAGTGGGGCTCTGGTGGCATTTGGCCAGCATCTCTCTTATGAGTCACTCTAGGGTTTTAGAATATCTTCGCAGGATGTGTGGTATATTAGCTGGTGCCCCCCCCAACCCCGCCATGTCTCTTTGCAAGCCACAGGCCTCCACTACATTCCTCCGTGAAACCGGTGTATTATCACTACCCACATTTCAACCTGACCTGGAGTGACCTTGGTCCAGAGAGCAGAGCTGAGAATGCAATCTAGTCAGCCAGTCAGCCATGTTCCCGGTAGAGCCACCATTCCCCACGCGAAGGAAGGAAAAGTAAAGAAGGTAGTGCCGAACATAGCAGAAGCAGAAGCCTAGAAGGTGTCTAGGAGGCTCCAGGGCAGCCCCTCCCCCACCTGGCCCCTTGTAGGTCCCCTGCCTCCCTCTGCCATGGGTGATGGTCACCTGAGTCTTTCCCATGGCCAAGCCCAACAAGCCCTATGCAAGAGGGATTTGTAGGAAAGGGTCGTGGCTAGTCTCCCAGCTTGTTCCAGGTCAAGCCTTGTCTCCACTTCCTGTGGCCCTTTCAGTCCCTACAGAAAGAAGAGAAACAGCCCACAGCAGTCCAGGAAGCTGAACTCTGACCCCCAGGCAAGAGACAGCCTCACAAAGTCACCAGAACAGGGACTAAGGGAGGACAGCTCCAGTCTCGGTCAGCCCAGACTGTCCTTAGCCTTCTTGGACCTAGGCAGGTGGGTAGAAACCACTGGAATAGACTATACAGAAGCCAGACCGTGTGCCTGACTCCACAGCCTCCAGCTAGCCCATCCAGGGCGCCCAGGAGCTCAGCCCAGCCTCCTGAGATACCTGCCCACTATTGGGTCTCACTAAGGAGCTGGCTAGCTTTGTGAATCCCCCACTCCGTGCCCCAACAGGGTACCCAGGTATCTTCGTCACCTATCCCCGTACCTTGTACTGATCAGCCGCCAGACACGTGGGAACAAAGCAGTTATTATCCCTACCTCGAGGGAGCTCTGACCTTGGAAGACAAACTGCAAGTCGGTAAACTTGTAAGTGAACGCAGAGGACAATTTCTGAGAGTCAAAAGAGTAAGCAAGGCACACAGTTCGGACCGAGGAGCAAGGGAGTGGCCTGGCTTAGTGCCCTAGAAAGGCCTCTGTGTGACTGTCCGTTCAGAACCTGAGCAGAGACAGGAAGTAGGAAACCCAGGGCAGAAGGATCTACGGGCGGACACGCGTGCAAAGGGCCTGAGGCAGAGAGAAGACACATCGCTCTCCAGGAAGCTCCAAAGAGGCCACAGTGGCAGGAGAGGCAGGAGCCAATCAGGATGGGGCCAGAGCAGCAGACAGAGGAGGGGAGTCCTGAGCTTGGAAGGGGTGAGGCCTGACTTTGAAATCATGCCCTGGGGAGCCCTTGAGAGGCAGTGCTGTGGAAGAAGAAGAAGCTCCAAGGAGCAGTAGAGCCTGGACCAGTGGAGAGGCCCTGGTGTTACAGGCCACAGGGGCCGCCATTGAAGACTGGGGTAGGAAGATGGAGGCAGAACCCACCAGGCTCTGCACAAGAGGCCCTCCCTGCCCAGAGGCATCCCCAGCCATGAGACCTGGGAGCCATTTCCTGGGCCAGCAGAAGCCTGGTGGGGCGGTGGAGAGCCTGGCTCAGTGTATAAATATCTTTAATGAATAAATAGAAGTGCTTTTAAGGCTGCCGAGTCCCATCATTTCCACCTGCCATAAAATTCCATTAGAAGCAGGCGCTGCAGGGGACAGCCCGGCTGCTGTAAATCTACCCCNCCCCCNCCCCCACCCCCACCCCTGCCTCTGGCCCTGCCTGGCTCCCAAGTGACCATGGTGAGCCCAGGGTGAGTTCAGGGTTCCACGCGTGCATGTCTGTCCTGGGCCTACAGACATTGGTCCTTCCCACACCCGGACAAGCATGGGGCCACAGGAGGCAGGGACATGTGGCTTGTCACGGACACTCTCCTCCTTGTGACACTAGAACCCTGCAGCCTTCGCCTCTAATTCACTTGAGCGGAGTTCAGGGGCAGCTGCTTTCAACACAAAGGAGATTCTGGAACCTCAGAGCTAGCGAAGCCCCACTTTGAGGAGTCGAGCTTTCCAAGTGAGGGAACGGAACCCCTTCAGAGCAGGTGGCTAGGCTAAGGCCACTCCAGGTTAGCAGACCCAGTACTCAAGCGGCCATATAATTGCTATATTCCTTAGGACCAGCTAAATACTCACTGGGTCAAGCCCTCGTCAAGGGCCATTTCCCTGATTCATGACTGACTGACCCATTTTGTAGGTGCAAACACTGAGTCCCAGCAATGGTGAGCCAGATACACACCTGGGTCTCTAAGGAGCACTTTCCCCTTGTTCTCATGTGTGCTGGGGCTGGGGTTGTATTTTCCCTAGCCTCAGTCGTCAAAATGGGAAGCTGAGACCATCTGACACTCTGTAGCCCAGGGTAGCCTCAAATTCACAGCAAATCTCCTACCTCAGCCTCTCTGGTGCAGATGTTATGAGTGTGAGTCACCACGCCCAGCTTTAAACTAGGAGTCAACGAAAAGACCGGGGTGGGGAATTCTGAGTGACAGCAAACACCAGCAGAAAGGCTGTGAACCGCAGGCCACTGACAGAAGCACACCTCTGAGCCCAGCGATGTCTTACAAGGCTCCTCACCAGCCTTACAGATGAAACACTGAACAGAGAAGTCAAGGATCTGCACAAGGTCACACAGCTCTCCTTGCAATGCTGGGTAGGGATCCTCTGGTCTCTCTGTTGTCCCTACTGCCAGTGAGCATGCCCAGCTGGCAACCTGCCTAGACAGCCAGTCATCAGTTAGGCCCATTAGGCGACCATCCACAGTCCTGCCAGATGTCTCCGTTCCTCATCTCACCTCAGCCCTCTGGGAGACAGAGGACAGAGCCCAGCTGCCACAAGGAGGAGGTGTCCAAAGGGCCCCACACTGGGTCTGAAGGTGGCCGCCTGGGCAGTGGCCACACAGCACAGAGCCTGCACTGGCCAGCCCTTTCAATTTCAGCCCCGCCACTCCTTAGCAGTGTGACCCTGAGCAAGTCCTTTCACCTCCCTGAGCCTCAGTTTCCCCATCTGCACTCTGCAGACATGGTCTGCTCTGTGTGCTCACGGAGGGCAGTGAACGTGCCGGCGCACTTGGAGCAGACCCACGCACAGTGCTGAGCCATGTCGTACCATTTCACCAACCCTCATCTGCTGTTTCTTGGTGACCTTTCTCTTCTGACTGAGCTAGCACCTCTGTTTATACCGTCTCGAAGGACTGGCCACACCCGCAAGGACAGATCTCTGTTCACCAATCAATATCCCCCAAGTCAGGGTCCTACAGAAGCAGAGTGTTCAGCAAGGTTGCCTATATTCAGGTTCCACATCCAAGATCACGAGCCTCCATCCACACCCCTGACCGGTCCGTCAGCACTGCCCTAGTTAGTTCCAGTCTCTCTACAGCCTCTCCACCCTCTGGAGCAATGGCATAGACAGAAGCAAGCATACATACCCTACAGCAGGGATCTGGGATCCCAACCCTCCACGCTGCCCTCAGGAGAGGTCACTGGGCCAGCAGGCTGTGGAAGGCGGAATGGCCTGGCAGGGTCTTGAGTGACACATGTCTGGCCTCGCTGTGACAGAGTGTGGGGAGGAACAGGCACTTGGGCACCAGGATGCTGCCTTCCTAGAATAAGCCGGCCAGGCGACAGGGGCATGCTATGGAGAAGAGAGAGAGAGTGGCTGAAAGCAAGGGCACCCCAGCTGTGAATCAGCAGAGGAGACCTGGGGGAGACCATCAGAGCTGAGACTGACATAATGGGGGTATCAGGATTGGGGGAGGGGGGATATCTCCAGCAAGGGGAACAGTGAGCACAAAGGCCCTGTGACAGGCATGTGCTTCACACACTCAACAGACAGATGTGTCACTGAGAATGTGAGGAGGCGGCTGCAGAGGTGAGGGGCTGGGCTGGGCGGGGGGGGGGGGGGAGGACCTTGACTCAGAAGGAGTTGGATCACCCCTAACCTGCAAAGGGGGCTCATGGAGACTATTACACAGGGCTAAAATGGCCACAGGGAGTTTGTGTGAAGAATCAGCACAGCTGGGGGCGAGGGTGGGGGAGACTGAAATGCCACTGTGGTTGGGGCAGGGCCACTCTCATCCTATGTCCCCTTGGCTTTGTCTCAAATGACCCTCAAAGTGGTCAGAACAAAACACCCGAGAACACTGGAACGTGGGACCTGGAACTGTTCCTGAAACAGCCTGTTATGGCTGGACAGTCCCTTCTTTTGCCTGACCTGGGGCTGAAGGACAGGTATTGTGTCTTGGGTTGGACGACAGCCTAGGCCACAGGAGGCCCGGGTCAGGGTTCAAAGGTCCCTCTCTGAGCCGGGCCCTCTCAGACCCAGAAGCCTGCCCTAGCTGAGAAGCTAAGGCTCAGGGTTAGCTGGTGCTCAGCTACTCCGAGTGGGGCCTGAGACTAGAACTCTGAGCCCAGGAGTGGCCAACAGAGTATGTCCTGGCATTCCCTTTCCTGGAACGTTTATAGCAGCAGGCACAGACACGCAGGTGGTGGGCAGTGATCCCTCCTCCCTGGGCATCAGGTGGGACTTCTCAGACGAAGCGCTGGTTCCGCCACGGAAGGCAGTAAGAGCTGATTGAGAACTATTCAGAACCAGACTGGATGGCCAGACAGGTAGGTGGCCACTCCAGAGTGCAGAGCACAGAGTCCAGGACAGTGGCAGGGAGGATGAAGGAGATAAAAGGCCATCTGTGAGTGGGTGGAAGCTGGCTGCTACTCAGGGAAGCCAGGATGAAGTCCCTCCATGGTGGTGGCTTCCAGGAGCAGTGACCTCAGGATAAGGAGGTAGAGGGCACATTGAGGGCTGTGTAGAGTCAGAAGGTTAGACCCTCTTCAGGCAATGCCCAACCTTTAAGAGTAATGCATGCAGCCCTGTGAATGTGGCTCAATATATCTGTAGACCACATCATGTCAGCCTTCATACAGTCCTCCCTCTGAATGGGCACATGAAGCCCACCCAAAATCTCAGAGCTCCTCCTCTTCAAAGCCCCAGACTTACCTCTTTCATGGGTCACCATGGTCAAATTCCACCTGTATTCCATAGAACAGAGGCACCACACTCCTTCCCACACACCCCACAGGGGTGGCTGCTGTGTCCCCAGAAACATAAGCTGGCCTTCCTGTCCCCCACCATCAGTCTGTCTATGCATCCTTTCAATCAAACAGCCTGTCCCTCAGGCCAGCCCCCTGCTGTGTGGGGACACGGGAATGACTGGACTGTCCCTGAGCTGCCGTAATAGGGGAGGCCATTGTGACAATGGTGTTTATGACTCAGGGCAACAAGATCACATGATGGGAAGTCAAACTTGGGAGGGGAGAGGAAGACAGAGGAGGGGGAGGGCCCACTGCTGCCCAGTTCCTCAGGATAGCCACCCTACAATGTCATCACCCCAAATAAAGGACAGTGGTACATTATTAGTGTTATTAATATCACTAATCAAATGATGGTTATAATTAAGAACATGGTGATAGCCGGGCGTGGTGGCGCACACCTTTAATCCCAGCACTTGGGAGGCAGAGACAGGCGGATTTCTGAGTTCAAGGTCAGCCTGGTCTACAGAGTGAGTTCCAGGACAGCCAGGGCTATACAGAGAAACCCTGTCTCGAAAAACCTAAAAAAAAAAGAAAAAAAAAAGCAAAACAAAACAAAACAAAAAAACCATGGTGATAAAATGCCATCTTGGATTTAAGCCGCTCTGCCTCCAGTACCAGAGTGAGTGATGCACTAGTTCACGGCATCACGCTGCGCACAATAGGTACTCAGACAACCCTTCATACAAAGTCCCAGCTCTGAGAGTGAAGTGCAGCCCCTTGTTCTGCAGGTGGGCACCCTGGGGCCTGGGAGGGGAAATGGCAGGTCCTGAGAATCTGACAGATTAAAGCCCCACCTCCAAGCTCCCTTCATCCATAATAACTTATTTTCTCTTCTGGAAAAAAAGAACAGCCACCAGGAACAGCATGGCAAATTCTTTCGGAACTGAGGTACTGTGGCCTGGACACCTAATTGCACAGGCTGGTATGAGAGCAAAGGGGAGACAGAATTATGATCAAACAGGGTTGAGGCGGCATCGGCCCCTTCCAGCATTGATCACTACAGGAGTTCTTGTCTGGGGACCTCTGGGCAAGGTGGGCTTCCTGGTCCCCAAATAAGACCCCCGCTGCCCCTAACATGGAGACCCTCAGCAGCCAGGCAGGCTCCAAGAGCCTATGGAGAAGTCGTGGACCTGACTGTGGCCATCTGGGTGGACACGAGGTTGACCTCCGAAAACCGTCCAAGAAGTTCATGGTCGGCAGGTGCCCTTTAGGGTGACAGCTGGTGCTCAGGGCTTGGCAGGAATGGACACAGCATGGCTGGTCACATGCTCTGGGAGACTCAACGTGGGCAGGCTCCCTTCTGGCCTGGCACTCAAGGTGTTTCTCCAGGAAGTTTGGTCAGAGTCCACCAAGAGGTTCTGCGGTGACCCGTGGGCAGGACAGCAGGCAGTGAGGGCAGAGCCCCTGTTGGCCATGTTCCTCTGTCCCTACACTGGGTATACAAGGTGGACACTGCTGGATGGGTGACTAAAGGTTTAAACTGACACAAGTGTGGGGTTTGTGTCTCCCTGGACCCTGGGAGACAAAAATATAGCATAATGGATGGTACTGCCCCCCTCAAGGAACTCATGAAAAGGAAGACTCTACAGAAAGGACAGAGGTCCCTGGTCAACTGCTACAGAAGAAAATGAGCAAGGTAATAAGATAAAGAGCAAATGAGTGTGTGTGTGTTCGTGCTTGTGTGTGAGAGAAAAGAGAAAGGCTGCATGTATGTGAGAGAGACTGCATATATGTGATGTATGTGTATATGAGAGTGTGTGCGCATGTATGTGTGTGTGAATGTGAGTGCATGTGTATATGTGTGTGAGTATGCATGTATGTGTGTGTGTGCATGTGTGTATGTGTGTCTGTGTGAGAGAGAGAGATGACATGTGTGTGTGAGAGAGACTGCATATATGTGATGTATATGTATATGAGAGTGTGTATGCATGTGTGTGAATGTATATATGTGTGTGAGTATGCATGTATGTGTGAGTATGCACATATATGTGTGAGTATACATGTATGTGTGTGCATGTATGTGTGTGAATGTGAGTGCACATGTATGTGTGTGAGTATACATGTATGTGTGTGAGTGTACATGTGTGTATGTGTGTCTGTGTGTGAGAGAGACTGCATATATGTGATGTATGTGTGTGAGTGTGTATGAGAGCATGTGTGCATGTATGGGTGTGTGAGTGTATGCATATATGTGTGTGCATGTATGTGTGGGAATGTGAGTGCATGTGTGTACGTGTGTGAGTATGCATGCATGTGTGTGAGTGTGCATGCATATATGTGAGTATGCATGCGTGTGTATGTGTGTCTGTGTGTAAGAGAGATGGCATTGTGTGAGAGAGAGAGAGACTGCATATATGTGATGTATGTGTGTGAATGTGTATGAGAGCATATGTGCATATATGGGTGTGTGAGTATGCATGTATGTGTGTGTTTGTCTGAATGTGTGTGTGTGTACATGCATGCATGTATGTATGTGTGGTGTGGTTGGGGGCTTCCTGAGAGTTCTAGTGAAAGAACTGAGCTGAGACTTGTAGGAGCACGCATGGGAAGAGCTGGAGCAATGCTGCAGGAAGGGAAGATGGAGTACAAACTGCAGTCAATGATCTGACTGATGAACAATAAGCAGGAAATCAACTGCACAGGACCAAGGTCGCACAGGGATCCTTGGTCCCCTGCCAGAGCCCATTGTTCCCCCAGCTCTAGTTCCTCTCTCTGTTCTGCTCTTTGAGCTCCTGCACCCCCTGCACCCCCCCACCATGGCCTCCTCCAAGGTGACTACGCGCTCTCCACTGCTCGAATTATTACTGAGCCATTAATAATCATTACCCCTCCCCCCTTACCTTCTATCACTTGTTTGTCCCTTGACATTGGCTATAGGCCCAAGAAAATGTCTCTGTGTCTTCTAGTCCTCCCATTGACTGAAGCATGTGAAGTCTCCCCTAAAATCTCAGGGTTCCTCCTCTTCAAAGCCCCAGACTTCCATGTGTCCTGGAGCTAGCTGTGACCCAGTGACACCGTGCACCTTTCCACACCCTGATGCGTTAGGCCGCAGGCAACCTGAGGACAGGATGCTATATAGCACCCCCTTTCCAGACTCAGAAATGGAGCAGGAAGGTGAAGTCCAGGCCATACAAGGAGCTGATGTAGCGATCTGAAACAGCCTCGGCCTGGGATGATGGCTCAGTCAATAGACAGCTGAGCAAGCATAAAGATTCAGGTTTGGAGTCCCCAGCTATGCAAGCGTGAAGACTCCAGTTTAGAGTCCCCCGCCCTCACATGCAAAGCAACTGAGTTCAGAGATGGTGCTGACAGAGGAAGGCAAGAGGCTCCCCAGGGGCCCTGGCCAGTCAGCAGAGCCAATTCTTGATCTCCAGGTTCAGTGAGAGACCCTGTCTCTCTCTCTCTCTCTCTCTCTCTCTCTCTCTCTCTCTCTCTCTCTCTCTCTCTCTCTCTCTCTCTCTTTGGTTTTTCGAGGCAGGGTTTCTCTGTGTAGTCCTGGCTGTCCTGGAACTCACTCTGTAGACCAGGCTGGCCTCGAACTCAGAAACCCTCCTGCCTCTGCCTCCCAAGTGCTGGGATTAAAGACATGTGCCACCACTGCCCGGCGAGAGACCCTGTCTCAAAAGATAAAGTGTAGTTCAAGCAAGGACGACACCTGACATCTGCCACCGGCCTGCACATCCGTGGCATCTGAGTATAAACATACACACATACAGGCAAAGACAAAGCCCACGTCCTTGGGCCCTCACTGAGATGATGTGGATGTGATTTGGAACCTAGAGGTCCCAATTCTGGCCTTTGTGTCTTAGAAAATACAGTGTGCATTTGGCTGGCCACATACCATGACTTTCCTTTGAGTTTGAAATTAGTTCACATTTCTGAAACAATTGAATATTCCAAACTATAAAAGCAAAGAAGGCATTTTTTCCTGCCCCCCCACCCCTGGATCCAGGGTCATAAGCTGCACCAGGCAGTGACTGGGGGCCGCAGGCGACTCTGTGGCCCTGTGAGGTGGGTGGTACTTTCCCTCACGTTGTAACTGAAGTGCAGAGGTGTCCAGCTGCTTTCTGAGGCCACACGGCCATGGAGGGGCTGGAGACCTGCTAGAGCTGGCTTCTCCATGGATAGGTAGAAGACCGGCAGGGACTGGGAGGCCAGACAGATAGAGACTCTGAATGCCTACTCTAGGTGGCAAGGACACTGAGCAGCAGTCCCATCTGCTCCTTACTGCCCTTAGAAGGAGGCGGGGCCTCAGAGCTGCTGCCTGGTCAAGGGCTGATTGATCCTTCACAGTATCTGGAGCTGGTCCCCTCATCCGTACCACAGGCTGCTGCGTGTTTTCTTGTCTCTGATTGTAAACAAATTTGACTAAAGAGGTAAATTAGAAGTTAATTAGAGAGAACATGATTGATGAGGCCGTTTGCCGTGATTGGGAGGCGTGGAAAGGATGGGGCTCTGTGTGGAGGCAAGGGATGAGAGAGAGGGGGTGAGGGAGAGGGGATGTAGGAGAGGAGGGTAAGGGAGAAGGGATGATGGAGAGGAGGGTGAGGGAGAGAGGGATGAGGGAGAGGAGGGGGAGGGAAAGGGGATGATGGTGAGTTAGGGGAAAAGTCACAGAAGATTCTGCAGGGGCAGGTGCTGTGGAGGGTCTACTTAAGATTCTTGTCTTCTAGCCCTGAGGGTTCAAGGCAAGGCCCCAGACTGAGGCCCCAGGCAGAGCACTCCATGAAACCTGGTAACTGGAGCCAGGGCATTCTGACCTCAGGATGATGCAGCCGTCCTGGGAGTGCCCAAACTGTCAACCTGGTGTGCAGCCTGGCTGGAAGACAGTGCCAACAAGCATGTGCATCACCCCCGGCTCAGAGCACTGTGGCCAGGTTGACCCTGCCCCTCCATTTCTAGACTGGGTTGTGTCTATTTGGAACTGAGTCGACTCAAGAGTCAGACCCTCTCAGCTCTATCAGTGACTGGTCTTAGCTCTGGCCTCTGGCCTCCCCTACCTCCACCACTAATCCTGCCTGCTTTCAAGTCTCCAACCATGGGGAGCTCACTTCCCCATAAACAAGCCATCTCACCCTGCCCATGGGAATGTTTGTCCTTGTCCTAGCTTAACCCCTTAAGGCCACCTCTGGGCCTCAGCTCTGCCACTAGCCTTCCTCCTTCACAACCCAGAGAAAGAGGCCTTCCCACCAACTCCTTTGTTCTCCCAGGGGAAAACAGGGTCCAGAAATCAGAGTGATGTGGAATAGGGCTTCCCTGAGTCTAGGCCCAGGCCCACCAGGCCCAGCCCCTGACATCAGGCCTAACATTCCATCTCTTCATTCAGCAGGATTTACTGAGGCTCAAAGCTCTGAGCAAGAGTGTGAACCACCTGGGAAGGCAGCATCTTGAAGACCAGGGCTACCGAGGGAATCAGAAGCTTTGCAAGAGGGTCTGTCCTCCAGCAAGTGGTGCTGCAGGGAGAGGGAATCAGAGGGGCATGGGACAATCTAGAAGCCACCAGAAGGCCAAGGAGTGGGAGAAGGAGGATAGAAGATGGGCAGTAATGGAGGAAGCCCAGGATGTGGTGTGTGTGTGTGTGTGCGTGCGCGTGCATGCGTGTGTGTGTGTGTGTGTGTGTGTGTGTGTGTGCAGATTTCATTCTAACTGGTGGGACCCTCCACAGTGCCGATGGGAGCTCAACCATGGCAAAGGGGAGTGAGACTCCCAAGATCCAGGCCTGTCCAGGTAAGGTACAGTGCGACCTCAGAAATCTCTGCCCTTCCCGGGGCCTTGGTTTCCCCACATGTACAACGAGGTAGCCCTCTAACAACCAGAGTGCCCACATCTAGGGAATGACCTATAGGGAGCAAGGGCAGGCAAATCAGTAGCTGGCGTTCTTGGCTTCTTGTTGCTGGTGCCGAACCACATTTCTCTTGCGCATCTCAATTGTCACAAAGCTAAGACAAGAGTCATTGTCTCCAGTCTAGAAAGGAGGAAACTGAAGGCTCGAAGAGATGAACAATGGCCTCAGGGCTGCACACTGGAACTGGGTTGAGGCTACTTTCTGATCCATACATGGGACAGTATGCACCCAATTGGAGTTGCACCCCTCAAGGGTGGACAAGCAGCTGACAGTTTGAGGAGGATATGCACAGGAGGACATGCAGTGAATGTAGGCACACACAGCAAGAAGAACCAGTCTTCTGGCCAAGCTTCTACTCTCTCCAGTCTCAGTTTGTCTCTCAGGGAAATGGGAGTAGTCACATCCCCCCCAGGAGCTGTCAATTCATCTGAAGCCAAGGATACACTCTTGCTTGTTCACTAGGGACCTCCAATCAAATGTATCTGCTCATCTAAACAGCACTTAGGTAAGGGGACCATTTCCTAAGGTAGGAAACTAAGGCATGAGAGGAGCGGTCCCTGTGCTGAGCAGCATTTGGGGCCATGACTGAAGCTGGTCCAGATGACAGAGGAAGAGGGGAACAGACCACCAGGAGTAAATGGAACAGGGCTTGAAGGTTCAGGCTACAAAAACGGAGAGCGGGATAAGAAGGTAACTCTTCTGCCTGTCATCCGCTGTGGCTTGGTTTAATCATGCGTGCTGGCAAAGACTGAGCCTGTCCCAGCCATCTAATCCCTGGGCAGCAATGTCTGTGTCTCTGAAATGGAAGGGGACGCTTGCTGGTGGGCTGAGTGCCCTTGCCAGCCTCAGGCACAGGAAGGAATGAGGGGACACTGGCTTGAACCAGCGCTTGTACCAGAACCCTCAGGGACCATTGATGACTCCTGCAGGAGGCGACTTGGAACCCAGAGGAAGTGGCGACAGGGTCTGCATCTGTTGGGTCTCAGGGCCACCTAGTAGGGAGGACTGAACCCCAGCACTGCAGGAGGGTAGTCAGGCGACCTTCATAACCAAGCTGAGGTCTTGACCTCCAACCTGCCCTTAGAACAGAAAGAATCCCCCTGCTTCCATGGAAAGACCCACACACCATCCAGTCTGTCCCCTAAGCACAACTCTGGGCCTCTAGGTCCCAGGCTCATTTTGTGCAAGAGGGGGTTGGGCAGTGCCCTGCAGGACCTCTGGCACTGCATGGGGTGGGATTTGCCAGGTGTTCTCCTCAGCGGCAGCACACTACCATTGAGGCACACTGTTCATTGTTTGCTTCGGAAAGATTCACCATGGCTCCAGGATCTGCCACTAGACAGGCTTTGGGCACCCCCCTGGGCCTCAGTTTCCCTAAATGCAAGATGGCATTTGTATACCAAGCCCTAGGAGGATTAAATAGAATAACATGGTTCTATCTGGCATAAAACTTGCCTGGTGCAGTTTGAGCCCTTGGTGAGCCATGGCTGTGGTGATCCAAAAATCACCACCAAGGCAGTCACGCACCAGAGCTTACTGTATACCAGGTCCCAAACCCAGGTCAGGTGCAAGAAACTACTCTGGAAGTGTTCTGCTGTTTTACCGGAGGGTGTGGCTGACTGAGCGGGGGGGGGGGGGGGCTTACATCTGGCCTTGAGGACACCATGGGGAATGAGAGGGGCATCATTTTGCCATTACAAAGCCTACAGTTTGGCAGCGGCAATGGTGAGGGGGCTAACTGTACAACCCATGGCTTCATTAAAATAGCGACGGAGGTCGTCTTGGAAGTCTTCTGTGGCTTCTCTGGCTGGGACCCTGCTGCCTGTCTGTTCTTTGCTCTGTAGCAGGAAGTCACAAAAAATGAATTGTCTCCAGAGAGGGTAAATGTTCTTTAGTGTGAGCAACCCTTCTTGATGGACACTCACACGGTGATTCGCTCCTTTCTGTTCCCTGAGATCCTGTATTCTGCTGGCCTCCACCTGAGGGTTCTGGTTACGGGAAGTTAGGGCAGTGGACCTTGGCCAGCACAGCCAGCTGTGGTGAACAGCCACACCCAAGCTGTGAGAGTTAAAAGTGGTCCCACACCTGGCACACAGAGCTCAACAGAAGAGCCTTCTCTCCCATTCAAGAGTACAAGGAGATGCTGGCCTTCCAGTCCCCTCTGCACCCCCCACATCCATTTTGCATTGTCCATTAATAAAAATCAGGAGTCACACGAGACTACTGTGCCCTACATGAGGCCATCCGTCCAAGTTGAGATGTATGGAGCAGGAGGCATGCTCATGACAGTGAGTTGTATGACGTACCTTACTAGGAAAGGTTTAGATGATTGATTATGTGTTGAAATGACATTTTTAAAAACTTCATATATTTCAAGATTGACTTTTATTTGTGCACAAGGAAGCCAAAATAGGGTAGTAGAACCCCCGGAGCTGAACTGGGGACCCCATTCCCTCTCTTCCTTTCCCCTTCTCTTTCTCACTTCCTGTCTGCATGCAGAAAGCAGAGACTATGTGAGAACACACAAGATGGATCCCGCCTCCAAGTCAAGAGAACGGGCTGCAAGAGGAACCTATCTTGCCGGCGCCTTGAGGTTGGACTCGAGGCTTGTGGAACTGTGCAGTGTAAACCACCCTGTCTGTGGTGTTTTGTTTTGGAACACTCTAAAACAAAGGGTCCTGGGGAGCTTTGCGGGTATCTTTTGGGAAGTCTCCGAGTTGGATGTCTTTGGATGAGCTCCTTGGCTGCCGAGGTGACAGCGGGCTGTCTGCCTGGTCAGGCCGTGACATAGAGGAAAGAGCCTGGCACAGCTGGGAGACCTTGACTTTCATCCCAGTTCTGGTTTCCACCTGTGGGTTGTCACACCCATGTCACCTCTTCTACCTGGGCCTCAGTTTCTACAAGGTTCAAGTAGAGTTCCATCCCTGCCTGGCCGTGGCCTTAAGGCCAGGAATGAACAGGGCCTTCCTAGGTGGCCAGGCACCCTAGGGGAGGTAGAGTACACATGGACTGGGTCTGCCCCAGGGTGCCATAGAAGCAGAAGGCTGCAAGCCTGGACGCTCACATGAACTATCTATGGAGGTTTCCAGCTTTGATGGATCAGGGAAGAAGGACAGCCATCTTCAGAGAGGGTCTGGCCATAGTGCAACCCCTGCGCTGACCTCCAGGAGAGCAAGAGCAGGCAGAGCCATGACCATAAGTCAGGGACAGGAGTTGAGGACCCTCTACCCTAGCTGTGCTGTATGACACATGGTAGACACACTGGGGGATGGGGTAGGGGACGGGTTTTTGTTTTTGTTTGATTTTTTGAGACAGGGTTCCTCTGTGTAGCCCTGGCTGTCCTGCAACTCACTCTGTAGACCAGGTTGGTCTCGAACTCAGATCTGCTTGCCTCTGCTTTCCAAGTGCGGGGATTAAAGCCATGTGCCACCACTGCCCGGTAAGGGGGACAGGTTTTAAGTTGGCAGATTGTCAAATGTATCCTCCACCCCAGTACAAGAATCCCCCAAGGTGAGGCCCAGACTTCAGTGGGCACAGCAGCATCCTTCCCAGAGATTCTAAAACTACAGACATCTCAAAACTCTGCCTAAGGGCTGGAGAGATGGCTCAGCAGTTGAAAGCAGTACAGAGGACCCACATTCAGCTCTCAGCACCCACATGGGACAGCTTGCAACGGCCTGCAGCTCCAGCCCTAAGGGATCCTCCTATACTCTCTTCTGGTCTCCATGGTCACTGCATGCAGGTACACAAGCCCACACAGACTCATAATTTAAAAATAAAAACAAATCTTAAAAAAAAAAAAAGATCTGCTCAGGTGTGATGATGAACGCCTTTAATTCCAGCATTGGGGAGGCAGAGACAGGTAAATCTCTGTGAGTTCCAGGCCAACCAGGAGTACTTAATGAAAATTGGCCTCAGCCAGGCGTGGTGGCGCACGCCTTTAATCCCAGCACTTGGGAGGCAGAGGCAGGCAGATTTGTGAGTTTCAAGGCCAGCCTGGTCTACAGAGTGAGTTCCAGGCAGGACAGCCAAGGCTACACAGAGAAACCCTGTCTTGGAAAAACAAAAAAAGAAAGAAAAAAGAAAAGAAAAGAAAAGAAAAGAAAAGAAAGGAAAGGAAAGGAAAGGAAAGGAAAGGAAAGGAAAAGAAAAGAAAAGAAAAGAAAAGAAAAGAAAAGAAAAGAAAAGAAAAGAAAAGAAAAGAAAAGAAAAGAAAATTGGCCTCAAAGAACAAACAAACAAAAATTGTTTGGTGGGTGTGATGGCACACGCCTTTAATCCCTGCACTGGGCCCAGGCCTGGGCCAGCATCTAACAAGAGGCTGTGTCATCTTCTACAAACCAGAGCCCAGGGAGACAAGGATTACTGTATTTCACTTTAATAATGATGGGACCTGGTACAGTCAGGGCCACTCTAGTGATGGGCCAGGAGCCTCAATGGCCATTACTGGAGCTGTAAGTTATTCTCTTTATCCAAATCTTAGGCAGCAATTTAGGAAATTTAATTAAAGGGGGGAGAAATGGGGACACCTTGAGTTCCCTGCCTCCTGTTAGAATGAGTGAAATACGCAGGCTATAAATGGAGGTGCTGTCGGAGACGCAGCTCTGATGTTTTATTGCCAAGTTTTATTCGCTGATGTAAACGTAATCGCTGGCAACTGGAGTTCTATTAATGCACATATCTCCACACACCCAGGGCCCTGCCTGCCCCACCCCCACCTCTGGGTTATTTTACTCACCTCCCAGGTTGGCCCCGGTGCTGTCTTAGGCATGCTGGTGCCAAGTCTGGATTTCCCTGCCGGTTTCATACCCTCCCGTGGCAGATAAGGCTTTAATAGAATTCCATTGCTCCTCTGAGCTCAGTAATGCATTCTAGAAATTAGGCAGCTGTATCCTAAAGCCATTGTTCCCCCTTACAAATGGGCTCCCTCAAACCAGTGACCGTGGGGTCTCGATAAGCTCTCATGAAGCCTCGCTCCCATGTTATTGGTGTGTGCAAGGTGCAGCTCTGGCTTACATTGCTCATTGTTAGGTCCTGATACATTTAAGTCGTTTCCCCATGAATCAGGCAGCTCAGGTATTTCCCCCCTCGTGACATTGATAGATGAGCGAGAGGAAGCCATTTAGACGGTGCTCTATAGGGCCCTGGCCCGCACGGTGAATGATTTCCAATGCCTGGTTTAATTTATTTTTAAATGAAATTTGTTATTGATTCTGGATTAAAAGGACAAATCTTACGGCTGTTACCACTGACAGAGCCACAGTGCTCAAGTGACACCTTTCAAGGAGGGAAGGGGGGGTGGCCTCCCAGAGTCAAGGGGAGGGTGGGGACTCTCTAGTGAGCTCTGCCGACTTGGTAGTGAGAACACAAGGTCCCCTGCTTGGAGCAACTTTGAGATGAGCTTCTTTCCCAGCTAAAGAACGTGCTCACCTTCCATGCCTCATTTGCGGAGGGGAAATAGCAGTGATATTTGCCTCACACCATCCACATGACTGCTGGATGCTTGCTTAGTTGCCTCCAGGGACAGGAGACTTACTCTCTCCTGGAGCATTCCAGGGCCCTGTGAGTGATTAGAATGCTCTGCCCTGGTGGATTCCCGGAGACTTTCTGGGGACAGTGTGTGGGTACCTTCCGCCTCGCCCAACTCAGTCATTTCAGCCTCTGTGCTTTGCACTTTGGATCAGGGATGCAGAGAAGAAACAATTACACAAGGAAAGCATATAGCCTGGAGAGTCGCCGCATCTGGCTCTGCTACTCACGCATGCACTTTGCACAAGTGACTCCATTTCCCCAGCTTCAGCCTCCTTGACTATGAAAGGAGGATACTGGCCTCAGGGGTCAGAAGTGTAAATGGTGGAACCCGGTGTAGTCTGAGCCATTCCAGTGATGGACCAGGAGCCTCGATGGTCATTACTAAAGCTGTAGGTCATTCTCTTTATCCAAATCTCAGGCAGCAATTTAGAAACTTTAATTAAGGTGGGGGAGTGGAGACATCTCAGGTTCCCCTACCTCAGGAGTCACGGATCTGAATATGGTGTGTAAACTGTACTACTGTGGGGGATACAAGTGGAGCAGAAGGGTGTAATGGGAGAGCCCTGAGATGGGAGACAGAGGACTTGGACCTTGTTCAGGAAAGCCCTCCCTGGTTCTTACCTTCCTAAGCTGTAACAAGGAGGGTTGAATTAAAGCTGCTCAGATATATGCCCAAGAGCCTGTTCTCTGCTGCCTGGACCAACACACTTTTAGCATTGCCCTGCTTTAGGCAACAAGTTCAACCTTTCTGAGCCTCAGTTTCCTGACAGTGATAGGACAGAGGCTGTTCTTGGAGGACCTGAGACTTCTTGTCCCTTTGCTGTGCCCTTCCCTCCAGTCTCACTCAGTCTCTGTCTCTCTGTCTGCCCCTCTTCATATTTTCAAATGTATTTATTTCCAGTCTGCGTTTGAAGAGAACGCTCAGGTCCGAACCCCGGTTCTGCCACCACGGCACCACGGTGTTCTGGGAAGATCTTGGATAGGAGTTGTTCAAAGAGTCCTGGGTGTCAGCCTCTGCGCAGCTGGCTGAGACCAAATGAGAGCTGTCCGTGGTGCTGAAGTGTACCTCTAAATGCAGCACCTAGCAGGGAGGGAAACTTGAGTTGATCCTGGTGACAACAGTGTACTATCCACCATAATATCTGAAAGGGGCATGGGGAGACAGAATAAAGACAGCGAGCACGGTGTGTCACTCGCTTCTTAGGTCTCTCAAACTTTAGGTACTGTGTGCTGGATCCCTGCGGTGCTGCGTGTGGAGCGGGAGCTCTGTCCACGGTGCTGAACTCTCGCGTCTAAGCACCCGAGGCGCTGTCCGCGGTCCTTAAAGGATGAAACGAAAAGGGTGCTGTCCTCAATGCTGAAACTATGCCTGCCGGCGAAGGCGGAGGAGAAATGAGGGCAGAAAGAATCCTTCCCGGGGTCCGAAACCTTGCTCCGGTTCTTTGCAAGACCTCGGAGAAGGTTGTCTGATGAAATAGGCTTTTCTTTAAAATGACCCCCAACCCTCTTTTCCTGTCACAAAATCCTCAGTTAAAGAGTAAAGAAAGGAATCAGAATTGGACTGCCACTCTTGGGAATGGAAGAGGCTTCATGGTTTACACACACACACACACACACACACACGCACACACACACACACACCACACATTCCATCTAGACCTTTCATTTTCATCTAGGGAGAGCCTTACAATCCAGAAGGGGGCGATCCAGTTCACTGTGTAGAACCCCAGCACCTCTAAGCTAGGAGTCCCACTAACTGCTGAGTCCTAGAGACAGGAGCCACAATGACAACTACATTGTGTGGGCGCCACGATGTTCCCCCACTTTACCCACCTAACTCCAAAGACCACCCCTTACTGCTTCTGGTGGTGGCGTCTGCCCCCATTTCTCAGACGAAGAACTAAAGGAAACTACACGTGATCACACGGGGACCCCAAAGCTGCCAGAACTTAAACCAGTTCACCTATGTCTCATCCCGGGTGCGCCCACCCCCATCCACCTGTCCTGCACCCGCCTGGCCCTGGCCCCAACACTACCCAGCTGGCAAAGTTGAGCGGCCCCCCCAGCGCGCAGGTCTGGTGGCAGGTGGGATGCTTTGCCCCTTATTCCCAACGATCGGATTTCGACTCCCAACACCTAAGTGTTCTGCCCTGCGGGGGGTTAGGTCCCCAGGTGGCCTTCCACCCCCGGGCCTGCCCCACCCCGCTCCCGCGCGGGAGCCCAGTTGCGAGTACCGCTTTAAAAATCCCAGCCTGGGCAAAACTTTGATGATAAATCAAGCTGCGGATCCCTCCGCCGCCGCCGGCTCAGGGCGGGGAGCGAGGAGGAGGGCGGGTGCGCGGCGGCACGGAGTGGCCTTCCGCGCAAGCGAAGAGTCCCGCAGTCGGAGGCGGCGGGCTGGGCGTGCGCTCGCTGCCTGCAGCCGGGGCCGGGCCGGGGCCAGCGGGAGAGGGCGGCGGCGGCGCCAGGCAGGGCACGGCGGGCGCGGGCTCTGCGGGCTGCGGAGCCCCGATGTGAGGCGGCGGCGCCCCCGGGCCGGAGCGCGCAGCATGGGGGCCCCGCTGGCCGCGGCGCTGGGCGCCCTCCACTACCTGGCACTTTTCCTGCAACTCGGCGGCGCCACGCGACCCGCAGGCCATGCGCCCTGGGACAACCACGTCTCCGGACACGGTGAGTTCGCGCGCCGCCCCCACGGACTTCCCCCGACTGAACCCCACCCGGGCCGCGCCGCTTCAACTTGGCGGTCGCGGTGCTCGAACCTGCGCCGACTGATGCCTCGGCCCAGAGTTCCGGGGCGCCCTCTGCTGGGACTGGGGACCCACCCTGGCTCCTATCCGGGGTCAGCTCTGCGAGAAGGGGTTTCCAAGAGCACACTCGCTCTCGCCCCAGCTCGCAGAAGATCCCCTCCACGCGCGTACACGCTCACACGGATGCGACCATACAGATGTCTCCAGCCTCGGACACACTCAGCCACGCTCACTGCATCCCACACTCACAACTCTGCACACCCCCTCCGAGCTTCTCCTCGCTGGTAAATATACTTGTGCCCACTACGCACACGAAATCAGACACTGGCTGGTAGCTCACCCTGCCAGCTGGCACCCGGGCACACACGCTTCGCTTCGCCACAACTCTTGCCTGTCTGCCTGCAGACACGGATACACATGCACGCACGCACTTGTGCACACACTTTGCCCACCCACTTCTCTCTGCCCGGATGCCTTTCTCCTTTGTGGGTTTAACGCTGAAACTGCTCCTGTATCCTCTTCATCAGGATCCATCCCTTCCACCGCCGGGAATGGTCCTGAGGGGCGCCGGATGCTGTTGCTTAAGACCTGCTAGCCTGGGTGGCAGCTTCCTTTGCCACCCATGTGGGTGGGTGGCACCCAGGGGTGGGGACAGTCTGGGGATAAGGAGGTAGGGACGGAGAGCTGGGATACACTAGAGTAGTTGAGGTCACTCCTTCCAGCTAGAGGCCAGGAGTAAAGAGGAATGTAGGGCGTTTGTCCCGGGGGTGGGGGGTGATCATGAACCCCTTGAATCCTACAGGACACCCCCATCTCGGGCACCCCATCTCAACCTTGCCTCTAGAGGACTGAAATGTTGAACTCCAGCATTGTGGAAGCAGAGAGAAAGCAAGTGCTGCCTGCACGAGTGTCTGAAGCGCCTCCCCACAAGAGCCCAAGTTGGCAGCAGAGTTGGGTGGTGTGGGGCAGGCAGGTGTGGAGGCTCCCTGCCCCTGAGCCATGCTGTGTGACGGGGCAGGAGTGGTTGAAACCAGAGGAGACCCTGCTCCCGTTCATCCCTTCTCTCAGCAGAGGCTACAGCAGGTAGCCTACACACAGAGTGTGATGTGCTCCGTGTGCCCAGGCTGGGGGAGGTGTGGACAAAGGGTTGAGAACAGGATGGTTTCTTTTGATGGGTGTGAGTTAGAGGTGTGCACCAGAGCCTTGGAACCCAGGCAAGGCCTTTTACAGGTGTGCTGCATGATTGGGGTTGCTCCAGAGGGAGGGGTTTTCAAAGCCATGCTCAGAATTCCTGTGCCTAGGGAAGCCCAGATCCCGGTATCTACATACACCTCACCTGATCACTATGTTGGACAGAAACCTCTTGCAGTTAACATACCTTTGTGTCCATCATTATTTCTGCTGACCTGACAAGAGAGGTAGTAAACAGGGAAAGGACTATTTCGATGCTCTACTTACAGATGAGAAATCAAGGCTCAGAGAGGTGAAGGGAGTTGCCCAAGGTCACACAGTGAGAGAGCGGCTGAGCCAAGACTGACTCCAGGGTCTGTCAGGTGAGAAGCAGCACTTTGTCCAGGACATTCCTCTCCCTGTCACATATTTTCTCATTCAGGGGAAACTGGGAATTCCTCCCTTCTCTCCCCTCCCGCCTTTCTGTCCAGCTCTGTTCCTTGGCACTGTCAAAACTTATACTAGGAGGCCTCTCCAACAAGGACTTGCCTTTCTGAGTTTGAGATCCCTTGAGGTACGAACATGGAACTCTGAGGCCTCTGGTCATTGTCTTTGGGGCACCAGACCCTCCGATTTTTGGGTCATTCTTGAGCAAGCAGGCTCTATCCTTTGTGTGACAGTCTCCTCCTGCCCCCTGGTGCCAGCTGCGCTGAGGGGGGCCAGCCCCACTAATCTTCCCATGCCTTCTCTGGACCAGCCCCTGAATTGGGGATTCAGGGAGGTGCTGGATGCAAAGGGGACAGGACCAGTTTCTGGGAATCTGATCCCCTCCTGACTGTGTCTCTGGGTAAATGGGTCACCCCCTGGGACCTCCTCTGCTCTGTCCCTCAAGAGATGGTCCCGCTGCTCTGCAGGGGCCCCACCACTCTCTCGACATTGCCAGGCTCAAAGTCACCAAGCACTGGCTGCTAAGGAGCCCCACGGCTGCCCCTCTGCCGGGTCCAGCACCCTGTCACCACAGGAAGGGTCTGGAGCCACTCACTTAATCACAAAAAGAAACAGTTATTAATGATAGTGAGACGCGGCGAATAAGTGGGTCATGTCTAATAAGCCATTTGTGTTCAGGAGGAGAATACCAATTTGATAAAAGCTGTGTGTGCTGAAAAAGCCCCGAAATTGCTGTTTAGCAGATTGGAGCCTGATCGTTTCATTATTCCTGGGCTCCGCGTGTCCTCAGCTGATTCAGGGAATATGGCCAGGTCAGGATGGTGTCTATGGGTTTAGGAGAAAGGGTTGGGGCTCCGAGCAGGGAGTCCTAGAGATGAACCCAAAACCTCAACTGCTTAGCTCAGAGTCAGCTCACGCGTGCAGCTCCACCTGATCCTGCCCAGCCACCAGCTATGGCCTTGCACCTGTCTGTCCCTGGGGCCGTCACACAGAGTGTCTGTGATCAGGCAGGTCAGCCAGCAAGGATGTCTGTTTACTCCCCAATGCCCCCCTCCCCCAACATCCACTCAACCGCCTTCAGAGAAAGCATCGCAAAGGCTCGCAGAATGGATGGTGCCCGGCTCTCAGAAGGCACCCGAACCCCAGCACTCAGAGACAGGATGAGGAGACTCACACCTCTTACATGGCAATGGCAGCTGCTCTGGCTTTTCTCGTAAGAAAAGGGCAGCTCATGGTTATGCCCCCAGCAGGGGCGGGAGGGGAGGGACCTACAGTGTACGGAATGCTGACTGAGTGTTCTAAGTGCCCAGACCTGTCCCCACTGTGAACTCATGCAGGTCGGCATCTTTTGTGTGAGGCTGGCATTAGATAGATACTCAAGGAAACTGAGTTTAGAGAGCTCACCAAACGACTCACCCAAGGTCGCTGTGCCTGTGCAGAACCTGGAGGACCACATCAGAATAAGGGGTGCCAGGGACTCTGGATCTGTCATCTCGAGGCCAGCCTTTGGGCAGACTCAGCCTAATCCTGTAATGAACTTCTTTCTCTGCACAGCCCTAACTCCAGGGGGGGTTCCCCAGGGAACTGTTAAGGCCACATGTTTCACCAAGAGGGACCAGAAGCTCTGGAAGACAGCAGATCTTACTGGAGTCCATATCTAAGCTTGCTGTGCTTTTTCTGGGTGTGGACAGGAAGGCAGAAGCTTTGTGAAGACATTTATAGGCCCTAGTCTGAGCCCACCGGGTTATTTGTGATAATGTATATGCCCCCAGACCACAGGCCTGCCTGCTTTCCTTCTTTCTTCCCTCCCTCCCTCCCTCCCTCCCTCCCTCCCTCCCTTCCTCCCTTCCTTCCATTTGTTTATTTTGTGAGGGTGCACATGTGGAGGTCAGAAGAAACATGCAGGAATTGGTTCTCTCTCGCTACTGTATGAGTCCTGGGGGTTTGAACTCAGTTTGTCAGGCTTGGTGGCAAGCACCTTTTACCTGCTGAGCCATCTCACCCTCCCTTCTTTCAGTCGTGCAGAGGATCAATCCCCGGACCTTCTAAGAACTGTCCTGCTGAGCTAGGCCCCAGTCCCCGCCCCCATCTGCATTTTAATGAGCTCTGACGCAGCTCTTGGCATCTGGAGATGTGGAAGCCCTGCCTCCAACAGTCACCCCTACCTGCTAGGGATGGATAGAGAGTGGGAATCACCGAGTACTCGGGCTTGCATTGGCTTCCTGAGGAGGAGTGATCTAGACAGAGAAGCCTTGAAAATCCACTGCAGCATGCAGCCCCCAGCCCAGCATAGCACCTTCAATTATTAACGTCTCCCTAGTGCAGACAGAGCCCCCAGCTTGGCCTGGCTCTCAGTCCAGTGAGTGATTTCTGCTCTGAGGTGCTCTGCACTGCCAGGAAGAAGCAGTGGGGTGCCCTAGAGGAGTGGCTCCTGGCTTTGACATGCAGCTCATGTTCTGGGAAAAAAAAAATGTCTCTGGCCTTCCAGGGTTCCTTACCTAACTGTTGGTAGCAGCTCACCATCGATAAACTGGCTGGTTTGGTGGCTGGATTACTGAAGAAAATCGAGTCCTGTTTCCTGAAGGTTCTGATGTTAAAAACGTGTGTTCTCCTTTGTCTCCTACACTGGTGATTATGCCATCAACACTCTCATAAATACCCAGCCTGGGCTTGAGGGCTCCCAGCCTCCTGTGGGAATCGGCCCTCAGAAATGGTTTACCTCAAGGCCTTCACACAGGTCTCCTTTGACACCTTGCCCATCAGCAGACTCCTGGGGCCAATTCTGCCAAACTACAGCTACAGGTGGCCTCTTGGACTCTACTCCTTGTTACACACAGGGACAGCAAGGGTGATAGGGAATTTCCTTGTGGCCTGAAGGGTTACATAGCAAGACATCCTTAGGGAAAACAGCCACCAAGTTTGTCTGTTTGTTTGTTTATTATGGAAGGAAGGAATAAGAAGAGAGAGGGGAAGAGAAGCAACCCTGACTTAAGCCACTTCCAGGTGGCCTCCCTGAGACTTTAGGTCCAAACTGACAGTTGATGGGGCTGTGGGAAAAGCATCTCAAGCCGGCTCTGGGAGATGCAGAGAAGGAAGGAAGGAAGGAGGGAAGGAAGGGTGGATGGATGGACGGCAAGGTAAAGGTCTGAGATACAAATTCTCACACTTGATCCCTCCATATTAATGTATTTTTAAAACACTAAGACAATTTAAGTATCGCACGTCTGCAGTAAAAACCTTACAAAATTGGATTCTCCTCCAAGGCTACTGGTCACAGCCAGGGGTGGGTACGGCTGACATCACTTTGCTGTGGGTAGCCTGGGCCCAGTCCCTGAGTACTTATGGATGTGTTTGCCAAGTGGGTGAGAGGGCCCAAGGGATCTCCCTCCCTGACCTTGTGGCGTGTCAGAAAATAAGCAGAGGGTTAAACCATAGAAGGCAGCCAGCCAGTGACCATCTGGGATACAGGATCAGTACCCACCTGCTGAGTCCCTGTGGTGCCCAGTATCCTGGAGAAGGAAGGTGGGCGGCTGAGCCTACAGCTATTCATCAAGCCCCCCCCACCACCACCACACACATAGCTGAATATTTCCCTTCCATCTTGGAAGCCATCAGTGGGATCTCTGGGGCCTTAGTTCAGTTCGGCTTTCCCCCCAACTTCCACTTCAATCCCTCCCAGAGCTTCCCCAGGGCCTCAGCAAACCTGAATCCTCCCTGAGAAACGGTCTTAGGCAGAGCCCAGACAAACCTCTTACGTTTTAATAGTTATGCATTTATTTTAATGTGGGCTGGAAAATATAGCCAGCACATCAAAACTGTGATTTCACAGATATGATTGCTTAGGATGAGACTAACCGGGTATTAAAAATAGTGGGTTTGTTTATAGGAAACCATTAAGACCATCATAGTACAGGTGGGACTCAGGTCTGGCTATGGGCATCCAGAGTGGGAATGGGCAGCTTTGGGGGCGTGCCAGGGCTATACGTTGGTGGGGGGAGGCTGCCAAGTGTTAGAAGCTGTTCATTCATTTACTCGACAGACACCAATTGAGCACCTGCCTCGTGCCAGGCCATTCAGCTCCTGGAAACTATTAGTGAAGTGGACAGATAAGGTTCTTGTCATGGGGAGTTGTCGGGCTTGTGGGGAAGACAGACAACTGTACCCATAAGGAATATTTAAGTAGATTTTGTGAGGCTGTTTAGGGAGCAGGGAAGCAGGGTGTGACGTTCAGCTCAGAGAAGGGAACTCACCTCTGGACCCTGACAGTGTGTAGAGAGGGCTTCCCAGCCCAGAAAGGGTGTGAGCAGGACCCAGCCACTCCTCAGCTGCGGATGTCATGGGCAGTTCTACTTTCTAGGTTCCTGAAGGTTCCTATCCTAAGCCAGTGGAGGGTGGAGAAGCCTGAATACAGCAAGTGTTCCTAAAGATCTGACACATTGCCAGCTTGCCACGGGCTGATTAGGAGTAGGTGGGAGGGGAGACGGAGAGCTGTGTTGGGGTGGGGACATGGGCCTGACGGCTTCATTCCAGCTCAGAGTGGAATGTTAACATGAGAGAGGGATGAACAGACACACCGGTGGTTTTACCCAGCTCTCCCTTGCCTCTGCCTTGCTGGGTGGCTTGCCTGCCTCTCTCCTGGCCTCAGTTTCCCCATCTGGACAATGCTGAGTTAGCTTCTAAATGCTAGGCTTCTAAAATCCCTTCAGAAAAAACCCATGCTCTGCCCAGAGTAGCAAATGTGAATGGAGTTAGGGGGTGGGGGGGTGAGGGGTGGGGACTGGGGGAGGGTAGGCTGAGGTTCCTCACAGCCTGAGACTCATTCGTCCAGTCTCTTCTCCACACACTTCTCCATTTTTCTCTCGCCATGTGGTCATCGCCACAGAGTCAAGGGCAACCCGGTTTCTGAGATCAGGGTGCTGAGGGGAGGTCAGATGTGATTGACCCGGAGACACACAGCTGTGGCAGGGCACAGCCAGGCTCAGCCTGGGTGAGGAGCACACAGCCAGGCTCAGCCTGGGCGAGGAGCACACAGCCAGGCGCCTGAGTTTTCAGCTGCTTACTTGGCTGCCAGCAGAGTGTGTAGGCAGTCGCTGGTCCTGAACCTGACAGTGCCCTGGCTCGGTGCCCTGGCTTGTGAGACTGTCATGGGGGAGGGAATGCCAGGATACTGGGGGTGCCATGTTCTGCCTGAAAGAACCCACAGGGCACTCTGGAGTCCCAGTCTGCCACTGTCAGGAGAATGCTGGGGTTCTGTGAGTGTGCCTCCACCTGGGGTTCCCAGCTTGGCAATGATGGCTTTGCTTAAATCATGCCTCCAGCGTGTTTGGGTGACTATCGCTGAAGAGCTGGAGCGAAGAAGGCAAGCTGGGAAGGAGTCTGGCTATCCTTTCGCTTCCCTGCAGAGGATCCAGCCTGGGACCCTCTGCTCTGTGGCCTTTGCCTCAGGGTCAGCCTCCACTGCCCTTGGGAGATCAGCTCAGGAGCTGAAAGGGGCCTTGGAGAACTAACAGCTTGGGGTCAGCAGTGCCACCTGCCAGCTTCTGTGTCTGCCATCTGCCTGCTCTTCCTCCCTGAGCCCACTTTCTCCTGGTAGTCTGTCTCTCCAGAGCTTTCCGTTTTCTTCCCTCTCTGCCTTACTATCTTTGCTCATTTCTCTGCGTCCGATATTCTCATCATTTCTCCAATGTCCCTCACCTGCCCCCACCTTTCTCTTCTCTGTCTGTACACCACACACACACACACACACACACACACACACACACACATACACACACACCTCACATACCTCATTAATGGCAACTCAGAACCACACACATATATTACCTATTTCAAAAACACTCACACAGAATGGGTATTCAACAAATGTCAACCAAATGAGTAAATAAATGAATGAACGAATGAGTGAATGAATGTGAAAATGAATGAATGAACAAGTGAGGGAATGAATAAGTGAATGAATAATGAATGAATGAATGAATGAATGAGCAATTGTTGAGGCTTAGAGGGTCCCAACTTGCCCAAACCAGTGGCTCCCCACTTTTCTCCATGTCCGTAATCCTCTGAGTTGAATGAGAACCCCACTGCTGTTTGCATGTGTGCACATGTAGAGGAAGCCAGAGAACAACCCTAGATGCTCCTCCTTCGACCCAAACCGTCATGATTTTTGAGACAGGGTTTCTCATTGGCCTGAGTCTTATCGATTAGTGCAGACTAGCTAACCAGAAAGCCCCAAGGATCCCGCCCCACCCCCCACCCCCACCCCAGCACTGTAATACCACCTCCTCCCCCTTTATGACATTGGGGATCAAACTCAAGTCATTGTGCTTGCAAGACAGGCACTGAACCGTGTCTGCACACGCCCCGTTGGAGAGTGGGTCAGGACTGCTGCAGTGTGGGGAACATGAGCTCAGGCCGGTGTGGGAGGCTGGAGGTGAAGCTGCTCACCAGGAGACCAGGAGTATAGTTCAAGGCTCACTGAGTGTGGGCTTGCCGGGTTGCTGGCTCAGCATCTGGGGAGAGCGGCTGTGTCATCTGGGGAGGAGGTGGGAACCCGCATATATACATGCCTGCATACGTACATAGAGTGTGTCCTCTCCCAGCTCATGCCTGTGCCAGGTTCCTCTCCCATCGAAAACCCGTGCCCTTCCCTGCCTGCCTCACTTCCGTCCTTTCTAGCTGCCCTCCAGGTCTCCTGTGCTCCAACCCCCAGGTACCCTTGACATCATTCTGCTGCCTAGCTTGTGGATGAGAAAACTGAGACTCTGGAAGGCAGGGTGAGCCTGGGCCGCCAGCCTGGATCCCTCAGGGTACTCTTGGCCACCAGGAGTCTCTAGTACCCCTTGTGCTCAGACCTTCAGGCTTGCTTTCTGGCTGAGGTGGGAAGGCAGAAAGCATGCAGCCAGGTGTCTGTTTTGCTTTGTGGGGCTTTAAAAAAATCATTTCCGGCCTTGGAGACGGCAGCAATTACTGCCGGCTCGCAGGGGAGCTGTTTGCCGCCTGTCATCGGCCCTGGGAAAGGGTCCCTAATGGAGGCCCTGCGGCCAGAGCTCTTGGTAGTGGAGACAGCACTCAAAACAAAGCCACACTAATGGTCTCTGGGCACGCAGACTCAGAGAAGGAGGGGCAGGCAGATGCCCAAGGAAGGCCCCGGGCAGGGCTGGTCACCTACTGGTCCCTTTGTGTGCCTAGATCCCCTGCAGGTAGGGGTCCCCTGTCACTAGCCCGTCCTGGAGTCTTGCATGCCCCTCCTCCCTCAGTCTCCTCTCTGCTTTCCGATGCTGGGCCTCTAGCCTGGACAGGGGGAACCTTAAGTGTAAAAGCCCCGGGGTGGGGCAGAACTCCTTCTGTTCTTGATTCTAGAATTGTCCTTGGGTTTAGAGAGGCCAGGCTAAGCCAGTTCTCTCCCAAGGAATAGAAGAGTAGAGCCTTGGAGAGGGAGGAGCCATACCAAGCCCACTCTATGAGGGGGTGTGAACGGCAAAGGAATCAGTCACGTGTCAGGACTCCTTGGAGCTGGTGCGGGGGGGGGGGGGCGCACACGCCCATTTTGCAGATGAAGAAACAGAGACGTGGAGATTAGCCTAGGGTCGGACTATGTTGAGAAAGTGCAATTCGAGTTACAGCCCAGCTCTGTCTTCAGATCCTTCGCAGGATGGCATCTCCGGGATCCCAAGGGCAGGTTGAAAAGGGGCTGTGACTTGGCCGACTTGGGTAGTTTCGGGGGTGGGGGGCGGGCAGCACCAGACCAGAGCCGTCCTTTCTCTGCCCCTGCGCAGGAGCACCCTGGGTGTGTGCTTCTACAGCTATTGCTGCCTTTCCCCCCATTTCCTGCTCCTGACGCTCCAGGGGAATCCTCCTGCCCCTCCCCCGCCCCCGCCCCCAAGCTCTTCTTCTCTTGGTTGCATCTCCGTGCTCCTTCCTGTGTCCTAGGATAGCTTCCATCTTTGCTCCTTGCTCTTGCTTGAGCTTTGGAGTCACACCGTGGGGCTCAAATCTTGGCCCTCGTTCACACCAGTGAGCCCCACTAGCCCTCAGGGCAAGGGACCCCTACTAGTTCTACAGGACCCGCCAGGTTGAAAAGAAAGTGTGCCCGTAGCCAGCAGCCAGCGTAGCCAGACTCTTGGTCCTCTTGGCTCCCTCCCGCTGGCCCTGGCATTCCTCCCTGGGCCTCCCACACCTGTCTGCCTCTCCCTCCCCGTGCCCTGTGTGGGAGGAGGAGGAGGAGGCAGGAATTCCACCGGGGAAGCCTGATCAACTCCCACAATCCTGCAAGTGCCAGAATATTTTTGCTCTCCTTAAATCTCCCTGGATGTGTAATTCCACTGCCATCCTCCCTCGATGTGCTGGTGGCCTTGGGAAGATCCCTGCCTCCAGCTGCGGGATGGCAGCATTGCCTGCTCAGTGTCTGAGGGGCCTGGCAGGAAACCAAGCAGGCTCCTTCCTTCCTTCTCTGTGTCTGTTTCCCCATAAGTAAAGATGCGAGTGAGCAGGGCCAAGCTTCCTGGCTGTAGTGGGATTTAGGAGAGAATTCTTACTTCACTAAAGGAATAATTGGGTGGTGGCGGCACAAACCTTTAGGCCCAGCACTTGGGAAGCAGAGGCACGCAGATCTCTGTGAGTTCAAGTCCAGCCTAATCTACGAAGAAAGTTCCAGGTTTCAAGCAAGCAAAAGAACAAGAAACACACAGCCCAGTTGACAGAGTGCTCACCTACCTTAGCTAAAGCCCCTGGTTTTACTCCCAGTACCGTGTAACTGAGCACAGTACCCCACATCTGTAATCTCAGTCCCTGGGAGGCAGAGTGAGGAGGATCAAGAGTTCAAGGCTGTTATCTGTGGCTGCATAGCAATTTGGAGGTTGGCCTGGGACACATGTAGCACCCTCTCTTGGAAATGAGGAAGGAAAGAGGGAAGGACTGATTGACTTGTGTAAAAAGGAATGAGGGACAGTGAGGTGGCTCTGTGGGTAAAGGTGCAAGGTCTGACCACCTGGGTTCAATCCCCAGGACCCATATGCTTGGAAGGACAGAACCGACTCCCAAAAGGGTCTTCTGACCGTATGAGTGCCGCGGTACAGGCCCCACCTGGCTCTTCATACAAAGTAAAATAGACAAAAGTGTAAAAACAAACAAACAAACACCCCAACGTGTCCTGTCATGAGACACTGCCACTCCTCTCAAAGCCACTGTGCTCAGTGAAAGAAGCCAATCCTAGAGCCCCACATCTGACGAATGCCCAGCACAGGCTAATCCAGTGAGGCGTACAGACGTACCACAGCCGGGGCTGGAGGAAGGTGGAGCAGGGGAGATCGCCTACTGGTTCAGGGCTTCCACTGGTGTGGTGAGACTGTGTGGGGACGAGACAGCAGTGAGGGGCGTGCAATACTGTGGGTCTCCCGGCAACTCTTCGTCCTTCAGTTTTGGGTTGGTTAATTTTAAGTCAGTTTCACCTGGGCTGGAAATAACTCGGGCTGCTGGGCATGGTGGCACAGGCCTTTGATCCTGGCACTGGGGAAGGAGAAGGAAATAGCTCTCCAAGGTGGAAACAGATCACAGTACTAGATAGTGGCAGTATTATACCTCACAGCCATCTCTTGAGGCAGCTGCCATCATCATTCCCATTTTATAGATGGAGATACAGAAAACTGAGGCGCAGCATCACTCGGCACCTAGCATACAGTTAAGTATTCAGGTGTGTTCTCCTTGTATTTGCATTGGTTGTGGCAACCTTCACACACACACACACACACACACACACACACACACACACACACACACACCAGGGTGGGCAGAGACCCCACTGTGTGAACATGCTCATGTCTAAACCTCATCAATGAATAATCCTACCAGAAAGCTGTGGGTGTTGGGGACCTACCATGCCCCCATACAACAAGCAGCTTCTTCGTCTTCATTAATCCATCCCCTCCTCAAAATAAGCCTTCAGCCAGTGCAGTGGGTAGGGACCAGGAACCAGAGCTCAGAGACAGCCACACCTCAGGCTCACCCTGCCCTGGGACGCCTGGGCTCCCCACCCTGGCCCCTTACCTTCCCTCCTGGTTCTTTTCCCCCTGCTAAGGCCAGCACAGCCATATTTATGGGGACAGGGCTGAGGTGCCTCAGGCTGCTGGGATGAGTTTGGCCTTGGATCAGATGGGACTGGAGACACCCATTGGGTATAACTCCTGAGCAGGAGGGAAGCTGGCTCCCATGGGGATAGACCCCAGCTTGAGGTTTCCCATTTCATTCAAAATTCATGAATTCTGTGCTGTGCTCCCTCCTGTGACTGTTATATGTGCACACCTCATTCTTCTGTTCTGGAGGGACGCCAGCTTTTTGAGCCGTTGCGTCCCTGCTTGGAGGAGAATAGACTAGAGGGTCCCCTGCCTTGGTTTTCGCCTCGCTTGTTCTGAGCAACCCAAGTATCACAAAGTGGAGGGGACACAAAGCATCGATGGCAGCGTCAGTCAAAGGCTCGGGAATGTGACACAGCACCAGCCCGGCCTCAGAGCTCTGAGTGGGAATTGTGGTACTAGACCAGTGAGGCAGAACCAAGCCAGGAAACTAGGGGTACCCATGGGTACCCACACTTCAGAGGGACCTATGTCCCAAGTCCCTTTGGATGGAGAAGAATGTCTCTGTGTGGTGTCACTCTGGATTTAGCAACAAACCTCTTGGCTTACCTCTCCTCCACCCACCTCCCTGTTCACTGAGCAGACTGGAGGCAGAGGCAGGGTTCCGCAGCAGCCTCGTTGGCTGGGATTCACTAGGCTGCTTTGCCTAGTGTTGATTTTTACAGTTTCCCTCTATGGATGGCAAGCAATGCTGATTTTCCATTTATGGCAGCAATAAAAGTCTCCTTTTAAGCTGAATTTATTTAAGTAAAATGAGAAAGGTGCTTTGAAAATAAATATTAAGTAAATAACAGCACCGATGGTACAGGAGCCCTGTGGAGGAGTGGAGGACGTCCTCCAGAGCCGGATGTGGAAATCGGCCTGGAGCAGGCCCTTGGCTGCTCCAAGTGTCCCCTCACTGTACAGCCTCGTTGGCCTGAAATCCAAACTTGTTCCCTCAGCCGCGACCCTCCTCTGATTTTCCATGGGGGATGCCGTACTTCATGACCGCTAGAAACAGTCCACGCCCTCAACACACCCACACTCTGTCTCAGCCTTTGTTCGTGGGCCCTGGTGTGCGCGTCTGGGTTCCGCTGTGTGCTCCGTGAAGGCCGGGTTTTTCTGAGACAGAGCCTTTCTTCGGGGATCGGGGGTCAGAGTTGGTCTTTCTGCTGCATCCAGGCAGCCATCTTCTCACTACGGCCCACTGCGTGTACCTTCAGCTGGCTGACAGGAGTCCTCCCATCTGCAGTCCTCTCACTTTATACACCTCTCCTCTAGGTTCGGGCAATCCATCAGGCTGAGAGAGGCCCAGGAAGAAACCTCCTTGAGGGGATCCCAGGGGCACACACTGTCTTCAGGGAGGAGGGGCTCTGGCTGGGGCTACCTCTGTTGCTCCTCTTCACCTGCCTTTCCTCCAGGGAGTTGCCCCTCTCCTAAGCAGTGCTGAGTGAGAGGATTGGATCTGTAAAGTAATCAGATCAGGAGAGCATCTATCCCCATGGGGATGGGGCAAGGAGGGAGGAGGAAGGGGAAGGGGGAGAGGGGAAGGGGAGAAGGAGATACTGCTTTAGGTTGGGCCCCAAGCAGCCTCCCTCCAATAGCCCCCAAGTGTCACACTTTCTATACTGAAAAAAGAGGGAGCCTAGATAAAATGCCAGCGTTGGTGGGGGAATTGCCCAGCCACTGCTCTGTGACCTCAGGCTCAGCTGCTCCCTCTCTGAGCCGCCAGGACTGAGGACTGTCCACCTAGCCGGGCCTGAAGAAAGGAGGGTGTCTTGTACAAAAACTGGGGTATGAAATAGGTTTGTTGCCTGTTATGCCACAGCAGGGGGCTAGCCCTGATGGCCCTGGGCCCTCTGAGCTTTGCCTTCTTGGGCAGCTTGACAAGGCTCAGCATGGAACCGTGAAGGGGTGTGGCAGGAGCTGTGGCCACTTAGCTCCCATGCACGGTGGGATTCACTGAGTGCCTGCTGTGAGCCTGGTACCATCCCGGTGGGCTGGGACCAAGCAGGAAACAGCCTGAATCCCTGCTTTGAGGAGCTTGTGCTTCAGTTTGATGATGGAAACAGCGACAAGCCCAAAGACAGCAGGCTAGTGAAGAGGTCAGGGAAGCCATGGGCTCATGGAGGGGACCTCACCATGTGAACACCCCAGGAAGTGCAGTGTGGGGGCATGGTCCAGATACAAGCTATGAAATGTTCACTTAGGGGCAGCAGCTATGACTTCAGGAAAGTCACTTGGGGGCTTCTAAAAATGTAGTAAAACACTCAGAGCATACATTTGTCACATTGATTTTTGAAAATGTATTCATTTTTACTTTATGCACATCAATGTTTTGCCTGCATGTATGTCTGAATGAGGGTGTCAGATCTCCTGGAACAGGAGTCATCGACAGTTGGAGCTACCATGTGGGTGCTGGGAATTGAACCTGGGTCTTCTGGAAGAGTAGCCAGTGCTCTTAACCACTGAGCCATCTCTCCAGTCCCATATTGACTGTTTTGAAGAGTGTAAAATACATAGTTACAGTATATTCAGTCTGTTTAGCTGTTGTCAGAACTATCCAGAAATGTTGGCGCAGGCAGAGGCATTACCCTGACTGCAGTGCCTTTCCTACTAAACACATCTGTGCAAGAGGAGCTAAAGGATGTGTGTGTGTGTGTGCGCACACGTGTGTGCATGTGTGTGTGAGCATGTGTGTGTGCATGTGTGATCTGGGCTCAAAGCAGCAAGGAGACAGGCATGGTTGTCCATTTGTGGGTGATTGAGTCCCTCAGGTGTGTAAGACCCCAGTGGCTTCAGGAAGGACTGCCTTTGGGGCAAAGAGGCCACAACTGGTGGCTGAGTGGTCACAGAGCCACGGATGCTTCCTTGTCAGATGACCTCACAAGGTGCTGAGGAGGCGTCTCCAGGGAGCAAGTGTTGAGAGGTGGGGTTAGTGCATGAACACCTACTCTACACATGCCGCCTCACGCCATTTCTCTCAGCAGCCCCTCCCCTCTTTGCAGATAAAGAAACAGGCTCAGAGAGGAAAGGGGCAGGCCCAGGTCGAACAGTGAGGGGCCAGCTGACAGGACTGAAGACAAAGCCAGAGCTAGGTGGGTAGGCCAGGAGCAGGCTAGAAAGGCCTGCCGCTGAAGGACAGGACTGGCCTCAGCTCATCCGTACCTGCCAGAAGCCAAAGCCTGGCTCAACCAGGCCTCAGCCCCAGTGCCTGCCGCCGATGCCCGATAGGGCCTGGGGTTAATGAGTGTATCGCTGCCCCAATTAACAGCAGAAAGGCAGCCGATGTCACGCTCAATCAAGCCCCTGCCCCTTCTCCTGCAGAATCCTAATTTGTGGATGCTGGATTTAATTGTCTTCCCTGAGTTTCCCTGAGAGTCAGCCAGGCGGGTACAGGCCCTGGGGCTGTAGAACACATAGACCCTTCCTCCAAAATCTATAATTACAGCACCCCGGGGGACACACTGTGGCCTCAGGAGGTGCCTGAACCAGAAGGAACCTGGGGGTGGTTAAATAGGAGAGGGGTCACAGTTGAACTCATGTCTGAGATGCCCCTGGGAGGCTGAGGGCTGGTGGGAAGGAGAGGGGCTTGGGACTTGGACGGGGGGGTGCTTAGAGATGGTGTAGACCAGGCTCCCACTCTGAAGTCCTCTAAAATTGGGTTCAGTTTAACCAGTGACTCACTCTGTGACCTTGGGCAAGTTGCTTAACCTCTCTTAGTCCCAGCTTCATCTGGAAAAAAATGACAGCTGCCCTGTAGGGGGCATAGGGGTAGCCATCTTGGGTACCCAAGCTGTCCAGATGTAGGTGGGTGTGGGCATCTCCTCAATTTTTCTCAGCTTTCTGTAGTTGGGTTGGGAGATGAGTGTTGGAGACAAGGTCTGTGCCGCGCTGGTTCATGATGGATAGCAGTATGTGGCCTGCAGCTATGTATCTCCCACCAACACACACACACATACACACACACACAAACACACACACACACACACGACTCCTCAGAGCCCAGCAGGACCCCCACCCTGCCTTTGCTCCCAAAGCTGGCTTGCTTTCCTAGGTTTCACCCCTGCCATCAGACTGTACCCAGCTCACCTCCTCTCGGAAGCCCTCCCAGATTGCCTCCTTCTTAAGGCCAGAGCACAGCCCTCTGATACACACCAGAGTCTTCTCCTTGGAGTGGCCTTGGGACTCAGTCCACCTTGCAGACAGACAAACTGGTGCTCAAGATGGAGAGACATTCTGAGGTGAGAGCAGAATAGTTAGCGGAGCCAGGCTACAAGCTCACTGCCTGGCTCCTGGCCCCGTGCGCTGGTTTCCCTGCATACACTGGACCCGGAGGCTGCTTGGAGCGATACAGCACATGTGTTTAGGTGGCCTACTGTGGACAGGGGACTCGGATGCTCTGTCACATGCACAGAGTCCGCTTCCTTATTTGTCTCTCAGTCACTCTGCCCCTTCACTACAAGGCTGAAACTGAGGGGACTCAGGGAGGCCCCACCACACCTCACCTTGCTGCTTCTGATAAGTCTGAGGGGGCCCACAGCCCCGTGGGAAGGGGAGCTGGTTGCGGCAGCCACAGTAATGGCCTTGTAGTTGTCCTCTGACTACCCTCTCCACTGCATGCTCAGGATGGTATGTATCCTGGGATTGAAACCAGGGCACACCGCCTCAGGGAAGTCTTCCTGATTGCCTCAGACTGGGCAAGCTGCCTCGGTGGCCTTTCCAGGCCTGTGCACTGATGAAACCCCACCTGCACCCCACCTGCCCTCCAGGGCTGCAGATTGGCCGGCAGGGACCACTCCCACTTCTTTCTCTTCTTAAGACAAAGTCTCATGTATCTAAGGCTGGCCTTGAACCCACCATGCAGCCAAGAATGATCTTGAGTTCTAATCTCCCTGCCTCCACTCTCTAAATGCTGGAATTGCAATTGTCTGTCACTGTGCCCAGACTATGCGGTGCAAGGGATCAAACCCAGGGCCTCATGCTGACTAGGCCAGCACTGAAATGGCTTAGCCTCACTCCCAGCCCAGGGCTGCCCCTTTATAGAACAAACTCTACAAGGAAAAGGCGATGATGCAGGAGTGGTGGCACAGTCTTTAATCCCAGCACACAGGAGGCAGAGGCAGGCTGGCCTCTGAGTTCGAGACCAGCCCCAGCTACAGAGCAGTTCCAAGATAGCCAGAGCTACACAATGACACCTGTTTTAAATAAAACAAAAGGAAACACTCCCTGACTCCAGAGTAGCTGAGTGCCCTAAGAAGTCTGTTATGGGGCAGGGGGTAGGAGTTCTTGGGAGTCAGGCTGTCCTGGGTTCAAATTCTGACTCAACTGTAGTATGGGGGAAGGACTGTACCTTATGGGGGTCCCAGATGCTTCCTCTAAATCACAAACAGGCAAAGGAGTTCATCACCTAAGACACAGAGGCCACCAAGCACTGAGCCTGAGGCTGGCCCAAACTGAGATACGTTCAGATTTCCGCTACTTAGCCAAAAAAAAAAAAAAGAAAGAAAAAAAAAATCAGGTATAAAATATCCTATTAGTAACTTTATTAAATGTTAAAATAATATTTTGGTATTGATTTAAGTAAAATATATTATTAAAATTAATTTAATTTTAGCTTAAAAAATCTTTCGTGAAGAATCCAGAAAATGGAGTGTTCCCATGACTCTCAATGCCACTTCATTTTTCCATGTGTTTTTCCATTGGAAAGAGCTGTCCTAGGCCAGCATTGGGCTTCCAGTGGAGTGGTGGCCTGGGGTGGGCCCTGTCCTGTGCTCTCCCGTCCCAGGCCATAGAGGAGGGCTATCTCAGAGACTCAAAGACTGGGACCCGCTCTGAACAAGGCTCTTTTCCCATTTACTGATGACTGATGATAGATACATAGATGGATAGATGATAAAGAATAGTTAGATGATAAATGATTAGATAGATAGATAGATAGATAGATAGATAGATAGATAGATAGATAGATAGATAGATAGATGATAGAGAATAGATAGATTATAGATAAATAGATAAGTCAGAAATGGCTATTACCTCCTGGAAGAACAGATGACACATTAGCTATGCCACCCAGGA
Source organism: Mus pahari (assembly GCF_900095145.1). Lineage (NCBI taxonomy): Eukaryota > Metazoa > Chordata > Mammalia > Rodentia > Muridae > Mus > Mus pahari. The sequence goes on from NC_034592.1 coordinate 140,322,310, forward strand.
CAGTAACCATCCCTGTACACAAGTGGGTACATTTAAGTGAATTAAGATAAGATGTAAAATCCAGGTCCCTGATCCACTCAGCAAACTGTCATTGGTGGTCACTATGTTAGCTTACATACAGACCAGCTGCCCCCTGTAAGGACTTTGGCTCCTACCCTAGGGGAGAGGATGCTAGGGGGGAGCAGGCATGGGGTGGGTGTGCTTTGTTAAAATAAGCTCTGGCTGCTGAGTGAAAACAGTCTTCAGGAAAGAGGGAGGGAGGGAGGGAGGGAGGGAAGGAGGGGAGGAAGGCCAACATGGTAATGGCGGTTTAGCCCTGTGGCAAGGGACCCATGGAGTTTCCTGAAGACCCAGTTGAGAGGGTTGACACAGACAGCCAGAGTCAGCTCACCATGGTAGCCTGAGAGCTTGGCACAGGCTCTGAGCTGTGACAAGGAGGGGCATGCTCTGTTGGCCCTACCCCTGCAGGAGCCTGCTTTCCTCCTGCCCCTAGGGATAGCCCAGGTCTTGGGGCGGTCACACATCAAGGTAGCTCACAGTACCCCACATCCCTGGGGTTCCAGTCACGCTCTTTGTCATCCAGCAGGCCTTGTTGGTGCACCCAAGCCCGGCTAGTGGCTAGCCCTTTCGCTCTGCAGAGAAACAGGAAAGCTTTTTTTTTTTTCTTCTTTTTTTTCCATGCATAAGAAGCTTTGTAAACCGTAGCCTGCCCAGCTTTCTCTCGGCCCAGGGATGTTACAGAAACAAGCTTCATTCGGGTACCTAGCGCACAGCAGACAGAGGTGCTCTCAGATGGGGGCGGGGTCAAACCTGATCACACAAAACTCCCGTCGTCCTGTGGAGGGGGGTAAGGCCCATGCTCCTTGAATTCAGGATGCCACCTCACCACTCACTGGGCTCCCTCTTTTCTGGGACAGGAGGCCCTCTGGGCTAGGAGTGTCTCCTCTGAGCTGGACCTGGGGGACTGTATAGTCCAGGGGCGGGTGCCGACAGACATCACATTCTTGGGGTGACCTGCAGTTGCTAGGCATCTACCATCTTCCTTCTGTCTGAGATAATCTCTCCTGAGAGGAGGCAGGCATACTAATTGCGTCTCAGACAGTTCGTTTGGGGAGAAAGAGCCAGAGTCTATGGAGGGGAGGGGTGTCGGGCCCGTGAAGTGGGGTGGCAGTATAGTGACCTGGGTATGGGCCTGCGGGGAAGATTGCTACTGGCTTCTGGAACCCGTTGTCCTGTGACTTGGTGGGGGGCCCTGCAGGAATGCCAGGCAGGGTAGCTGGCTCTTTCCTTTGCTCCTTGCTCAGCACATCCGGAGCAGCCACGCTGGTGCCCATTGAACAAAGTGTTACTGGAGGCCCACAAAAGGGTGACTTGAAACGGGGCTTTGATTGACCACAGGAGCCAGGCAAGAGATGAGGAATAGCCAGAGCAGAGAGATCTGAGAAGAGGTTGAAGAGGCAAGACCCCAGGCAGAGGGGAGGAGCCTGACAGAGCCCCGCCCAGGAGGGCCAGCTTTTTGTTTGGGTGCATGCTCCCCAGGGAAAGTGGGATCCTTATGGCTCAGGAGGTAGTGAGGTTGCCCCAACCTAGGGCAAGGCTCACGGGGCTGGGCACTGGGTGGGGTAAATGGAAGAATCTGGAAGAATTAAACTGGCAGTTTCCTGGCCTCCTGACTCACTTCCAAGTCAGCCGTCCTCCATCACCCTTCTGCCCACAGACCCCTCAGCCTCTCCAACAGTGTCTTCCCATTCATAGCTGCCCTGAGGCCAGCCTCCTGTTTCTGAGCCCTTGTCTTCCTTTTCCCCACCCAGCACTCTTCACAGAGACACCCCATGACATGACGGCACGAACAGGTGAGGATGTGGAGATGGCCTGCTCCTTCCGAGGCAGTGGCTCCCCATCCTACTCACTGGAGATTCAGTGGTGGTACCTGCGCAGCCACCGGGACTGGACTGACAAGCAGACATGGGCCTCCAACCAGGTAAGACCTTGGGATATGTTTCTCTGGGGGATGCGGTGGGGATCTTGGGGGGCTCTGCATCTGGCATCGTTGTCCTCTGCAAAATCCTGGTGAAAGCCAGAGCAATGGCCATTCAAGGTCTTCCCCTAGTGTCTGGGACCCTGAGGCCAGCGACTGGCATGGTGCCTCCTTCCAAGTATGGATGAAGTGGGTCTCAGGACACTTCCTATACCTCCTCCATAGCACCTGCAGTATTTTTGTAGAGGGCTCCCCCTAAGGCCACGTTGTCACACAGTTCGTTCCAAGCAGCATGCTCCCTGCACTGGAGCACAGCATGCACACTCAACCCTCCACACACACTGTCTCCTGAGTTCACACTGCCGTCAGCCACCACCTCCGCCACCCTAAGGGTTTTCTCTGGGAAACAGACAGTAAAGCAGACAGGGGCAGCCTTGGCCCAAAGATAAGAGGGTGTGGCAGATAAACAACCTGCCTCCTGTCCCTAAGGCTGAGTCATTGATAAGACCCTCGTCCCCGTGGTGCCTCGGCAGGGTAAGGTGGCAGCTCAGGTGTAACAGGTCAGCTAAGACACTGCCTGGCTCCTTACCGCCACCCCCCTTCAAATGAGTCAAGTAAACTTCCATTGTGAGTTCTGGGTTGGCTTTTAGGCACACCTGAGACAGTAGCAACCCATACTTATGTCTATACAGTAGTGCACGCGTGTGCGCACACATACACACACACACACACACACACACACACACACGCACACACACACACTCCTCACCTTTGGCACAAGTCATTGGCAAACTCTGTCTTGATTATGGGGGTACCAAGTTCCCAATATGTCAGCCTGCCCCATGTGATGTGAAAGATTCCTGTGGCCAGAGGAAGCCTTTATGAGAGGATTTTTTGGTATTTGAGGGATGTTTAAGGGTGTTCTTGGGTATTTTGAGGTGGAAGCATCCAGGACATGGCTAAGGATCCAACTGCATATGCTGCAAACATATGTTCAGGCATGTGAACTGAAAGGGCCAGCATGTTCCCAGATGGAGAGCAGACACGTACTTGTAGGGACACGCTGGCCCTCTTTGTATGTACACACGGACACACCCCCTTGATAGCCAAGCATCCTCATGAGCCCAGATGCCTGGCTGTGTGGTTGGCATTGCAAGCTCTCCTTTTATCTCCCTTTGGCTGCCCTCTCCTGTATTGCCAGTAAACTCCAAGCTGAGGGAACCAATGCCAGACCTCACCAGCTCTATTTTTCTTATGTTTTTCTTAAGATTTATTTATTGTTTTAGTTTCACCTGTGTGTGCATGTGCACCATGTGAGTGCAAGCCCCTGGGGAGGCCAGGAGAGGGTGCTGTATCCCTTGGAGCTGGGCATTGGGTACTAAGCTGGGTCCTCTAGAAGAGCAGCAAGTGTTCTTAACTGCTCAGCCATCGCTCCAGCCTTTATAGTTTTATTATCATTTTAAAACTTTGACTAGGGTGTGTGTGTCTCTGTGAATGGGGTTCAGGGTGACATTTCCACAGCTGTGGAGACTGTGCACAGATGAGATCCAGCATCTCTGACCATGATCCTGCCTGTCCAATGTCACCATGGTATTTCTTCCCTCCCCCACCCCTCACTAACACCTGTCTCTATTCTCTGTTCTTCCCTCCCCACTCTCAGCTCAAAGCTTCCCAGCAGGAGGACTCGGGGAAGGACGCCACCAAAATAAGTGTGAGTTCTGATAATGACTTTCCATATATGGTCCAATGGAAGATGCAGCTGTAGCCAACCAACCAAACCAAAAAACCAGACTTTTTTGAGGGAGGGATTGGTCTATTTCAGCAGGGAACTTGGGCAAGAAGATGGAGGAAGTGGGAGGGGGACAGGGAGGTGCTCCAATTTGGTGAGGGTCCCCCCCCCCGGGTCTATTAGCCAGAGATTTTTCAAGTCTATTGAATGATAGGCAGGATAAATGACAAGAGAGAAAAGACAAATTCTCCCCTGGCGGGCCAAGGCCAGTTGTGCCTCTGTGGTATTCCATGCCTGACTCAGCCTCATTTGTCACTGGGAAGCTACAAGGTCTCAGGAGGCTGAGTGGGCTCTTTTTGGCCCATCATGACTGATGTTGGAACATCTCAGGGTCCCTGGGTGTGACTTCTAGGAGCAGGGACTCTAGGACCAGCCGGCCTGAGGCATCCACTCCTTTGAAACACAGGACAGGGAGGGCCAAGTGTTTGCCCATTTTACAGGCTGCACAGCTGAAGCTGGAGGGGACCCAAGGTGTGGTTGGTGTTGTTGAGCTTCTTGTCATCTGCCAGAGTCCAGGGAAGCCAGGGACACTAGGAGCTGGGGTGTGACAGTTACTATGGGGTTTTTGAGTACCCAGAGCCAAACCTGGAAGAGTTAGGAACTGTCATGAAAGAACATACAATGGGAGAAAAATAATGGAGCAGAGAAGACTGTTCTAGGCATGCGTGCTGCCACAGAACCAGGCTGGATTGCTGGAAAGTTCACCAGCAGCACACTCATGGTGTAGGAGCCCACGTGTGTTGGGGCAACCTTTCCTATTCCCCCTTTGGCTGGGTCTCCCACAGCTTCTTAGGGAATATAGGGAAACTCGGGGCCCCAAGGCCACTGGGATAAGTAAGGGCACCGTGGCCAGGAGGCCAGAGAGAGGCTCCTACAGCCACTCAGGGGAGGGGACAGCAAGTGAGAGACTGGATGGTCACAGTAATCCTGGAACCTTTTGGAAGGGCATGGAAATGACAGCCACTCATGGTTTAAGGCTGCCAACCCTGCTCTCCTGCCCTCAGCCAATGGCATGTTCTTTTCTTGCCTCTGTACCCATCAGCATCTTGGGCAGAGGTCTCTGTAAGTATCGATACGGCCCCTATGAGGACACACCCTCTGCCTCTACTGTGTCCCATTTCACGAGCTTCTCTGGGCCCTGGCAAAGAAAGAATTATCTAATTGATTGAGAGGATTATAATTCCAGGCTGCCTGCCTCATGAGAGGGGAATGCAATGCTAATTAGTTAAATAAAATAAATGTTCTCCGTGGGAGTGTGAAGTCACCCCCAGCCATCTCCATAATCCTCGTACCAGCTGGGGCTTCAGGGTCTGGTCCTAGGCCCAGCATTTTACATAGCCATGGAAGCCAGCATTCTTAAATACACAGGCAGAGCAGACCACACCCAAGGTGCAGGCACAGCCTAGGTTCTTGATATCTTAGGAAACGGTACAAACTTCTTTTTAGCCTTCAAGGCTCTGTGACCATTCTGCAATGCCTAGAGCCATCTGTTACCTCCCAACCCTGGGCCTTTGCATCGGCCAGGCTCTCTGCCCAGAAATGTATTCCTATCTAGCCCTGTCTCCCCCTTCACTGCTCCGCTGAGGGAGGTACCCTGGGCACAGATTTGTTGCTTCATGTCAGTCTCCTTCAGAGACTGGATGAGCCTGGTTCACTGTTGCATTTCTACAGCCAAACACAGAGCCTGGCACATAGTAGTGTCCAGTTAATATTTACTGATTACTATACTTCTCACGTACACTCAGACCAATGTATATGCGAACCTGTCTGTATGTGTGGGTGTTGCTGTGGTGTGACTGACTCAGTTTGTGCACTTGTGTGTCCAGATGATAGTGGAGGAACTCATGTGGGGGCCGAAGGGACCCAGAGGGGACCTACCTCATATTCTTACATCATCTAAAGCCCAGATTTACTGGGCTAACTCCCAAGCTTCGGCTGTTGGGACATCTTTGGGCCTTTGGTGAACCACTGTGTGAATTACAGGTTGGCAGCGCCAGGGACACTGTGGAGTCGTGGCTTCAGTTAGTGGGGGACACTTCTGAACCTGTGGAGCGAGGTCCGGACTCAGGGTCAGCTCTACTGAGAGTAGTTGGGGATCCTGGTGACCCCAGGATGCTGACACTTAGTATGCCGGGAGCTGAGTTCTGTGTCTGGCTTTGCGCCCTCTTTAGCCCTGTTTCTGAAATAAGATGGCATAGGGAAACACTAGAAACTGGAATGAGCTTGGGTTGAGGAATCTAGCCTCCAGTACTTACCTGTGGCCTTCAGATTCCCCAGGCTACCATCCTGCAGAGCTTAGGATACCTGTGTTAACCAGCTGCGTTCAAGATCTGGAAAGGTTGCTGTGAACTCCTAAGGCTCTGGGCATTAGAGTTCACACTAGTTGTTCACTAGTCTTACAGGCAGAGATGGTGCTGACACCCTGACTTAAGAAGTTCCCACTGAAGCAGGAAACACTGCTCGGTGGGTAAAGGTGCCTGCCCCCAAGCCTGATGACCCGAGTTTGATCCCCTGGGACCCACACGGTAGAAGGAGAGACCCAACCTGAACAAACAATCCTCTGACCTCCACATAACAGCTCAAAACAAGCACAGACCCCCACACTCACACACTCACAAAGATTGGTTAAAAGAAAAATGTTCCCCTTTCCCTGGGCTTGTCAAGCGACGACTGCTGTCACAGTAGACAAGAGATGATTCCAGAAGGTCACAGTCACTTACTCCCAGTCTCCAGGCCCAAATGGAAAATGCCTGGTCACGTATCCACTATTTGCAGGGGATAAAGGGAAACATGACAGTGGCTACCACCACAGGAGGAGAATGTCTGAGAGCCTCTGGCCTGAGCTCACACAGGCCTGGGGGGCTCCCTGGAGGGCAGGCCTGAGGCCTCCAGGGCTCTCAATGCTGTGCCAACTGTGGGTGGGCTTGCAGCCAGTCAAGGAAGAGTGATGGAATGGGGTCAGGGGGCCTTTGGGAAGACACTGGAGGAGGACTCAGCTGAGTCGGAGCCTGCCCTAACTCCTGGATAGAAGGGTAATGTCACATGTTCAGGGGCAGGGACAGTGGCAGTCTAGGCTGGATGTCCTTTGTCCAGCAAGGTGACCACAGTAGGACCAGCTGGAGGTACTGAGACCCATAGGGTTCCCACTTGGGCTTTGACCCTCCTCAGGGGCTGGTGAAGCTGCAGAGTGGAGTAGAGGCTGGCCCTGGCTAGACTCGCCCACTCCTCCCTCCTTCCCTCCCCAGGTACTGCCAAGGTCTCCCCTTGGAGCAACACCGAGGCAAGGGTCACACCATGGGCATACATGACCTAGCTTTTCCTCATGGAGGACAGAGCCTGGGGTGTGTGGCTCTGGGCATCAAGAGGCTGGCGGTCAGGGCCAGCCTGGCCAGGCTTTTTCGGCGTGATTAGGTGCTTAATCGCTGAGGCCTGTCGATGCTGGGCTGTGATTATGATTTACAGCCAGGCTGCCCTGCCGGTGTGTGATTTGGCCTCTCTAGTCGCAAAGATTCCTGGATGAGGAAGCCCTGCAGTCTCTTCCATTACCCCAAACGACTGAGGCAGAATAGAAAGCCCCTTCAAAGGAGCGGCTGCTGCTGAGTCTTAGGACAGGGCGTCCCTAGGACACAAGAGTCCTAGGGCTGGCGAGTGAGGTGGGAGGGGTTTCCGCCCAAACGTCACGCCCTGAGCATGGTCAAGTTTGCCTGACCTTGGAAGCCTTGGTTTTCTCCCTCGCGCGTGCCTTGAGGATGTTCCGGGACAACCTGCTACAAGGAAGTGCTCTGACCACTGATGGCTGCTGTTTGGGTCTTTGCCTTTTTGCACACTGAGTGAGGGCCAAGTCAGGCAGGCTGCAGCCTCGCCTCCATCTGGCTTCTGCCCTGGATGGCCAGGGTACCCGTGTGTGCTGTCCTGTAGTCTCTGTCCCAACAGCCCGGGCGGAGGCGCCGCCCTTCTGAAGGCCACCAATGTCCGTTGGCCCCTGGGACGTGGGGGAGGGGGCTGTCACTCAGGGCAGAGGTCTCAGCAAAGGTCTCTGCCTGCGCCTGGAGGGCGGGGCGTGGGCCTCCTTCCCCAGGAGCTGCGGCTCCCAGCGCTACGTATTATTACTCCATTAGCGCCTTGTAGGGTTGACAAATGAAGGATAATTAATATCCGTGAGGGAAACAGATGTTGAGGTAATTCGCTCCCGCTGCGCATTTGCGATGGCTTCTCCTAACTCACCAGAGAGTGTGGCGGGACGTGGGGGTCTTTCTGTGCCCTTGGTCAGGGAGATGGAGTTGGCCAGAATGAATTCCAGCTGAGCCCCACACTAGGGAGGGAGCACTTATTCTTGGTTCTCCTTACTTGTTTTCCTTTGGGATGTTTTGTTTGCGTCCCACCAAGAGTGCTTCTTGTTCTACCATAAGCTCATGCTTTCCTGCTTCCTGGAAGGGGGGGGGGGGAGAAGCTCCTCACCAGGAGGCTCTTATGGGGCCTGTGCTGCCAACTCTGGAATCCTCTGTGGGTCTGTCACATTGTTTCCAGGGTGAGTGCATGAAAGTCAGTTCCTAGGCTAGCTACATACTGACGCTGGCTGGCTCCTGACCAGGCCAAGACTTCGTTTTTTGTTTTGTTTTGTTTTTTTTTTTTGGAGTCCCAAGTTTCCCCCTCAGTAAATCCGCCACCTTATTTGTATGCATCATAAGACAAAAGGATAGCATCAGGGATCCATTCCAATTGGAAAAAGGAGATGGGGTGAGTCCTTCCACTCAAGAGTCACTAGCTGCTGTTTGTGAATTCTCTATCTACCCTCGTGTGTGTCCCCAGCTGTGTGTCTCAGTGCAGGCTGGGAAATACGTCTACAGGCCACACCTGCCCTCTAAGGGACCATCATTTTTACCCTGGGGTCCCTTACTTGGGAGGTGGGAACAGCAGAGACCCACTAGAGTCCCAAAGCAGATCTGTGGGACTTGGCAGGCACGGCATAGATGATGCCATCTAGAGTGGGACATAAGTGCCCAGAGATGGGGCTGGTGGAGTTAGCAGCTACTGTGATCTCGGGAGGGATGAGTCTTGCCATATGATGGCTGGGCTTTCAGCTCTAAGAAGGGTCCTTACCCTCCCTGCGTCCTTCCTCTTTAACATTTTCTTTTGTTATTTTTATAGACATGTAGGAATTTACAAAAAAAAAAAAAAAATAGATCAGAGTCCCCATACCCATCGCCCAGTCTCCCTAAGGATGCATTCGACTCCAAATGCCTCTTCTCTTGTAATGGAAAAGAAAGTTGCCAACAGAGTTATATTCAGAGCAGATTTAATCATGAGAGTGCCAATCTGGAAACTACTGGAATACCAGCCAACAGGAAACTGTGTAGGCAAGTATACGATAGAATACTACGCAGCAATGAACAGAGCCAGCTGATTGTGTGAAAGAAAGTCAGACTTGGCAACGCCCCCCCCCTTACCCCCCTCCCTCCAAAGAGAGTTCTGGAATATGATGGCGGTGGTTGACGCACAGGCACAGCAGGAATAGGTTGTCTACCGAGCTGGATGTTCTTGACCCAGGAGAGCTGCACTCCAGCTATAAAATGAAAATTAAAAACTGGGTCAAGGGTCAAGTGTGGTGCTACAATCTAGTGTTTAGGAGGCTAAGGCGGGGGTGGGGGTAGGGTCCTGACTTGGAGACCAGCCTGGATAACATAGTGAGTGAGACTTTAGCTTTAAAATAATCACGTAAATAAAAAGGCAAAACTTTACAAGATAATACCCACTCCACCTGCAGGGAGTGGACAGTTAAACTCTAGAATCCAAATGTCGGACTCGATTGTCAGCCTGTGTCTCCTTTTTTCTTAGATTTTACTTATTTTTATGTGTTTGCCTGTGCACCATGCATGTGCCGGGTGCCTGTGCTAGAGGAGGGAATTGGATTCCCCCCGAACTGAAGTTACAGACAATTGTGCACAACCATGTGGATGTGGGAATTGAACCCCGGTCCCCTGCAAGAGCAGCCTGGGCGCTTAAGCTCTGGACCCTCTTTCCAGTTCTCAGTTTCCCGGCCCAGTACAGGGTTGGTGAGATGGCTTAGCAGGTAATGGGCACTGGCCATGAAATCAGATACATGAGTTTGAGCCTTAGGATCCAGATGGTGGAAGGCGAGGGGACTCCTGCAGATTTTCCTCTGACCACACAGTCACTGTGGCACATGCCTTCCCAACCCCCAACCCCCGAATCTCCTGAGCTCTACCGAAGCTCTGCTCTAGAGGCTGCTGACTTCCGTCCTACGCAGGGCTTTTCCGTTTGTTCAAAACAGCAGCACAGCCTGGGAGCTTTGCCAGGAGTCTGGTCCCCTGCTTGTCTGTGGAACTCTGTCAGTTCTGGCTCACCCTTCTTCACTGCTAGGCGGTATTCCACTGGCTACACTCAGTTCTCCGTGGATAGGCGATAGCGTTGCTTCTATTTGTCCGTCTGCCATTCAACGGCTCGGATGCTGACCTTGGGTCCCCTCCCTGGCTGTATCTGGGGTGGGGACAGCCTGGCGGCTTGGCTCGCGACCCCGGCCGGTTCTCACGGTGCCTCTGTCGCCCCCAGGTGGTCAAGGTGGTGGGCAGCAACATCTCCCACAAGCTTCGGCTGTCCCGGGTGAAGCCCACGGACGAAGGTACCTACGAGTGCCGCGTGATCGACTTCAGCGACGGCAAGGCCCGGCATCACAAGGTCAAAGCCTACCTGCGGGTGCAGCCCGGGGAGAACTCGGTGCTGCAGCTGCCTGATGCGCCCCCCGCCGCGCCCGCGCCGCCGCCCAAGCCGGGCCGGGAGCTGCGCAAGCGCTCTCTGCCCGAGGCCTGCAGCCTGTAGCCCGCCCGCCCCGCATGCAGTCCTCCCGGCCCTGCGGTGACGGCGGCAGAGGAGTCCCGCGTGTGCTTTGCTTGCTTATTCCCCTCCCGGCTCCGCCTCGTGCACCCTGTCCTCGCGGCCAGCCCCCTGGTGAGGAGCCGGGCCGGGGACCCCACGCTCCTGTCCCTCCTCATTCTACCTGGAACCGGCTCCGGAACCCCGAGGGAGGCGGAGCCCCACTAGCCCCACGCGGGAGGCTGCCCCGCCAGGCAGAGTTAGCACCAGCAGGCTCGCTCAGGGCCCTCCCCCCGAGGCTCTCCCCGAGCCCCCCTCTGCCGGCACCCCCCCCACTCCCAGCCCCTTCTCGGGCCTGTGAAGTCCACCCAAGGGACCCCCTCCGCCCATCCCATCCCCATTCCTGATCAGGGGACACCCACCCTGGTGGTTTGTAAATATTTCTATTGGGCCCACCCCGCCCCGGAACTGGCTCAAACCTCTGGCCACCCTCGGTGATGGAGGGGAGGTGGGAGGCCCAGGGCTTTGCCTAGGGGTGAGCGGGCCCTGTGTATATGACCCAACCTGTGAGTACCAGCCAACTCCAATAAAGCGGTTTAAACCAACCCGGGCAGTGCTTTGCTGAGGCTGGGAGCTGAGCAGCTGTGGGGAGGAAGGGAGGGCTTCGTAGGTCACAGCTCTGAGCAGAGGTGACCTGGTGCTGAGAGGAGCCAGGCAGCTTTGCAGAGAACAGGAGCTGCTGCTGGCCTGGGGGGGGGGGGGGGAAGGGGTCTCAAAGGGCGAGAGAAGCAGTCTTTGTCGACTCCCACTGTGAATCCCGAACCCGAATTAGTCCTAGATTCTGAGATAATTACACATACAGAAGAACCTGTGAAACATGTTTGCAGGAGTGGATAAACATCTTTGTAGCTGCCACCCAGCAAACCCATCACCCCATAGCGGACTCCCACCTTGGCCCTCAGTATCCTCTACCCTCCCAGGGAACCCAGTGGTGTCTTATGGTAATATCATCATCATCAACAACAACAACAGCATCACTGTCATCAGTTTTGGCTATAGAGTCTCATATAGCCCTGGTGGGCCTGGGACCCCTGGGACCCCTGGTTCCGTTGTTTCAGTCTTCCAAGAGCTAGGATTATAGAAGCATGCCATTACCCCTAGATTAGTAGGTTTGTCTTTAGTTTTAATACCTATATGTACATCACTTTATTTCTTACTACCATGGGGGGGGGTGTATGCAGAGGCCAGAGAACAACCTGAGGATCTCAGGGGTAGCAGGTCCTCTCCTTCCATCTTGTGGGTCCTGGGAATCAAACTTAGGTCATCAGGCTGGGAGAGGCAAGCGCCTTTCCCCACTGTCTCACCCATTGCCACTTTAAACAAAATAATTTACTTTTCTTTTTTCAGTGCTGGGAATGGGGTTCCTTGCACATGCTAGGTGAGTGCCCTCCCACGGGAAGCCCCCACATATTTGAATTTTGTCGTTTTGTGTTTGAAACAAGGTCTCGCATAGCTCACACTCTGTGTAGTCATGGATGCCCTTGAGCTCGATCCTCCTGCCTCAGCTTCTCCAGTACTGGGCTGACAGGGTGTGTTCCTTCTGGGTGCTTTATCGAAGGCTGCTGCTCTGAGCGCCTCCTCCGTGTGTGCTGTCCATCGAGCATGAGAACCTCAGTGGCCTTTGCCAGGCCAGTGCTCCAGGCTGTCCATGAAGGGATCTCATATTCCCCTGGGATAGTCTCCATCCCTCTATTACACGGGAGCAAATCAGGGGCAGGGAGGATACATAGTTCCCCCTAGCTTACACAGTAGGTGAACCTTTCTAAGCCTAACAGTGCGAGTGCTTGGCCCTGCCAAGACTGGATCCCTCCAAACTGCTTCTCCCCCACCGTGCATGCCTTGGGTCATCCCAACTGCCATGCCTCCACTGAGGTTTACCTGAGGATGGGTTGATACGGACCTCTCAAACCAGTATGGCCAGCAGGTCTCTTGTCTTTGCACCTTCAAAAACCAATGGCACCACCCAGGGACAGGGGTGTGTTGATATGACAGAACTGGGCCCCAAGAATTTCGCATCACCACAGTATCTCCAAGACAGGCCCTGTATCCTCAACTTTTGAAATGAGGACACAAGTTCAGTGGAAGGCAGCTGAAGGCAGGCAGGCAGGCAGGCAGGCAGGATGGATGGATGGATGGATGGATGGATGGATGGATGGATGGATGGATAGAAGGACAATAGATGTGTGGATAGACAATGGATGGACTGGCAAGTGTATGGATGATGGGTAGATGAATGGGCAGATAGATGATGGATAAGTAGATGGGTGGTGGCTGGATGAATGGATGATGGATAAATGGATGGATGAATAATAAGTGAATGCTGGATAGGTGTGCTGATGGATGGATCAGCGGGTGGGTGGTCTGTATGCTTAGAAGGACTGATGGATGTATATACGGATGTGTGTGTGTGTGTAAGGACTGATGGAAGAGAAGTAGATGGATGGCCAGATGATGGCTGACTGGTGGACAAATGAATGGTTGGATTGAGACGTAATTAACCTAGCTGTGGAGGCAGCAGAATCTGCACCTGTTGCAGAATCTGGGTATCCAAGGGTCATCTTGTCTGCCCTGTGGTCATCTGGCCAGTGTCTAGCATGAATGAATATTATCCATCTCAGAAATGTCCCAAGGCAATGCTGGCCTTGGAAGGCCCAGGGGAAGAAGAGTGTCTGGACTCCAGTCTTGCCTCTGCCCATCCTTGCTGCCAGGCCTCCAGCAGGACCCCTCACCTTCCTGAACCTCGGTTTCCCTCTCTGTACAATGGCGATGTGACTGGGGAAGTGAGCTGCCATCACACAAGCAAGGGGACTGTCATCCAAAGGACAGATGAGGAATTCTGGGGAGCTTGCTGTGCAGAACCCAGAACACCCACACTGCTAAGGGGGATGGGAAATGAGGCGGTCCCATCCGTGACAGTCTTCACACCTCCCAGCAGGCCCGCTTCCAAGAGAACTGGAAACACATGTCTGCACAAAAGCCTGTGAATGAATATTCATGGAAGTATTATCCGCAGCAGCCACCAAACAGAAACAACCTAAGTGTCCACCAACCCACGAGTGGCTGGTGAAGACAACGTGGTCTCTCCCGGCAGTGGAATATTATTTGAGAATGAAAAAGAACATTTTCCTGCATACTACAGCATATGGGAAACTTGATAGCATCATGATAAGGAAGGTGATATAGAAATATTCTAAAATTGGTTGTCATGGGGGTTGTGTGACTGCCTGGATTTGCTCAATCACAGAACAGATATTTTAAGTAGATGAATATACGGTGTGTAGGTATCTCAATAAAGCTGTTAAAAGAAATAGAATACTCCTAACTGCAGCTCTGGGCCCACATGCCAAAACCGGGCCTCTGCAGGCACTCAGGAAAGTATGGCTCCTATCTACTTACTGCTGTGATTCTTTAAGTGGAAGCTAGAGCAAGTGGGGTACAGCTGACGATGGCGGCTGCAGGCAATGGAGATAATGAGGCTGGGACACGTGTTCCTAAGGTGGTGTCCAGGCCTGTCCTGAAGGTTCAAAACAACCCCAACATTCCCCAAGGGTAGCTGCAAGCCGTTTTCCCCCTTGTACCCAACACAGGAATAGCCCATGATGGCCTAGCTGGTAAACTGCATGCTATACAAGCACGAAGATCTGGATTTGATCCTCAGAGCCAACATTTTTAAAAACATAGTCATGATCATGAATTACACCAAGGCTGGGGAGGTGGAGACAGACAGGGTCCCAGAGCTTCTGGCCAGGCAGCTTGGACTAGTCTATAGAGTCCAGTCCAAAGGCAAGACCCTGCAGGCCGAGGAAGGACCCTGAGATGCTGGCTTCCACATGCATGCACATACATATACACGTACTACAGAGAGTAACCTGAAAATTAAGTATGGTTGTATATGCCTGGATCCCTAGCCACTCTAGCTGCTGAGGCAGGAGGATTGCTTGAACCCAGGAATTTATTTTTTTTAAGACAGGATTTCTCTGTGTAGTCCTAGCTGTTCTGGAACTCATTCTGTGGACCAGGCTGGCCTTGAACTCAGATATCAACTTGCCTCTGCCTTTCTGCTGGGTTTAAAGGTGTGTGCCACCACTGCCTAGCATCAGCCTGCTTTCTTCCCTGGACTACCATCCCAGGGATGGCACCACCCACAATGGACTGGGCCCTTCCTTATCAATCACTAATTAAGAAAATGCTTTATAGCCAGTGAAACCAGGAATTCAAGGCTGGAAACACACACACACCACAAAAGGAATCCAGAATGGGGTTTGTTCTAAATTTTTGGGCTTCAGACTGCATGAGCATCTATAGCTACATAGCAACCCCAGGGTAACTACATTTCAATACAGCTCCCATGCAGTATGAGCAGCTGTAGGCTATTCCATTGTTGGACAGAGAATGATTTATTCAGAGGGTTCCTAGAGGCTGGTCACTAGGGTCTCCTGCCTCCAGTAACAAGGTTGTGTGGAGGGTTCCACCTGGCAAGCCAGAGCACAGGCAAAGCACTTCTGTAAGATATCTCTATATCTTAGAATTGCAGGGTCAAATCACTGACGCTGGTTTAATTCTTGTTAATTACTTTCCATGGATGTGGGAGCAATTTACACTGCTGTAAATGGTGTATGAGCACGCGCCCAGCCCTTCATCCCTATCTCCACAACCTTAGAATCAAAGGCATCGATCTCAGTGGTCTGTGGGTAAGTAAGATGCTCGCCCTTCACTGACCCAGCTGGTCCAACAGCCTCCTGCTCTCCCTCCCTGGGATCTGCCGGCTCCGGCTAGGCTGTCTCACTATTGGCTGGTACTCCGTCCATCATCCTGTTGACTTGTGGCATCTCTGTGAAGTGAATTTCAATTTGGTTTTGTTTTTGTTTTTCCTTTTGACATTTTGTCTGACAAATATTTTTTATTGTTAAGTGGTTTCAGTCTCTCTATTATGGTATCATTTCTGAGTTATCTTTCATTGTATAAACATAAAGTATAGGCTCTGAGAACTTAAATTGTCTTAAGGTATGAGCTCACTTTTTAATCTTTCTAGACTGTCAGCAGCACCTCCATCCCCTCCCACACCCCCAAACTGGTTCAAGAGGCCGTCAGCAAGTAAGCTCCCAACTCATGGCCACTTCACCCATCTTCTGTCTACTTCTTTATCTCCTCTATGATGGGTCAGAATCACGCTGTTTTAATTATTACAGTTTTGTGACACATTTTAATGTGTCTGTGACTTTCTACTCCCTTCTCTGTGTAGTGTTTTTTGTTTTTTTGTTTTTTTTTGTTTTTTTTGTTTTTTGAGACAGGATCTCTCTACATAGCCCCAGCCATCCTGGAACTCACTATGTAGACCAGGCTAGCTACAAACTCATACTGATCTTCATATCTCTGGCTCCCAAGTTCTTGTATTAAAGGCATGCACCACTGTGCACCTGGCTCAAGTGTAATATTTGATGTTTTAGAACTAGAATCATCGAGTCAGTAAGTCTTCCCTCCATAAGCCCAAGGCTCTGCACCCATTCCTCAGCTCAGACAAAACTCAATTGGTATTTTAGTTGGTGTCTTAGTTACTGTTCTATTCTATTGCTGTGAAGAGACACCATGACCAAAGCCACTTATTTTAAAAAGTATTTAATTAGGGGCTTGCTTACAGTTCCAGATGGTGAGACCACGACCGTCATGGCAGGGAGCGCGGCAGCAGGCAGGCATGCTGCTGAAGCAGTAGCTTTGAGCTTGCATCTTATCTACAAGCAGGAGAAAGGGAGAGGGGAGAGAGGAGTTAGAGAGAGGTAGAGGGAGAAACAGAGAGAGACTAAGAGAGACAGAGAGGGACCGAGAGAGAGAGAGAGAGAGAGAGAGAGAGAGAGAGAGAGAGA